>NC_087064.1:65794436-66237558 GCF_963678635.1 Symsagittifera roscoffensis
GTCTTTGTGTTGATGTTCAGCGAACAAAATTTTTCAGGACAGATTTACTTTTGCTTCACTGTCTGAGTTGGCAGGCAATCGGTAGTTCTCTGTCCACTGTTAGGATCGAGAAAAAAATGCGGTACAATCGCATTTTTGAGAGTTTTTTTGAATAAAATTGAGAAAAAAAACAACCATACGTTGAATAAAAATTCTAAGCACGAATAATTGAGAAAAAAACAATCATAACTCAAAGCGTCTTCCCACTCAATTGTTTTTAATTTGGACAACATTTCATCGAAGGGGTGAAAAGTTTTTCATTTTTGGCAAGGTTGATTCTGACTATATTTTTAAAGTTTTTCTTCAGGTACCACACCTGAGACTTGACACATTTGTTTGTTGCTAACGTCCCCTCTGCACTATATTTTTCCACCCGGATGGCCGTACAAAATTGAATTCAAAATTTTAATAAATTTGATTTATTTTGTGAAAGCTTAAAATAAACTTTTTTAATTTTTCGAAGCAAATCAAACAAAAACGGAGATGAGATTAGAAGCCCTCAAAATGAAAATGACAGTGAACAAAAAAACTTAAATTTTGGGATCTGGTCTGAGTTATCGTTTATTGGTGGCTAACAAAACAGTGTTACTTTTACAAGTTTTAATATGACTTTGCGATTCTTTATTTCGCACCTAAATTCAATTTTCTCTGCTAGTCAGCAGCTAGAAGATTGAATCAAAATCCATTTGTTGACCTATCACTGGAACAGTTGTTTTATATTCTAATATAATTTTTTTTATAGTTTTTAAGTTTTTTTAAATAAAACTAGAATTTCAAGTCGCAAATTACTAGAAAAAAACACAAAATAATTAGAAGAATCTTGAATGAATAAATTAGAAGCAAGATTTTGACAAAAAATCATAGCAATGATTGACGAGACCGCCCTTTCTACCGTCGGCAAAATATTTTAATTTAAATTCCTAGAGTGTGTTTTATAATTGTGATGTTGAGGTAAGGCGAGTTTTAGGTTGATCCATCTGAAATGGATCAAAGTTCCACTGTCTAATAAAAAAGCAACTTAACGGATTGTTCCAACCCGGTTTTTAACGGCGTTCATGTATTTTGGGTATTTTGAGACCTAAGTATGGGGACGTTCTTAATTCTAGAGTGGGGGGGATATTTTGGTAGTAGCCTTAAGCAGTAGCGGGTCGTAGTCTCATGTCACAAGCGAACCGAATTGGCTCCGACTGATTTGAGGTGGAAAAACACAAGAGATAGTGTCCCTGACTCCTGAGCCAATAGTTATAGGGCCTATTTTTCTTAAGCCTCATGTGTGACTGTAGTAGACGAATGTTACACAGTGTTCCCAAAAATTGAAACAAAAAATGTTTAAAAATTTCAAAAAAAATCATTTCAATCAATTTAAACAAAAACAGTTAGCTGAACTGCAACGAAAACCTATATGAGCAAAAAGTGTATCCAGCTGCTGTTGGGTTATTACAGAAAGTTTCCTACGCAGTATTCAAGTAATAAATTTCTGAATATTTATTTGAACAAATTTTATAAGCAAAAACAGATATCGAATCTTTTCTCTAAACCCATGTGTTAAAAAATGAAAAATATACTGAGAATACTGAGATACTGAGATAAGGTTTCGATACTAAGAAAAACAAGCGGGGGCATTTCCTGAAAGACTAATGCTTAAAGAGTAATGTTGATAAAACATTTACGGGGTGACTTTGAAAGTTTCATCAGCCAACCAAAAGTTGGATTTTTCAAGCACACATAGCATTTTAGGGTCGAAGAAAAAAAAACGAACGTCTTGTGATCATTTTGCCCCATTGTAAAATTTTGAAAAGCTCGAGTATTTTGGAAATTCTGTTTGCTGGGGAGACTGGTAAGACTTCTTCTCGTTGCTTGCGCTCGTCTTGTGCGGTGCGAACTAAACATTCTTTGGTAGGGCTAGCTCAGTGGCAATGTCGTCTGTTCTGGGCAGAATGGCGGTTGCGACTGCGACGGTTGGGGTATTACTATCGCTCAGATCCTTGGTGTTTTTCACAATTAGTCGTGCATCAGGTTTGTGCGTGGAAATATCGTGATTTTGTTCACCCCTAGTTTCAAAAAAAATTCTCCATCCGTAATTGCTCTTGCGCGGCATTTATGAGTTTGGTATTTCGAGCAGTTCCAATCTGTAGTTGTCTTGTTTTTGCGTTTAAGGTAGAACTCGTGGCTTGATGCCACTAGCATTCGCTTGTATTCCGAATATAAAGTAAAATGGAAAGACGCTTCAAACATTATATCTGATCTAATAGAGTAGTATACTTTGGTTGAAGAAATAGGCAGTATGATCTTTTATAAAACTCGCAAACCTCTTTGTTGCCTTGCATTAGCACCGTGTAGGTTATCTCTGTTTTAAACGCGTGAATGAGGGATTATTTCGTAAGTTTAAAATGCAATTATTTTTGAGCAAAAAATGCATGAAATGAATTAAGAATGGCTTCTCTGGCCTCAATCAGTACACCGAATTGGAATACCACTATGAGTGTAAAGTACCTAATGAAAGGATATAAATTGAAACAATTTATTGTCATTAACAGCAGTTTAAATTGATGTGGGGTTATCTTGTTACGGGGTTATAATATAGGGGGTGTAAACATAGGGGGTTAAATACCGTGAGGTTAAAGAGTGGGACACCGTTAAAACTATAAGCGTTTTCGGGGATAGTGATTTTCTTTTCTTTTGTTCTTTCGTTTGTTTTAATCATTCCGACAAAAAGCTAACATAGTTAAAGACTTGTCTCTGGATTCCATAGACCTACACACACCAAATTGTGCTCTTATTCAGTACATGTTTCGGCCTCGTAATGCTAGAACTTCTGAGGCTAATCATCTGTTGATTTGAACATCCTTTCAAACAGCAAGTGTTTGAGATTGAATTTGCGAGTATTTTCCAACAAATGAAAGTATATTTGAGAACTGAGAAAAAACATTGATTTTGAAAGGACTAACTTGTGATTGAAAGAATGTTTTTTAATCGCTTTTCTGCAATTGGCTATTTTTCAGAGTTTTGTTATTGCCAAACTCCTTTGTCAAAATGTCCCAAGATTCACTTTCATCAAGATTCTTGACAATCTCAAATCTCTTTCTTTTCAAAAGAATAAGCAAAAAATGATTCGAACATATTTAGTTCAATTTAAGTTCCGCCAGTTCATTTAGTGCCAGGAGCCGGCACAAGGAGTTTTTAGATTTTTGCGCGAATAGTTTGTTTTGATGTTTCAACGATGCTGGTTTAAAAGCACAGCTAACAAGAAGTTTGGTTGCTTTGCAATTAGCACAGAATGTTTCAATTGTATTCATAAAAAACCTGCACAAAAAAGGTTTGTTTTTCGTTTGTTTTTTATTTTCAAATTCAAGCCGTCAATTTTACGCGATGTGATAGGAAATTATATGATTGTAAAAAGTTAAGTGAGTTTGGCATATTTGACATCATTGTTCCAAAAATTGAATAACGAAAGATATCGAATTAGCTTTGCACGCTTGAAATTAGGCTTAAACTGAAAAGTTTCAGAACGGTTTTCTCGACACTTGGCAAACGCTTTTATTATGATTTTGTGGTACCTGATTTTGAGAAAAAAAGCCAAAAAAAATGAAAATGATTTTCAAATGATTTTTGTGGAACCTGATTTATGTGGGACAAAATCCGATGATTTTTGTGGTACCTGATTTTGAGAAAAAGACAAAAAAAAGAAACAAACAAAACCCATCCGAAACAAGTATTCCTCATTTTCCATTGTCGGATCAAAAAGTTTGTGTGGAGGTTAATCAGGTTGATATGGATTATTTCAGAGATTTTGTCCCTTAGACTGGACTACTGTTTCTACTGGACTATTGATTGCCTATTGTCCCTCAGCATTGAGTTGTAGTGTCTGGTAGCCCACCCAGAGTAGATCTGGCGTACATAGCAATGCCAATAAATCAGATAAAAACTCTTGCGATTTTGGTTTAATCTAACTGAAATACTTCATTTACATCTGTTACGTCGTTAACGATCTTTAAAATTAGTTAAAAAAAATTAGATTGTCTAAGCTATGTGGATGAGACCGCTTGTAAATAAGGTCATATCGAATGAGGAAACTAAACCACTTTGAGATTATAATTTATCAGGGGCTATTCATCAGCCCTTTTAGCCGGTCGTCGCCTGTGAAAATGCCCCACCGAGAAAACGTTTTTTTTTAGACAGATAGAATAGCAAAATGCTGCTTTTTGTGACTTAAACTCCAGATTTTCTAAAAGAAGGAATTGAATTGATTGCCATAAAAGCTCTTTTTTATTTTGCTTACAAGTGATGCTCAATTTTATACGCTTAAAAAATTAGATCCAAACGCAAAAAAAACACCTCGTCAAAAATGTTAAATAATTCACTGCAATATTTTTTTACTGCAATAACTCACTGCAATAACTCCCTGCAATGTTTCCTGGCTCAAAAGTTGCAAAAATTTTATAGCATTGCAGACAGCACGCATTTGAGAAAGCGTTTCTGCGATTGAGTGCATAAGTTTAGAAGAACTGAAAAACAAAAAAATACGTAGTTACAGTGCAAAAAAAAATGTGACAGTAAAGCAAATTGTGTAGGGAATCAAGAGTTTCAAGCTATCTCGGTATCTTATTGTGAGTTTATAGCTGCTCGTGTCCAAAAGTAGCTTCACGCCATGGGGTTTTAGAAGAATCCAATAAAAGTTTGATCAGCTTGGTATAGGGCCCAACTTGGCCTTGGTATAGGACCTTGGTCATCATTTTTCATTTTGGCGAGTCGTAATAGCATTGCCAGCTTTTTCAAAAAAATTTATATTTTGCAGGATGAATGTTTTCACTACTCAATAAAAAAAAGGATTAAAAAGAATTATTTTCTGAACCTGAGCTAAAAATTCAGCTGAAGACTCAGCTTTGCAAAAACAGTCGTAAAGAGTTTGTCATACCGCTGTGTATGAATATCTAATTCTTGAATCCGAATGGATTCATGAACAGTGAATCTCAATCGGAGCGGTGTAAAACAACTAGTTGATAGACAAAGTTTAGTTTCGACTAAACAATAGTTAGTAATAGATGTTGGAGCTGAAGTGGGAAGTCCCTGCAGACCCATATGTTTTAAGATAGGGAAAAGAGCATCCGGTCTGCAAGCTATGTATTAAGATTGGGTTTTAGAGTCTACAATTTATTAAGATAGGGAATACCGATGGTAAGGTTTTATGGTTTGTGTGATGGTAAGATAATGGTAAGAAAAACGCAATTTTTTCGGTTTTTGCGTGGAAATGTCTAGTTTTTTCGCAAAAATGTTGGCGCGTGTTAACTAATTTGTGAATATCAAAGTATAATCACGTGTAGGTTGTGTAATGAAGGACTTTTAATTAGTTTTTTGATACATGGTAAGTCAATGGTAAGAGTTTTTGGGTAAAAACTTGGAATTTTTATGAAAAAATTTTCGAAAAAAACTACAAAACACGATAGGATTAGCTATTATTTGACCTAATTTATCAGATATTCTTACTTTCTATCTAATTGAAACAATGCTTAAACCTACAGAGACTTCAAAGAAATCAAGTTTTTTGAGAAAAAAACTAAACTATAATGAAAATATAAAAATCACTGCATCGTATAGCGAACTTACTGCATAATTTACACTTACAAATAAAAAAAAACTACACACTTACATAAAATTATTCATAAAATTCAAAATATGCACATCATGAATATTATTCAAGTTTGTCTGGTAGAATTTAAAAAGAAGAAATGCTGAATAAATTGCGTAAAATCCACACAAATTATCAGTTTTTTGTAGCTTTTGAGGAACCATTCGCCGATACTTTTTTGTTAGAAAGGAATAAGCTGATCTTTTTCGACCCAAAGAATCAGCAAAGTAGTAAGTTTTGTCCAATCGAGCTATCATGATCCAGTGCTCCCCTCTATTGCTGCTTGGAGCTGAGATAACAATTGCAAAAGAGTATTTTGTTAGTTGAGGTACTTTATCAGAAGGGGTTAGATCCCATGTACTTGAACCTGATTTCAGGAATTCTTTGCAGAAAAGAAAAATTATCCATCCTTGCAATTGTTAGCTGATTTACATCTAAAACAATGAAATAGAAAGTTTGATATTGTAATTTAAGGTGAAAAAAACTAAAGATATTGACTTACGCGCATTTAGGTATTGAATCAACGAAGTCCCATACACAAAACTTGTGAACTGTACAAAGGCTATTAAACATTGATTTACAGTCTAGGTTGAAGAATTGTCTTGGGTTTTCATTTAAACAGCATTCATTATCTGCTTTTTCTGGAGATTTAGGTCTGAAGAAAAACAAAATAGATAGTACAGAAACAATATCAATGAAAAGTCCCAAAAAATTTACAATATTTTTATAGGAACCTGAAAACTCAAAAAAAACTAAACACTTTTAGCGACTGTTCCGAATTTGTCATATTGAAAATTTGATAGCCTTTCTCCCAAGACTATCACTTCCGTTACTTGCTCCAAGGGAAACTGGAAAAACATTTCTAATCTCAAGCTTTCTCCACCAAGTTCTGGATAATGCAACTGTTCAGCTGCATCCTGTAATGAAGTCAAGTCAAAAACTAGGATTTAGTGATTTTGAAAATCTTCCATAGGAAGAGCTGGGAAACCTTCGTTAAACTGAATTGCTTTCATTGTTGTAAGATAAGGACGACGACAAGGAGAAGTTGTATCTAATGAAACAACTGCTCTTCCACCCCGAATATTTCTCAGCTCTCTCAAATGAAATTGTTGATAATTGAAACGGTTTTCTTGAAAAGATCCTGCAACAGCTGAATTTGTATTCATTGCAACAACTACTCTTCTTATTGGAGCGTTATTGAATATGTTTTCTTGTATGAATTGGTTTTGACGAGATGGAATGATAAAGGTTCTTGCTATAGTTTCCATGTAATTGTATTGAGCAGGTTCTCTTTCCAGATCCCATTGCAAGTATTGATGATTAGGTTCAGCAACTAAAATTCTTCTAGTAAACAGCGAACAATCAACAATTTTCAGACTGACATTTGGGTTATCAGATAGCATGTAAAAACTAGGTCTAGCTCGAATAAGTTCAATTCGAACTTTGGTATTCGGTAGCAACAATTTTTCGCAAGTAAACAAATCAAGGGCGAACCACCCATAGAGTGAAAAAGGTATCCCTGTTGCCAATGAACTTGCTCTATCAGTGAATGGATGCATATCAAATGCATCAGGATATTCTTCAAAACTGTATCCATGACAAGCAAGTATTCCTTTATTGCTCAATGCTGACGAGTTGAATTCGTTCGATGTTTGTGCCTTATGAGGATATAACCCAATGGCATTGTAAACCATTGTATTGCTAAAAGAAACTTCACAGTTGGAGAATAGAGAATGTACTAGATTGTTTGTATAAATTAGGTAAGTTTGTAGTTCCTCATCTGAATCTTCCTCCGATTTTGCTTTATGTTCTGCTTTTTCTTTCTTGAAAGCATCAAACAATCTTCTTTTGAATAGTTGAAGCTTTAAGCTAAGATGGGTATCACGCATCTCCAAGTGGAGATTACAATGCGTTTCAAATTCAAACTCAATACTGCTTTCATCCAGATAAGTAGTGGGGAATACTTCTTGTGTGTAAGATGACATAATTTTTTCCAAGCTGGGACTTTATCAAAAATCTCCCATGAAGAATTTGTAAAACCCCGTACCGAAAATGACTTTGGCTTACCCTCACATTATATTCAAAAATATCTTTGCGAGAGCGACTGTTTTTTGATCTATTTTTCCGAGAAATGGATCTGGTTCTACCAGTTCTACGCTTAGATTTCTTTTTTCCACCTCCCAATTGTTTCCGAACTGTTTTTGTCCCAAATCTTTTGCAAAAGTTTTGAGTTTTTTACGTCCACTAGCAACTTCCTCAATCTCTGAAGCAGCGATTTGAAACAAATCTGCCCCAATTCTTTTCGCAGCTGGGAGTATATATTTTTTTAATAAAGGGGATTGAAGTTCTCCCAAGAGTTTGTACAAGAGCTCCAAAACCTCTTCCACGTTGTCTTGCATGTCCTCGAAAAATAGGAAAATCTGCTGAGTTTTGAGCAAGCATTTCGTATGTAGTTTAAATCAAAAATGATTATTCGAAATCTTGCGAAACAAGAGAACAACTCGGGTAATTCCTACGGACACAAAAGGAATTTTTTCGCCTGTACTATCTCGTAGTTCTATCTTGATACTATGGAAAGAATTTTTCAACAGCTTTTTAAATTGTAAATTTGTAAAGGGTTGGTAATTCATGTACTGTACTGTAGAAATTCCACTCTTTACTTTGGAGATAAATGGAATACACCACAATAAGGGTGTTTTTGTATCACCGACAATGTTTCATTCTATAATATCACTATTTATCATTAGGGAATGTTTTCTTATAATGTCGTAAGAATACTGAGGATAATGTGAACCTTTTCCTTTCGTTATAACCCCCGTTTGATTTTGTTCTAAATCACAACCAAAAATGTGACTCAAATCAGCACTCTGAATTATAAACACTGATTGATTCTCAGGTAAATGAACAGAAATCTTTTGTGTAATTTTATCTACTGATACACAGATTCCGTTATATTCTCGAATTGTTCATGGCTACAACTATAACAACAATACTTGGATGCAATACTGGTTCAATGTTCATTGTAACAATGTTTCTTTTCTCCTCAGAACTTTCTCTACCATCTACGAATGTAAACTTTCCCTCTGTAACTTTTTAGTACAAAGCAGGTTATGATATTTTTGAAATAGCAACCTCCCTTTCTCCTTTCAGATGTATTTGTTCGGGTAGAAAGTTTGTCAAAGAACTAAGACTATTATTCGGATAACAATTAAAAGAAGCGTTGGAAACCAACTCAATAGTAAAAGAATCCATGACAACTGATTGATAAAAGTTTAGTTTAAAAATTGATTTACCTTCAATCAGAACAATTTCCCAGCTCTTTTTTAATAAAATTTTCCCAGAATTTCTTCTTTGTCGAGATCTTTGATGATGTATGTAGGGTTTTTTGTAGATATTGCCGAAACTTCAAAAATTTCATCTGTAAATTGTGATTTGTATCCTTTTCGGAACAGAATATAGTTCTTGGAAATTCTCACTCTGTCTCCATCTTTGAATTTTAGTTTCATATACCTTGTTAGAGGTTTTTTGTACAGATCTGAGAAGAAGTCAGTATTCTTGACATCTCTAGGTGATTTCCCAATAGATCTATTGATGCGACAATTCATTGTAGACACAAATTGCGGCAACTTGTGAATGAAATTTTGACCATGATCTTCCATGTAGCGGTAAATTTTGTGTTTTAATGATTGAATGGCTCTCTCTGCAAATGCAGCTTTTGTTTCACTCACTGTCGAGTAAACTTCAATGTTTTGTCCTTGCAAAATTTTTTGAAAGTTCCCCCATATTCCGTTCCTTTATCAACCCAAAGCTTTTCAGGAGTGTTTTTTCGAGTAAAAAATTTTTTGAAAGCTTGGAAAGTGTCTTTGGCATATTTAGTTTTCATTGTTTGAACTCTGACAAATCGCAAAAAAACATCAACAGCAACCAATAAATATTTGACTCCCTTGTTTTGACTGGCTAGTTTGTCCACAAATGCCAAATCTATGCACCAAATTTCATTTATATATTATGAAAAAGCTTGAAGCCTTCGGAAACGTCTGATTGGGGGACCAAATTTTGTATACGATGTTTCAGTTTGTAAAATTGTTTTACTTCCTTTTTTGACAATCCGCTTACTTAACTCAAGTTTCGCACAGAACCGTACGCTGCTCTACCCCTAGAATACAATCTGTTCAGTCTTACTTTTTCAGATTTTGAAAGGGATCGAAGATCCTCTGTCTTTCGCTTTGGCATTTTTGTTGATACAAGTTTAGGTGGAATTTGAGTTGCTTCCAAAATGATTAAGTAAATATCGGGAAAGTTGATTTTTTTAGTGCAAACACAAAGTCTATAATTATTTCTTTTGTGTCTCGGTTATCCAATATGATATTTTCTGACTGACCTAGTCTAATTCTACGAGAATTCAAAATTAAATTAGTAAGGGGCTTATTGTTACTCATTTTCAATTTTGCATTTACAGCACTGTAAATAGTATCAAAATCTTTTGGTACAATCTCCTCTTTTTCTTGTTTTTGTTCCAAAATTGTGTTTTTGGTAGTATACTCTGTGGTTGATAAATTGAGAAAAAAATTAGAACAAACTGATCCATACTATGTAAATCGTTTAATGACAAAAGTAGCGATAACAGATAATAATTGTAAGCTTTTTGGCGAGCTTAAATTAGTTCTCTTTTTATGCAGTGAAGCTCTTCTTCGTGTGAGTTCTGATATTTCTCTTCAATATTTTACTACGTCAACATTTCGAAGATCCTTTAGCTCGCCTCGTAGCCTGTTTACTAGAGATTTGCTGAGGAATTGAAGGAAACTTTTTGGACAATGGAGGATGAATTGTTTTTGAAGTTTTTGGGAAAATCTTTGAATTATTGGGAGTATAGAGACGTATTGTATGCTCATCATCCAAAAACTTTGTTTCTGTTCCTGCTGGTAGATAAACTTTTGATGGAACTGAACCACTGTTTGTGCAATATCTTACTGAATCAATTGTTTTTGAAGTTAAATCACTGAGTAAATGACCATAAGTAGTAGATGTTGCATCTTGATACCACTATTTCAATTGTTATCCGAGACCTAGTTGTTGGATTAATGTATTGATTTGTAAAACATCTTTCGGTGACTTGAATAAGACTACATGTGTATTTTATAACTCAACATCTCTTCCCAATTTGCTTTGATGAAACAAGTTATGCTTAATATATGTGGTATTCAGTCCCCTGTGTCTTCCAGCAGTAGCAATTTTTACAAACTGCTTAGAATTTGAAATTTCTTCACAAGAATCATCAAATTTTAACAAGTATTTTGTTCCATTATTGGGAAGGTTTTCAATTAGTTCAAAGTCAACTCCTTGGATAAACTTAAGGTTTTTTCTTTGCATTTGTCCGTAAAAAGGTTGATAATGTTGATAAAAATAAAATTTTTTGTCAAACTTTGATTGAAATGTACAAATTTTTAATCACTCGAAAATCAAATGCAATTTTCCAGATCCACTTGGTCCAACTATCGAAATAAAAACTCGTTCTTTGGAAGAATTAATTTTATTCACAGCTTTGGAGAAGGTAAAGTATAACCGACTGTACTTGATAAAATTGCTACCCAAACTGTTATTCGCACGATTGCACATGCTAGTATTAAAACTATGACAAAAAATTGGCACATAAACACTAAAAGAGATCTATAACACGTACGTCCAAAAAACTTCCATGATTTTCATTCATGATTCACCTCATCAAAAACAAAGTTTCCTAAATTCAAGTGCTCTCAACTTTGAAATAAGAAAATTGATAATGAATAACATTTAAATTTCCAAAACACGATAAGACAAAAGTATTTGGATTTTTTACAGTTTATTAAAAAAACATCGAGTCCATGTTCCATATGCAAATGTTTTTCTTTCTAAACAGTAAAGAGTATTTGCATGACGAAATTGGTAATTGCTACACCCCCAATCATATTCCTTATCTTTGAAAATCGATTTCTGAATTTTTGGACATGCGTAGTCATTCAATTTTGTAACCTTTGTTTCCAAAATTTCTGACAGAATTTTACATTTTTCAAAAGCATTTGCAAAAAACTCCGTTTCTGGAGCTTTTAATTTTTTCAATGTTTTTTCAAGCTCAGTATACTTTTCAGGGCCACTGATCCAAATGATTCCATTAAGATGCTCTGTACATCAAGCAGACTGAGATGTAGTTTTTAATTTTTTGGGAGGAAAAAAGGAATATCCCACAGTTTGTCCATATTTATAAACTCCTAACTCTTTCCCTATTTTGTTTTTAATTCACTCAATATCCAAAAAAACTAGACTCATGATGGTAACTGTTTTTGCTGAAAATTTTAGTTAAAATAACTAACAATCGAACAATGCATATACTGATGAAGAAAAAAATTTAGCATACAAACAGAGGAACAATCCAGTCACGGGACCGAGAAATTAGAAATTTGGAAATTTAGGTAAAACATAACAATAACCAGGTCCCTTATAAGTAGTATCCTGCAGAACCAGCTGCAACATGTAAAATTGCATGAAAATTTTAGAATTTGCAAAAAAGTAATCCATACAACAACTTCCGTATCCAATTAGACCCCCAAAAAGAAATTTTTTGTCCTTTTTTTTCAAATTTATGTTTGGGTCCAAAACAATACAAGTACAAAGAAAGTAATTTTTTCTTTTTGTATTTGATGAAAAGTCATGCTTAATCAAAACAAAATTTCTGAGAATCTCATTCAATTTCTGAACGTTCATTTTCTACAGTGCAATCGTCAATATTGATACAAATTTTTTTTTGATTGTTTCCACATAAGACAAAACCGAGGGGATAAAATCAACCAGTTTATCATACTCTTCGTTTTCCAACTGAATTTTCTGATTGTTTTTCCTGTGTTTCCTTTTCTACGATACTCTATAAGATCTATTTTTTTAATATCTGAACGATAACTTAGAAAAAGTTTTCGTCTTCCATTATGCAAAGTCCACTCAAATTGAGAAATTTGTGAGTCTGTATCCAAATCTTGCAATTTTGATAAACTTTGAGATTCCAAAACTGTTTGTGAAAACTTCTGGGACTTTCCTTGTAAAACGATATGGAAAAGTTCCAATTTATTTTGAAGCTTTAAAACAAGATTTTTGGAAAAATCAATGTTCCAATTCATACTGCTCAGCTCAAAGAAATTTTAAAAAAAGATTCAAGAAGATGATATTTGAATTACTTTATATAATAACATCACTCAACAAAAGTTTTGAACATTACAGTTCTCAACGTACATAAAATCTCCCAAGATTTTGGCGAGTTCTTTGAATTCGTTCAAAGTATAGTTGACATAGGCAAATTGCTTCAAGACTTCGTTCTCCTTTGCAGTGAAGAGAGTTCTCCTTCGAATCTTAATGTAGGGTGGCTTGTTGACACTGTACTTCTTGATTGTGACACACACCCTTCTCTTCTTGTATGTTGCTACGTCAAACACCGCATGACATATCGCAAGTTCCTGCTCCATGGTTGAGTCTTTGTCAGAATAGGGTTCCAATACAGGAACGAGTCCAAGGTTTTCAGCATCGTGATTAACAGTATTCCGTATTGCTGATAACCTTTCCCCTTTTTTTCACCAAGATAGACTTGCTGGTTTTCTTCAATTTGCCCCGGTTCATTTTTTTTAGCCATTGGAAGCAAGGTTGAAGTAAATTTTTCCGTTGTACGGTTTTTGGAACCAAGAAAATCTTCAATTCTTTTTTGTTTCTTAGCAAATTCAATATAGTTGGTAATGATGTCTATTCGTGAACACATTTTTGATTTGAGACTCAGAGCCAACTGATCAGTAGTAGATATTTCAAAATAAGGATATTTGTAAATTAATAGAAATTAGAAAATGCAGTTGACTCACTGTACATTTCAAATAAGGTATTTTTACCTTATATGGAATAATGAGTAGATGATGATCCAAATATGGACATTGAGTAGGTGATGGAACTACTATATAAGCAATTCAATGTAGATAAAAATCATTTTCAACAAGTAATCATTGATAGCATCTGCTATGTGTCAAGCATATCCCACTTTTTATTCGGACTACAATGCAAAATCTCTTTTTATCTCTGTCTCAGAAAACTTTTATGAAAAATTTTTTGTCACCCAAGATTACTGTGTATCTAACCATTCATCATTTTGCCCAGTGGAAAATTGCAAATTTCACTTATTATTAATTGGATCATCGCTCGATCAGATTTTGCAAAGATTAGATAAATATCATTTCACTTACCAAATTGTTGACTGTATATATACTTTATACAAATACAGATTTGATTCCAAAAGTATTTTATCAAGAGATGAAGTTTTCAAAAACTGAATCGTGCAGTCGAACACAACTTGAATGTAGAATACCGGAAAAATTACCCAGTGTTTCAAAAAAAACGTCTGCTGCGAAAAAAAAGTCAAACGACATTATCTCAGTTCTGCTCAGAAGCTTGCGTCTACTCAGACTCTTGGATCAGCTTTTTGGAAAGGATTCGAAAAGTTCAAAACTCAAAGTATGAGACTTATTTGTTGAAAATTTTTGATTGTTTCATTGATGGTTATGGTACTGTAAATAGTGAGCGTATCAATTGTTCTATTAATAATTGATTATTTGTTTATAAAAAACTTGTCAAAATTGTTTTTATTTAAAATTAAAAGTTTTTTCAACGAATAAATTTGTAATTTTCAACACGTGTGCAAAAATTAACTCAAAGTTTTTTCGCAATATGCAAAAATTGATTTGATTTTTTCAACACGTTTGCAAAAATTTAATTAAACTTTTTTAAAAAATGCAAAAATTGTTTTGGTTTTTTTAACAATAGTGCAAAAATTTTCAAAATTTTTTTGTGTCTGATTCAACTTTTTTTGTTGTTTTCTTGAAAACATATGCCAAAATCTAACTTCTCTTTTCTTATGCATATGCTAAAAACGCAAAAATTTGTTGTAAAGAACTTGTTAAACTATTGCTAAAAACTTTTCACAATTGATGACTTTGAGTGCTATTCCCTATCATAATAGATTGTTTTTCCGATATTCTTGATTAGTATACAAGCAAAAATTGAATTTTCTAATGATCGAAATTAGAACAAATAATCTCATAAAATTTTATTTTTAACTGTACAAAAAAATCTTGTTGCAATTTTTTTCAAGATACGAAAATATTTAATAAAATTTTTCTTATATTGCGAGATTTTCTTCGATTTTTTAAAAAAGGGTGCCAAAAAATTTATCAAAGTTTTTGCATGTTGCAAAAATTAATGTAAAGTTTTAAACATATTTGCAAAATTGGTTTAATTTTTTTGCCATCCTTCTAACGAAACTCAGTAAAAGTATTTACCAGTTGCATAATTAGTTTCATTTTTTTAAAAGTTTTTCAACAAACTTTAAAAAACTTTACCTTTGGAATTTTTTAACAAACTTTTCTATGATCTTTTTGATCCTGTCTCTTTAAAACAAAATTACTAGATGCAAAAAAATTAAATTACAAAACACAAGACAACAACCAATTTATTTACAAATCAAAGAGTTCTCAAAATTTTGCAAGTTCTCAATGAAGCGCAAAGCTGGTGTCACCTCCATCACTGGTGGTTCGCTGACTGGATATCTTGGCTCAGAGAAACCCTCATCCTTTTCGATGGTAATTGGGTTGTCCGCAGATCCCGTTTCCCAAGGAAAGAGGAAATCTCCGAATGGTTGAGCCACATATCTAGAGTCAGGAGTTTCGGGGTAGTTCATTCCCACATGCTCGGCCTTTTCTTCCATCATTTGCATTTCTCCAAGTTGGTTCTCTGTAGGGAGTACTTGCGCTATATGCTGTTCGTTGAAATCCCGGCGCAACACCTCCACCATGTGCCAGGCTTGGATTGGAATGTCCATTCGTGTCAGAAAAACTCCTAAAACTGTTTCTCGCACTTGGATTTGTACTAAATCAGCCGAAAATTCTACCGAGAACACGAGGTTGTTGTTTTGTCTTGAGAAGATCATTTTGACCAATGAGTTGAGTTAACGATACAGAGTAAAAACAATATTTACAGTTGAGAGGGAGGTAGCTGACGGTGGTTAAGAATGTCCAAATTAGACACTAAAATAATCAACGAGAAACTTGAAGAAGTCTTCAATAAGCTCGATTCTGCAGCTAAAATCAACATTGCTTTGGGTTTTGAGAACTCAAAGTGGCGATTCAAGGTGATTACTAACGTTACAATTTTTGCCGCTTTGCTGAAAAACATCACCATGGGATGTCCGGGTTCTTTCTTACCCGAACCTTTACTCCGACTTACGCAAGTGAATTATCTTTTCTCTAACAAAGACAAGGAACCTTACAAAGAACAATTGTGTCTTTTCCGCGCATTGGCAATTTACATGAACGGACATAATGATCTCGATTCTCACTTCTAGATACTTTACAGAATTTATATCAAAATCTGGTTATGAACCAAAAAACTTTCGTGGAGTTTCTGTAGAAGACTTACCTGTTGTCGAGGAAATCGTTCAAAGAAACATCTTTGTATACGATATCGATATCCAAGAAGGAGAATGTGTAGTAGAATTAGCTCGACAAGTATTGGGAGATCTGACAAAACAGTTAAGCTACTGAGATTTAACAATCATATCAGTTATATAAATGATATAGATAGTTTTTTCAAGTGCTTTCGATGTCCTAGCTGTGATACTTTCTTTAACAAATCCGACAATTTTAACAAACATCTTCTGAGATGCAAGGACCGAATGAAACATATTTACCCAAAGAAGGTGTATGAGCTTCGACAAACCTTGTTTGAAAAGCTAGAAGGATTCAGTCTTCCAGTTTCTGAAGACAGCAAGCTTTTCAATAATCTAGCAATTTTCGATTTTGAGTCGATTTGTGTTCCTACAGAGGAACTAAAAAAACGCAAACTACTACTTGTATTGGAAAAGATGTACCAGTTTCAGTCTCTATATTATCAAAACTGATTGATGAACCCATCTTTTTGTATAACAAGGATCCACAGTACTTGATAATTGATTTTGTATCCAACCTCGAGCTGTTGGGTGAGCAAAGTAAGCTAGAAATGAGAAAACATTTCAAGATATTGAAGTAGCTGTGAATGAAAGAATGAAAAAGATCTTTGATCAACTGAGCGAACGTGGTAAAAACTATTCAAGTAACAAATTTGAGTACGAAGACGACTGTTTTGAAGATTCACTAGAAGCAGATATCTCAACACAACTCTTGCAAATTCAGAAAAATCAATTCATCGATTTGAAACAACATCTGGAGAGATATGTAAATACTTTACCTGTTTTTGCATTTAACAGCGGTAGATATGATTTGATTTTGATCAAGTCATACTTAATTCCTTGTTTAATTCGCGATAAAGAAGAAGAATCATCCGTCATCAAAAAGCAAATGACTTTATATCTTTCAAGTTTGGAGATGTACATTTTCTCGACATAATGAAGTTTCTGGGAGGGGCAACTACTTTCGACTCCTTTCTCAAAGCCTATAAAGCTAGCGAAATGAAAAGATTCTTTTCCTATGATTGGTTTGATAACCCGGACAAACCTGAGTTTCCTGAAATGCCACTGTATGAAGCCTTTTTCAGTAAACTTAGAAACAACAATCCTCTAGACAAAGACTTCATTGATTATGAGAAGCTTAGAAAGAGTGGGTTCGACGAACAGGAGGCACTGCAAAAGCTTCAAATCAAGACTGTTCCTCCATCTGGTTTGGATAATTACAATTACTTACAAGAGACATGTAAGAAAAACGGAATGACAGTATTCAAAGACTTTTTGAAATGGTACAACAACAAGAAGGTAGTTCCAACCTTGGAAGCTATGCAAAAAATGATTCAGTTTTATCATAACAAGGGGATAGATATGTTAAAACTTGGATGCACACTTCCAAATCTAGCAAACATATGTCTACACAAATCCAGAAACTACAAATTTTATCCATTTTGCAAAAGTGATAAAGATTCGTGTGAAAAATTTAGAGAGGACATGACTGGTGGACCTTCCATTGTTTTCACTCGAAAAGCTGTAGTTGATGAGACATACATCAGAAATTCATCAAATGTTTGTAAATCACTCGTTGAAATTGATGCAAGCCAGCTATACTCTTTCTCAATGTGTCAAGATATGCCAACAGACTGTACACGAGATGGGATTTTGACACTGATATGCAGAAATTCAAGGCTAGACATAATCGAACTCGCAATTTTGAGAAGATGGTCGTGTCTTTCTATCACAGAAACAGGACCAACATCGAAAATAGAAAAAATCAACTATTTTAATGTGGACGGTTATTGTGATCACTGTAAGACAGTGTTTGAGGCAATGGGATGCTACTACCACTTCTGTTCCTGTCAAAAAGCTCGTCCCTCCTAAATAGAACAGGATATTGAGCGAGGAAACAAGAAGAGAGAGATGGATGATATGCGACGAGAATACATTGAAGAGAAAGGATACAAATTGGAAGAAATGTGGGAGTGTGACTGGTGGGAATGATTCAAAACCGATGAAAAGATCAAAAATCACGTCAAAACCCACTTGCCCTATAAAACACCTCTTTTAACAGACTCCCTTCTGCCAGCAAAAATAAAAAAATGATCTCTTTTTGGCTACGTTCAGTGCAATTTAGTTTTCCAGATGAGCTAAAATCAAAATTTGTTAACTTTTCTCCAATTTTCAAAAACATGAAGTTGGAAGAAATGATATTGGAGACTACATGAAAAACTATGCAATCGAGAACGAAATGTTAAAGCATCTGCAGAGAATGCTGATATCTAGTTTCAAGCTGGAAAATGGAACAGTAATAACTCCTCTGTTCAACTTTTATTTGGAACAGAGGAGTTTATTATAATTTCGTTCAGTCAGTGGTTGATGCTAGAAGAGAAGGAGATGAAAACCCTTTGTCAGGAGTTGTAGCAGAAACAATTAAACTTTTGAGTATTTCTTCGTATGGATATCAGATCATGGATAAATCCAGGCATACAAACACAAAATATCTCAACGTTGAAAAAACTCAGAAGGCAATCAATGAACCACTGTTCAAAAAACTTAACACAGTTGAGAAGGACTTATAAGAGGTGGAGTTGTTGAAATCAACCATTGAGCACCGAGAACCCATCATTGTTGTTTTTTTCATACTTCAGTATGCAAAAATGAGAATGTTGGAGCTCTACTATAACTTCTTCGACGATTTCTGTGATTTAAACAAATATGAAGAGTTAGAGATGGACACAGACTCGCTTAATTAGCTCTTGCTGAAAAAAATTTATACGACTGTATCAAACCAGATAAGAGAGCTGCTTGGTAAAAATGAGGGAAAATGACTGCAGAGACTCTTTCAAGGCGGATGCAAAATCTAATTTCTTCCCGCGATCGTGTTGCAGTACGCAAAAAAAGTTTGATAAACGGGATCCTGGACTTTTTAAAGAAGAATTGAGATGTACAGAAATGCTCTGTTTGTGTAGCAAGACATATTGCTGCTATGACAACAAGTCCGATAAGTTCAAATTTAGCAGTAAAGGATTAAATAAACGGGTTCTACAAGATTCTGGAGACGGTCCGATGTCAAAATACAGGAGAGTGCTTGATGAAGCATTTAACCTTACATCTACTAACAGAGGATTCAGAACTATAAATCATATGGTGGCCACATATGAACAGACAAAGAAAGGACTTAATTATACAAAACAATTAAACTTATAAGAACTGATCTTTTGTAGTAAATTTATTCATGATGTCTTGTTATATTGGTTTTATGATATGAAAACGTAAAACTTTGCGGTAAACTTGTTATACAATGCAGTGATTTATATACTTTTTTTCTAATTTAATTTTTTTTCTCTCAAAAAACTTGATTTTTTTGAAGTCTTTTTAGGTTCAGCATAGTTTCAACTAGATAGAAAGCAAAATTATCGTTTGAATTAAATAAAAAGTAAGATTAAAATATAAATTAGGTCAAATAATAGCTAATCGTATCGTGTTTTGAAGTTTTTTTGAAATTTTCTTCATAAAAATTCCAAGTTTTTACCCAAAAACTCTTACCATTGACTTACCATGTATCAAAAAACTAATTAAAAGTCCTTCATTACACAAACTACACGTAATTATTCTTTGATATTTACAAATTAGTTAACACGCGCCAATATTTTTGCGAAAAAACTAGATATTTCCACATAAAAACCAAAAAAATTACGTTTTTCTTACCATTATCTTACCATCACAGAAATCATAAAACCTTACAAGCGGTATTCCCTATCTTAATACATTGTAGACTCTAAACCCAATCTTAATACATAGCTTGCAGACCGGATGCTCTATTCCCTATCCTAATACTTGAAGGGTCTGCAGGGACCCCCCCCCCCCCAATTTAGCTCCAACATCTATCATTATAGTTCAAACGTAGTTCATCTTTTGTGCCTATCAACGTCAAGTGACCGACCAACTGAGTGTTTAACATAAACTATAAATAATATATTCACCCTCAGCAGAAAACTTTCTAAACGACTGTTTTGTATTTGAATTTTAGAGTCCCTGTGTGATTTTTAGATTTTGAGTTTTATAGTCCCCGTAGGACTTTTGAGTTCCTCACGTTTCTGGTTGTTTTCCATCTCTGTTGACGTCCTCCTCATTGTTCTCATGTTTCTCGTCTTCCTGTAAATTTTCGTTCTTGTTTCCGTCTCGCCTTCTTTCTGTATATCCTTGTCCATCAAGAATATAATGTCGTTATTATTGTTGAGTTTCTCGTCCTCTGTTGGTGAAATTAAATCAACCACCTCTTTTTGTTTTGTCTTATTTTTGGGCTAATAGCTTCGATGAAGTTGACACAGGCTTGGTATTGTGTTGTTATCTCTGTGAATCCCATTTCTTGTATGAGCGATTTTAGGCTCGGGTAATTTTCCGTTTTTTGTTGATCTGGCGGCAAGTCGATTTCGAACTGGAATGACTTCTGTCCTTCATTGTTTTTGTCATTTGTTAAGTTAATCGGTACGGGATTCCCGAAGGCAGTAGACAGCGCCGATTGGCCGATCCCTGCCTATTGGCCGATCCGCGTTTTTGATTTTGCCTCTAAGGCGATGGTGCGATGTATTCCGAGGACGTTGACGACTGATCGTCATTGTCTGAGTTGCTCAATGCTGGTTTCTCCCGAGTTTTGGTGTCTGCTGTTGGCTCTTCAATTTGGTCATCTGTTTGCAACCTCATTCCGCTCGTCTGTAATTTGTGTGTCGGGCGCCCGCCGGTTCGCGTTCCCGTTGTTTTTGCTTTTCTTTTTGGTGGGCTATTCTGGTGTGCCTGGCTTGTCATCTTCTGTTGTCGAGTCAGCTTCATTGATAGGCCCGTTTTTTCGTCCTCTTTGAACATTGGATGTTGGTGAGCAGTAGGATTCTCGATGTCTAAAAAACGTAGGCATGGTCCTGATCTCCGTGCGGACTTATAAGCAACGTAATCACTGAGCCGAGAGGGTCTGCCCGGTCCGTATATTATAGGGCTAGGGACGAACGCGGCACCGCAATTTCTTATTAGTCTCGGTTGCTTTCCGAATGTTTGCACCCATGCGGTATGTGGAGTATATGTTAGAACTTTCCCGTCTAAGGTTTTATATTTTTGTTCGAATGATTTTGGATCTTTAACCTTCATTGCTAGTCTAATCGTTTTTCGTGCTACCTGGTCTATGCGTTTTTTCGTGTTTTTGTCTACTGTTAATTTTATCCTTTTATATCTTACATTTAACCTATCCTTGAGGATTTCTTTAACTTTTGAGTTTGCACCTGTGTTTTGTTGTGTCGGGGAGTTTGCAATTTTGAAATTCCTTGGCATTTGTGGTTTCAGTTTTGTTTCTTTCTTCTTGATGGATAATTCATCTTCTGACCACCGTTGTAAGTCATGTATTATCTCTGCAGGTAATGGTGGCTTTGTAAGGTTCTTTCTATCTAAACATGCATGTTTTGCACTTTCCCAGATTTAGTTGTTAGGTGAACTACTAGTTGCTACGTTTGACAAGGTGGTGTTTGATGTGCGGCCCATTTGAGCCTCAAATGGTGAAATTTTTGTAACGCCATGCGGTGTAATTCTCAATGTTTCAATAAATTCAGCCACATCTGAAGCGAGTTTGTATGGTGTGTTTGTTTTATCAATTTTCAGGACCGCTAACCTACGTTTATTGTTTTCATCTTTCTCTCTACTATCCCTATTGCTCTATGATCGTCTATCGGAGCGAACAGTAGTTTTATATTGTTGGTACTGCAAAACAGTTGAAAATTTATAGCTCTAAATGATTGCGCTTGGTCGCACCTTAATCTTTGGGGTACCCCGTTATTAGAAATGTATCTTTGCATAAACTTAATAGCAACCTCCGCTGTTGTATTCGTAACAATTTTTGCAGTGGGGAATTTTGACCGCTTATCATATTGCAACTAAAATGTACGCGTCCCTATGTAGCGAATAGTTCATCTGTATTTGTTTTCAATTTAACAATATGATCATTTCCGACAAGGTATTCGTGTTTTTTTTATCTCAAAGGATTCAGCTATTGCTATATCCGAGAATTTATCTATTTGGTATTCATCACATCCATTATTTGAGGTGAACTCAGCAAATGCCACGGGTTCGCTTTCGGTTTCCAGACTTTCTATTTCTTCCTGTTGTTCCTCCTGTCGATTTCCTAAGTAATTAACGTTTGTGGATCGACAAACTTTTGCAAAATGACCTCGTTTGGCACATTTTGAACAAATCTTGTCGTTGGCCGGACAAGATTGGAGATGATTTTCACCGCATTGATTTCCACATTTGTAACATTGATTTGAAATGTTAACGTTGTTGTTTCGTTGTTGTCCTCTTGTGTTTTGTGTTCCACGTGGGTACGGTCGTCCGCGAAAACCGCCAATACTTCTTTGTGACTTTTGAAAACTTGAGTAATTGTGTCGGCCAAGTGTGTTGATATAGTGTAACAGTTCTTTTTTTGTTTTGGTTTGTCCTCCGAATGGATTTATCTTCATTCTGCGACTTTTCAATGCCGTTTTCCCGACGTATTGCATCTTCATACGCATCTTGTGGACTCCATGTTTGTGTCAGCAAGTACACAGGTTCTGAAAGTTCGACAAGTGGTGGTCTGGCTTTCAATAAGTTTCGTACCTCAATTCCATCCTTTGCAAATACTGCCATCTCCAGTATTGCTGCCCACTTGGACCACTCTAGTGGTGGTTCGACAGACGCCTTCTCCCAAAACAGGTTAATATTTAGTGGGTTTTGGAATATCCTGTTGACTGCGCCATGTCATGCCACTGTATAAGAATATCTAATTCTTGAATCCGAATGGATCGATAAACAGTAAGTCTCAATCGGAGCGGTGTAAAACAACTAGTTGATAGATAGTGTTTATTTTCGACTGAACAATAGTTCAAACATACTTCATCTTTTGTGCCTATCAAGGTCAAGTGACCGGCCAACTGATCGTTTAACATAAATTATAAATAATATAAATAACATATATTTATATACTGAGTTTATCGATCCATGCCGGATGACAGAGTTCCTGCAGAGGAAAACTTACAATGCAATAAGATGAAGATAAAGATCAATTGATTAGTTTTATTTCTATTTATTTCGAATCATTTCAGAACCTAGTCAAAGATTTCAGAACATAGCTACAAAATGCAAATCTTAACTGCATTTTTTTGCCTAACTACTGGTAACTCTACAATCTATGATGAAAAAATGTTGGATAGCTGATTTCATTTTTTCTCGAATGATTCCAAAAAAGTTCTGAAATGAAAAGATTTAAAAAAATGTGACTTCGATAAAAAAAAAATAGCTGGCACTGAATTGAAACCAAACTAATAGAGAGTTCAAAATGCTCTACTTTAAGAATCATCCGCTTGGTATCACCTCGTAGTCAAGAACACTCACGGACCAAAGTTTTTTTCGAGTTCTAGGTCTGTCTATTTAAAAAATTCCGGACTGTCAATTTATTGTTCTGACCACTGATAAAGCGATGAGTGAAAAGGCAAGAAACCTGTACAAAAATTATAATTCTGTCCTTTTTATCGGAACTTTGATTTTTTCTACCCTTAAAGTATCAAGGAACAGTTTGTTTCTTCTGGTTAAACTTGTTTATGCTTCAGCTCATTTTTTACTCTGAGCTTCCATTCCGTAAGCGGAACTCATTTTTTCGGTCAACTGATGTCGCTTGAAAATGTTTTGAAAATGTCTTCTTCTTAATTTGATAATCAATGGAGATACTATGTTTTTCGGTAAACTGAGAAATTCTTAGACTATTAATTGTTGCCCCAATTAAAACAATAATTAATTAGCATGAGTAGAACGATCTGAACGCAAGTTTTCCCAAAATACCCTTAAGAAAATATAATATTGTGCGAAAACTTTCTGGGATTTTTTAGACATTTTCTGAAAAACTTCAATCAAAATTGCGTTTTTGGAGCTCGCTTCCACTAAAAACTTTTATGTTTTGCCACCAAATGCGTCTTTAGAATTAAGCTCAGAGTCATTCGTTCAAAATGGATGTCATGAGTTAGTGCCAAAGAGGGACTTTGGGTTGTGAGTGAGTCAAATCCATGAGGGGGAGCTTCGTCTAACCACATCCCCCCACCTCGTCTCTTATATACTCTACCGAGCTTATGTAATTAGTAAGTTAGCACGTTGTTACATAGACTCATTTCCCGGTTTTCAAGTTTTACTGATTACTGAGTAAAAAATGAAACACTAATCATGTGCTGATTTGAACCAAAGTGATTGCTAACATCTTTTGAAAATTTTAAAGGAGAGCAATTTCGTCACAAATTATTTACTTTTTTCACTCAAGTCTTCCTAACAAGAAATTGTTCCTTTTCATTGTTTTTTATATAGCCTAAAGCTCCACCACTCAACGAAACCTTAAAATCAATGTAAAGGAACCGCTGAAAGCTTTGTTACCTTTCTATTAATGATTTAAGCGCTCATAGTTTGTCAGAAAAGAGTAAGTTAACTTGACATGAACCACCAATAGCCCCCTTCCCCCACCCGTCTCACCACTTGAACCAAGCCTCCACCTGAACCAAGCCGGGTGGGGTACTGGTTCAAATTCAATCCGAGTGAGGTAGTGGTTGAATCAAGTAGCGTGGTGGGAGGGGGGGGGGGGTGCTGGCGGGGGTAATTGAACAACAACTAACAACCAACTGTAGTTTGAAATGTGGAAAACATATTATGTTAAAATTCGTTGAAATTCGCATCTCAAGTGGGAAAAATCGATTATAAGGCAATTTCATTGTCGTAACCTATAAAAATGAAAAATATTCGATTACAATGGACTTCGAAATGAATTTTAATGCTTTACTAAATAGAAACAATATATTCCATTTTTAATTGAGAATAATCGATTAATTTTTCAATTTTATAGACACTGACAAAAAAATTCAAATTTAATCAATTTATATCCATGGAACTCCAGTGCGGGCTCAGTTGTCTCAAATAAAAGTTGAGCCGCATCGATTAGACAATACTAATGCAACAACTGAAGTTTAACTGAGACAAGGAAAAATTTAATATATCTACATATTTTCAAGAAGTCAAATATTGCTGATCACTAAATTTTACTTTTCTGGACAACTAATAGACTTCATTGGAATTCAGCAAAAGCCGAGAACCGTGAAATCGTTGCCCGCATGATCCGAAATTATTTTTGCTGTTTTTGTCAATTTCCAGTATTCTGTGGCGGCTGCACCTACTAGTCAATGAGTCTTATATAACTTGTAGTATTGAGTAATTGTTACCACTTTCGAAGAAAAATTTTTGTTTGTTGTGGTTTTTTATTCAGTCAATTTTTAGTGATCGAAATAGTTTTTAACAAAGAGTTTTCATGCAGATTGAAGATATTGACTCCCTTAAATCAAATAAAAAAAATTTTTACTTTTCGATCGCTTTTTGTTAAAATTTGAAAGTTTTAAAGTTGCTAATTTGATAATGCTCTGGTATAATTTATGCGCACTTTGAAAATTTTACTCTTAATCCTGAAAGCGCAACGCGAATTATTTATGCGTCGCGAACTATCCCGCACAAAAAATTTGTTCCCAATTGAATGGAGGCTAGCTAACTGGTCGTATTACTTTTGTCCGGCTCAATTTTTTCACACTTGATCTTTGATATTTTCCAAAAAAAATTTTCAATATTTTTCAATATTTTTTTTCCTAAAATTCTATTCGATATAAATTAAAGAGCACTCGGAGCATTCAGGGTTTTGCCTTGATATACGAGCCTTATTTTTGTACATAATCTAGAGCTAAGAAAACGCAGGGCAATGGCATCCGAGTTCGCAAGAAAATTTGACAGGTTTTTTCACAATGAAAATTGCAAAACGAGAAGCTAAAATAATGTAGTTTTTATAAAAAGTAGCTTGCAAAGTTTGGATGCCAAATTGATGCAGAACTCAAAATGCTCTACTTTGTAAGCTTTGGGCTTGGTATCACCTTATATTCCAGAGCAATCAGGGCTCTAACTTGTTCTATTTAAATTTCCGGACTCAATTCATTGTTTTGACAACTGAAAAGGCGAAGTGTCTTCGGATATGTTTTAGGCTTTCCATTTTTTTCTTTGCAGAGTCAGCGGCCATAACAATTTATCACAATGGTTTGAGTTATATATCAAATGACAGCCCTTTCAGCCTTGAATCGATCGACATCAAGATTTTTGTAATTTTGTTTTATTGTTAAATTTATGTTTGCTTTTTAGTCTAATTTTTCACTTTTCTTGGCAATTAGTTTTGCTCTCATAGGTATAGTAATGTCACAAAAAACTTTTGTTTAGACCGCGAAATAACAGTTTTCGAAGTTTTATGACACTTCATTGGCCTTGAAAACTTTTCAAAAAAAAACAGTTTCAAAAAAATTGTGAGAAACTCAAAAAAAAAACAAAAGCTTTCGTTTTGTTCAAGCCATGACTCCAGTCAAAAGCACTACACAAACTTGGAAAAAAGGTAAATTATTATTTTTATAAAAATTTTATTCATTATGTATTCGGAACTTTCTGTTGTATTTGCACAGCAACCATCTACTCTTGTTTTATATAAACTATTTAAGTTCTGTATTAAAACCCCTTCTCCCCCACCAGATATAAACATCACTTTTACGGTGTAATTACTCGTTTTTTGAGGTTGCACGTGAAGACAAACTGTGTTCGGACAAAAGTTATAATGTCACATTCTAATTTTTATGACAATTGGACAATGTGAACAAAAAAAGAACCAAAAAAACTTGTAGAAGTTACGGAACACGGCATGTGACCACTTTTTGGGAGTTCCGCGAACACTTATCAATCAGGATAGCTTGATTCAGTAGCGATTTTTTGGGGGGGGGAGGTAAAGCAGACGCCTCCGCCCTCACGGGTTCGACCCCCTGCCGACCCAAAGCCCCCCCCCCCTTTGTACTATTTTGAAATTCTATTTTTGGTGAGGTACCCTAAAGTTTTTCTTAAGGCGCCTTTGGCAATTTTTTGGTCAAAATGGCAATTTTTTGGTCAAAATTTTCCAAAAAAGACCTAAAAACGCCTTTTTTGGCCTGTTTTTTTTCAAAAACTTGCTGCTGAAAATTTGGTCAAAATGGGGGTCTTTATACTGATTTGGTCGACCTAAAAAAAGGTTTGGAAAATCCGCCCCCCTCCCCCCTCGAGAAAATCCTAGATCCGCCCCTGGCTTGATTGTTATAACAACTAATCTACAAACTAGACGCAAAGAAAATTATTTATGCAAAATATGTTTATCTTCAATATTCTAGTCATAATTTAATCGCAGGAAGAAGTTTCAATCATGCTTTGAAAAATCTGCAAAAATTTGGGAAAGAGATACAATGTGTTCATGATTTTCTCGTGGATAAAAAAGTTTGTTCACATGGCCTTCAGTGACCTTTCGGTATGTTGACTTGATTTCTGGCTTCATAAATGAGTACAATTGTGGCCACGAGGATGATGACTATGGACAGTATGGCGAACAGACGATCCAGCACTCTGGCAAGAAAGTGCCACTCCTCAATTATATCATTCCTGTCCGATTCGTCCTTGCCTGAAGACTTATCCACTAAGGTGTCTAGCCTGAAATGGTAAATAAGAACTTGATGGATTAAATGGATAGCTTACATTTTTAATTACATACCAAGGAAAAGGGATTCCATTAAAAAGCTCCACGTGAATTTAAAAGTTAAGATGTCTTCAATTGCATGTAATAAAACATTTAAGTTTAAAAATGTCTAAAAAAGAATACGACAGAAAAAAATTATGGTATTTTATTACGGCAAATTTCATATCTTAGTTTGAATTTAATTTTTTTTTAATTAGCGCTTGGTACATTTTTGTTGAGCGTTTAAATCGAAAATACGGAACGAAGTTATTCCATTTTTTGAAACAGATATAGAACTTGATTTGAGATACAGAGTTCGATTTCAGTAGCTTTTTTAACACAGGTCCGCGTTTTATGTCCAGACTATTGCGACCAAAATTTCGCATTCTCAGTCTTTTGCGACTAAAAGGATCCGTCGCGACTTTGAAGACCAAGACGGAGACGGCGCAACTCGACTTTCGCGACAAACATTTGTGGTGCTTAGACTTTTGCGACAAAACTTGGCCGTTTCCAGATTTGTGGCAGCCAAAAACTTCCTTCGTGATTTAGCAACCCAGAAGGAGACGGCGCGACCAGTGCAAACCAGGAAGTGGTACGACAGCAAAAGCAAACATTGCCATTTCCAGACTTTGGGAACCGGAAAGATCCGTCGCGACTTTCGCGACCTCGTTGGAGACGGCGCAAACGTTGTGGCTAATGAAACCAGTCTATCACCACCGAAAATATCGGAGTGATTTTTGCGACCATGATTTAGACGGCGCAATTTCTGCGGCTCAAGTAACCGTCAGTAATTCAACCATGAGCTTAATTTAAATCAAAATTTTGATTGTAGTTATAATATTGACAACTGTTTTTAGTTATTTTTCGAAGAATCCAACGATTACTTTATCTCTGCTGAAAAAATATGGATATAATCGCATTCACCCAATGCGTAAAACAGCACTAGTTGTTTACTTTTTCCAAATATAATTACAGTGTCTGAAAATTTGATTTCGGTAGTTTTTTCTAACAGGGGTCGAAATCTGGGTATTATGTCTAGACTATCTCGGTCAAATTTACGCATTTCCAGATCACGATCATACTCTGGCATTTTCAGACTTTCATTTACAAACTTTGGCATTTCCAGTCTTTTGCGACCCAAATGATTCGTAGCGCTTTTATCATCTCCCAGAGTTTCAAGTCCAGAGACGGGGAAGGCAACACCGTCACCGGTATGCAACAACGCCACCTGCTTGTTCAATATTGGCCCTGCCCAAGTTTTTGCGACTGAAGACATCGGTCTCGACTTTTGCTACGCAGGGAACAGTAACACCGGCTCGAACCGACTTGCAACAGCGCGATGAACGTCGGTTCTGATTTGAGTTTATGCAGTTCAAAGAGAATTTAAATGCAGTTCTTATCTCGCAGGATAAAATTTTCGTTTTCAGAAGAGCTAATCATCATGAGTTTTAATGTCAGATGATACGGCATAAAAGAGTAAAACCGTTTGAAAGCTTTTCTTCTTGCTTCAAAACATATACTCAACAGACAATTGGAAAAGATTCAACGAAGACAAGAAAACAAAAAACTTTGTTTAAGATCAGGTAATTTTTTTCCAGAACTTCAAAATTGCGCCAATATGGCATGGTTGCGATTGTATGTCCAACTTTTTGCGGTTTGATGTCCAGACTTCATGTCCAGACTTTGGCTCTTTTCCCTCTCCTCCAACCCCCCCACCTCACACGACCATCAATTTTATGCTGTAACGAGTGATTTTCTTTGGCACAGCTTAATTATTCCGCATGTCAATTTTCATAACGATCGGACTATGTGAACAGCAACTTTACCAGTAAAAAATAGCAGGTGGGGGGGGGGGGGGGGGAGGAAAAAGATCCCAGACTTTATGCGCATTTTACCAGAACTTTGCAACTTAACAGACTTTTGCGACTTTATATCTAGACTTTCGCGATCAAACCGACCGTGGCGCGACTTTGCGACGTTAGGTCCTGTTTTTCCAGACTCAACCATTCGGTGCGACTCTGCAATTTGAGTCTGGATCCCGACGGGCGTAACTTTCAATGTCTGGCAGCTCGACCCGGGAAATGTCATTCAGGGAAGTACAAATTAAATTATCAAGTAAAGACAGATATGGCCCATAATGATTTTTTGTCACCTTTTTAGAAGCTGATCGAATCCTCTCAAAACAGATTTCAACTCCGAGCTGCCATCTTGCTGTCCTCCAGGGGAATTTTCCACATTACGGCTCGACTGATTCCACTTACTATGTTGCATAACAAAACTCTTGTCATTACGTAATACCTGACACTCGGCCTCTATTCGGTTAAAGTTCATCTCGTGTGAGAGATAGTTTATATTCACATCCGAGTGATTTGCAGGATGCCGCAAGGTAGAGATCCGTTCGGGTGTTCGGAAAATGGGCACGTCTCGCAGCTCGGGGTAATATTCGCGACAATGACCGTTGGTGAAGTCGAAGGCGCTGTCGGCTTTTACAGTCGAGTAGACAGTCGTCATTCGTTGCTTGCTGGTTTTTGAATTAGGTCTCGTTGCTTTTGTTTTCTCCTCTTTTTTCCGAGTCATGAAAACTAGTCGTCCAATGCAGTCGAAGAAAATGAAGGTTATCTGCAGCAAAAACAAAATGAGACCTTAATGAAGCAGGGTTTATATGGTCTGCTAGAGCTTGGTACAGTATATGACCCATAAATGGTTGATTTCAGTTAAAAATTCAAAGTGTAATTAGGTTGTTGGTTGATATCTGGAACAACATTGTTCTCAATTTTTAGGGTTGGGATCATATTTTAGGCACTTTAATAATAATAAGTATGGTTCCTGCGAATTGCAGAGGAGTGATCGATAGGTCATAAAAAATTGCTCTGTCTAAGGATAGTTCACTTTTTGTATAAAATTAAAATAGGTTTTATGAAACATTAATGAAATAAAATTTGTGCTTGATAGCCTTCAGTTATGGGTTATGTCTGAGTTTATCAAAAAAATATACCCGGGTTGACCAAAAATGCTGGTCATACAATTTTCATACATGGAAAAATGCTAATCATACACTTTCCATACAATTCCATAAGTACAGAAAAATGAATGAAAGGTCTATGATTAGTATTTTTTCATATATGGAAATTGTATGACTAGCATTTTTCCATAAACCAAAAATATTGATGTTTTACATTTTAATTTCTCAAAATTACTTGATTGTGTTCGTAACCGAGCACAAATGACATAAACCTCGGTTACTCAAACGTAGTAACCAAAGGTTTGGCCGTCTCGCATTAAAAAAGCATTGAAAGCAGCCTGCAATGTTTGAATTATGTGTCACACAAATAATATAACGAAAGTAATGAAATTTTAAATTTTGGCACAGATTTTCAAAGATGACTATTTCTAAAATTTGAATTTTTAAATTACCAGACATTGATCAAGGCATAGAAAAATATGTCATACAAACAAGAGGAGCTTTAAGCGTTTTTGAAAAAAGTCCAATATTAGTATATCCAGGACTCGCTATACACACAAAAAATGTTTGTTTGAGTACGAAAAACAATTTGCGGTTGAAAAAAAAGCACAAAAAAATGTAGTACGATACACCCTACGATACATTTTCTTTTTTATGTAGTACGATACACCGAATTTTATGCCAAAATAAGAAAAAAGTTTTTTGAAAATTCGACGACACAATTTTAGCAAAATGTATGAAATTTGTATGATTAGTATTTTTTCATAAACTAAGTTTATGGAATTGTATGATTAGCATTTTTGGTCTACGGAGGTCAACCCGGGGGTCCCTATTTGAAAATTTGCTTCACAAAGCGACAACTAGACAACCTGTTAAGTAGACAGATATATATATTAACCAATCACAGCGAGATAAGATATAGAATTTGTCTACGTGATGACTTTTCTACTTAAATGGCTGCCTGATTGAGCCCAGAACTCCAAAGATTTGTTACGCGCATGAACTTACAATTCTGGGTGGTTTGGCGGCGTTGGAGTGTGGATTATGGACATTGAGAACCACGACTGTGGCCACTAGGGACATGGCCACCATACTAATAGAGATCAAATAGTACTCCCCTGCAACACACAAACTCACAAATGAAATTTCACATCTGACTTTTCAGCTATATAACAGAAAAACTAAACCAATAATTTTCAACCATAACAAGTTTGCTCGTGTATTAGGGCAAAGCCCTGAATGTCCCGTCTGCACTTTAGCGCAAATCAAAAGTGTTCTTTTTATTGTTGAAAAGTAATCGGAAAATTTTTTTTCATACTTTTTTTTCTTCAATTTGACCCACACAAGCAAAGACTAAAATATTTGCCTCCTATCAATTTGGAGCGGATTAATCCGCCGCTTACACCATCTGTCATAAGAAAGCAAAAATGCTCATTATTATCCCAAATTGACCAATTTAGCACCTTTCAAACCCCCATCTTTTACAAAAAAAATGATACCAGGTAATTGTTTCAACTTGAACTAAAGACAAAAATGCCATTCAGATAGCTTTAAAAAATTCTGTTCAGCTAAAAATTCCAAAATTTGTCTGAATAACCACCTCAAGCATAAATATTTATCTTTTTTTTCTGCGAAAGTCGGAATTAAAATAAAAATTTCCTAATTTGATTCGTGACAGAGAAAAATTAAAATCAGCCCAACTGATAACTAAGACTGCTCGTAAACCAGAGCTTAGCCATGAATGTTCCGCCTGCCCTTTAAAGCTGAAGAAAACGTTTTTGCTCAATTAATCAATAAAATAATTGAAAAATGAATGGTTTTTTCTTCGTTTTGAGATATTTTTATTCATCAACACGCTATGATAGACTCGAAAGGATGTATTTAGCGTCCTGTTTTGTATTGATAAGACCAATTTACTGGCTTTAATTTGATTTGGAATACGCGCGCTATATGAACTAGATTGAGCTCAAAATTTTGATACATTTCAGATAGTATAAAAAATTTGTGTAATGTATACTTGGTCGAATCAGAGATGTCCAGTCTTAGAACAACTATAAGCCCAACCCTTGGAAACTGTTTTCATTAAACAACGACCTGAGCAAGAAAACACAAAATGCCCACAAAATTTACAAGGTCAGAATTGTTTCATAAATTTAAGACTTCTAATAAATTTGTTAAAAACTAAAAATCAACGAAACTGAACAATGTTAAGTGATCTATAACTGTTCATTTGAACGTCGGATATCAATTTTACACTCATTTCATCAAGCAAAAACCGTGCTAAAAATCTAATTTAACTAAAAAGTACCATAGTACCATTTAACTAAAAAGTACCATTTAATTCACAATTTTTACCAAAAACTTTATATAATAATTGCACCTATAACAAGGATAGCCGATTACTGTGCAAGTAGCACAGAATGTTCCGACCATGGTCTTTCGAAAACTACAGTTTAGAAAGTTTTGTTTTCAAAACTAGTGTATTTTTTTCTGCTTGGTGTGATAAAAGGATCTAACATAAAAATATAATTTAGGCATATTAGACAGTCATATTATTACAGGCAAATTGTACAAAAATTTTTGTAGAAAAAAGACTAAAAAACTTTAAAAAAACTTTTCAACATTTTTTGCAGAAACTTTTTGAAATTTTTGAAGCTTTTGATTCCCAAAATGAAGTGAAAAAAACTCCAAAAACTTCATTCGCTTGACTTAAGACAAAAAAATCAAAAACTTCAAACCGTTTCTTCTCAAAATTGGGAGAAATTTTTTGAACATTTTTTAATGTGATTCGAATCACGACTGAAAGGGCTTTAATATGATATGTCACTCAAACCAGTCTGATGATTAATTGTGATTCCTGATTTTGCGTGGAAAAAAAAGAAAAAATCTAAACGCACCTGAATGCAAAGTGTCTCCCCATTTTTCAAATAGTCGGAACAATAACTAATATAATTCCAACTATAATAATTTTGGAAGACAGAATACATGAGATCTATTTAACAGTCTTTACCCTTTCAAAAAGGTAGGATATTGTTCAGTAGATTAAGTAAGTCGAACTTCTGACCAAACAGTATGCAGCAAAATAAGAATTTTCATTAGTAAGCTCTAGTGCTAAATTATTGTTTTCATTTTTAGGGAGATTCTTGAGGAGTACCATGGAGGAAAGGGGTGTTCAAAAGATTCAAATGTTTGTTAAATTTATATATAACATACAATTGGTAACAAATATTTGCATTATTTATTTATTTATAATTAATTATATTTTTTCGTATTATTTACTATGATTATATTTAGCTATTAAATATTTTTCTTTATTATATTATTTTTTAAATTATTTAGTACACCTATGATGGGTGTCTCGAGGGACGTTGCGGGCATCATCTCGGCGACTAGGAGCAGGTTGACGCACAAGGCCAGGAACACAGTGATTGACAACCCAATCTTCTCCCCACTTTCCGGCGGCAGCAGAAACACCAACGTCGCCAAAAGACTAAAATCAATCACAATGTGGTCGACACTAACTTCGAGAACTTCAATGGAGCTCAGAATGCAACCGGGTTTCATCCTAGACCCGCTCTGAATATCAAAACAGCGAGTAAAAACGCCTAGTTTGACTCAATTGACCTTCGATTAACTTCGATGACATGTCATACACGATTGAAAGCTACTTTATTGTTCTGAGTTTCAGTTTGCAAAAAAAATGACCAAAGGTGAAATAATTTTTTGATTTCGCGAAATGAATATCCAAATTTTTCGATCTGCATAAGAAAATGGTCGCGTTTTCAGAACGGTTGTAAGTGAAATAATTTTTTTTATTTTAAGCTCAAGGCACCACAAGCTTTCAGATGATATATAAAAACAGAAACTGTTAGTGAAAAGTCGAATTTCAGCTGAAGAAAAGAAGACCCCAGACAGAATAACCCGTCACTTTCTTCGGATGTTCAAAGAGCATGTCTACCTCCAGACTTTTATTCGTATAACCAAATACAGTGCTGATTTAAATTATCCGGACGAAATGAACAAAACTTGAATTTTCAAACGCGTTTTTCTCAAATTGGGTTAAGATTAGACAAAAAGTGACGAGGACAAAAGTTGCTTAGAATTTCACCAGAATTAATATGGTGCCATTTTTCTCCGAAATTCTCAACAAACATTTTACCCCAAAAATGGGTTATTTTGGCTTTTTTCAATTAATCAAGAATTACGCGGAAACTACTTAGTCAATTGATAAGAAAAATATATCACAGGAAGCCTCTTACGCAGCTCAACAAAGTTTAAAAAGGGTTAAATCTCCAAAAACCAGTATAAATGAAAAAAATTTCACTCGATAGTCAATAAATGTGATTTTTACTGTATAAAACCCAGAATCTCTGTTTAAAAATAAATTTTAAACAATTTGAGCAAATTTTTGGAAATTTAAACCTTCTTAAACTTTGTTGAGCTGCGTAAGAGGCTTCCTATGATATAATTTTCATATCAATTAACAATTAATTTCAGCGTAATTTTTGATTAATTGAAAAAAGCAAAAAAGCAGAAATTCTAAGCAACTTTCGTCCTCTTCACTTTTTGTCTAATCTTAACCCAATTTGAGAAAAACGCGTTTGAAAATTCAAGTTTTGTTCGTTTTGTCCGGATAATTTAAATCAGCACTGTATAATTCGCGAATTTAATTCAACATTCCTTGATCAATGCATAGTACTTTTTCAACATGCACCAGCAAGCATTCCTGAGGATCAGGAGCAGATCTAGGATTGTCGAGAGGTCGAGAGGGGGGGGGGAGGTGGATTTCCGAAAATTCATTTGCCGACATTTTTTAGGTCAACCACATTGAGTTTCCGAGCGCTCCTAGAATACTAGCAGACAGTATTTTGAATACTATAGCTACATGGGTATACATCGAGTACACTGGTTTTTAGTTGGCTACAATTTGTCTAGAAAATGATGATTGTGGAAAATGTAGATCATGAATTGGATTTTATGGTTCAATGTAATCGATTATTATCCTCGCAAAAAAAAACATTTAAAACCATTATAAGCTATTAAAATCAATTTCTTCTCCATATACTTATTTTTTTACACAAAATTTTTGAAAACGTGCAAAAAACACTTACCAGAAAAGATTTCAAACTGTTTTTTCTCGACACTGAAACATTTTTGTTGAAATTTTTTAAAGTTCGATCCACGACTGAAAGGGTTTTGATATGATATATCCTTAAACCCAGTCCAATGATTATTGTAGGACTTGATTTTGCGTGCAAAACAAAAAAAATAAAACACCCGAATACAAAGTTCCTTCCCATTTTCAATAGTCGGAACAAAACAGCACTCAAGTTTTTATCCTTTACAATCGATTCAAATAGATTTTTTGGGCTCTTTTTCCTTACCCCCCCCCCCCCCCACCTCACTCAAACATGAATTTTATGGTCTAACGAGCGGTCTTACAAGGTTAATTATGGAGACCAAATATGTTTGTCATGGCCTAACTAGTCTACACGCCAATTTTCATGACAATCGGACAAAGTGAACAGTAATTTCAAATATAAAATTTTGCAGGTGGGGGGGGGGGAAGGAAAAAGAGCCATTTTTTGAAAAGAAATTAGAAAACATTTGGAAATTGATTTATTATAATTGTTTAATTGATTTTTTTTTGCTTTGATAAACAGCATCATAACTTCATAATAAATTCATAAATTTCATAATATTTGGCCTGAGATAAAAAAAAATTGTTGGAAAGGGTTATAAATCTATTTACTTAGGAGGTCACTTGAGACTAGCACTCATTTATAGATACAGAAAGCATGGCCGCATACTCTTTTGATTAACCCTTTTTTCAGTTAATTTCTGCTCAAAAGTACTAAGAACCGTTTTACAGAAAGAAGCAATGACCGGTGTAATTTACCATCTTTTTATAAATGAGGATCGATTCTTTGAGCCTATCAATATTTTATGTCTACTTTCGATTGCTTCAGGACAAGTAGACAAATACAGCTGTTAAATTATTCTTTTTGTGCCGGAGTAATTTTGTCCATAAATACAAGTATCATGTACTTCAAATAATTCGATTTTTTGTCGTTTTTACTTCAAAATTGACACTGTGCTAACCTAATTCAATCTCATACTGGTCGAAAACACCAAAACAAAATATTGATTAGATCTAACATATAAAAAGTTTCCTGGAATTACAGTAAAAATGACCGCGTGTATAAAGTTAGGTACAAGATATATCAAATTTATTTAGAAAAAAAACACATCAACGCGATGGTCGGAACCTTTTGTAGCGAAGGAAAACGAATGAAAATGATGGTGGACTCGTACGGTTTAGGGTGCTATCTTTGCAGTCTGGAAAGTTGGAGTCTGCAAAATGGCTCTTAAACTGTATTTTTGAAACAAAACTTATAAAAATCTAGTTAGTCAACAAACTGTTGCAATAGGGTAAGTGAGCAATAGAACCAAAAAAGACTAAACTTTTGTATTATTTTCTATAATTTGAGTTTCATAAGGCAAATTAAACCACTAGTGCTCTTTTCTTTTGTAGCAATATATGATCGAAGTACATTTGTATTAACCCTAACTCAATACGCAAAAAACCAAATCAACGGATAATACTTTTAGTTTTGAGTTACCAATTGGGCGATTTTCAACTCAATGTTTGTGCTCATATTGAAATTGAACTCCCCTCGCAGAAATCAGGTAAATCGATCAGTTAAGAAAAAACAACCAACTAGTTGAAAAGCTATATAAATTGAAGCAAATCTATTTGTAAAGTTTTTAGTTCAGACTGGCTCATAAAAAGCCCGCAAAAGTATTCCCATTGATGCTGCCCATTGAAAAACTAACCTATGTCTTAAAAAGGAGGTGACAGAATTGAATGTGTATGACCTTGAATTAAAGAGACAACCCTGTAAACCAGTCAAAAAATGCAAGTGAAGTCGACTTTCTAAGTTGTTATCAAAATCTAAAACCTATTGCGAATAGTAAACAAACGATTTATTAAATCAACAATGATAACAAAATATGCAAATTTAGTCCCAAAATCAACTCAGAAAAAATTAATTTCAAAAACTTAAGTTCCTGGAGGAAAGATTGACAAAGGGTACACAATCTGCCCCCTAGACACCTATCTTACATTGATCAGTGTAAGTAGTATGCTTCATAAATAACAAATAAATGAACTCTGTCCAAATCACATACCTCAAAACGTTTACATCAAGTTTGTACAATAAAAAATTTTAGGGCACTATTTCAAACTAATGGTTCCTGAGGGAAGACCATCTATAGCAGTAGTGGATAACCTTCAGTGACTATGCTATTCGCATAGTTTGTTCATAATACCGCAGGGCCGAAGGTAAAAAATTTTCTGTAAATGCACAATTTCTTCTCATTAAGACCTGAAACTCGCGAGTCGTAGGCCCTTGTTACCGGGTCTGTTTTCAATTTTCTTGAATTTCACCCCTATAATAGTTACTGCTGCTTCCATCTTTGACATGTGCCCAGAGTCTCCATACCACCTGCGGGACAGGATGGTGACTTTTCGGACTGAGGACCTCCAACTGAGCTCATGCGGCAGTAACCAAAGTACAAGTTCAAAAGGTGTTTCAGTTTGCAAAAGGAAGCTGATACCCAAAATCAAGACTGTTTATAAAAGTTATCAGGTTAAAGTCATACTATTAATTACAATCAAAGACGTATTTGACAAAAATCATTTTACCTACCCAAAAACTTTCCAAAAATTAGACGCAAAACAAGTAATTTCTTAAGTTTTTAAAAATCGAAAAGTTTCAGGTAAAACTATATTTTTGCTCAATAAATTGAGAAGCGTAGCCCCTCTTTCTGAGAGAATGCGCTATCAACTTAATCAGTTTATTTTTACAAAAATGTTCCGAAAAAAAAGAATTCATATTTTCTTGCCATGTACGCAGAACTACATTTTGCTAAGAATGAATTTAGAAAATAAGTTGGAAGCATTTTTGTTAACAGGGTGAAAACAGAATTTGAAGAAAAAATCATGAAGATACAGTTTGTGTACTGTTAAAATTCTGTTCAAGTAAAAGTGGTTTGCAATTTGTCATATTTACGCTTGTACAAAATAAGACGCAAGATTTTTTTTGCATAATTAGAGTGGGGCTTGAGGCCAAAAAATTGGAACAAACAAATATTAATAGACCATATTGAATGATTCGCTTGATATTATATTTTTACTATTACAGGAACAGGTCGAGGAGCAAAATGTCGGAATTCGGAATTTTGAAAATATTCAACAATTTCGATTTCCAGTCTCATGCTACGGAATCAACAATGATCAAACAATGATAACGCAAAGTCACGAAGATTATATTTTGAAGTGACTACACTTCTTTATTAGGGAGGGGGCAACGAGGATTCTATTTTAATGTACAGGAGTGGGTTTGGGCAGGTATCGAAAGGGCGTGTGCGTGAACGCCTCTTTTGTTCAGGGATTCAAGGAGCTTACCACCTCACAACTCAAAAGACCCCTTTTGGTACTGTTTTATGCGACATAATTTAGCCGACCATTCCAAACTTTTTTTCTAAAAATGTCTTTGGTACAAAGATACTCCTAAAAACGCAATTTTTATCAAAAACTTTCATAAAGCGTTCTCAAACATCTTTATTAGTCTTTTCTTTAAAAAAAGTATCGTTGGCCAAGCAGTTTTAATCTAAGTTGGGTCTTTTTAGTGTTTTTGAGGACCTGCAATTGACTTTTGACAAGCTAAAAATGCGTCAAAACGTTTTAAAAAATGTTTTGGAAGTTTGAATTTACCTTGCAAAAACTTTTGATCCGCTGGTGATACTGTAAGTTTAGATCCGCTATATTTTCTAAGAATTAAAAACTTAAAAATGCTCCAAAATTGTAAGCATCTAATTTAGTCTTTTAATTAGTCACGATAGTCTAAAAAAAATGGTCAATATAGTATGAAAAAAATTGGTCGCACTAGTTTGAAAATTGCCCGCAAACAGTCGAAAAGGGGCGCGATACTCAAACAAGACGATGAATTAAACATCATGGGAAAAATCTAAGTGCAGAAGATTTGAACTACAATAATTATTGGATGAATAATCATAACCGCTCTAAGTATGGATCATGCATATATGATGCAAAAACTGAGCCCTGAATGTTCCGACTGATTTCATTGTCTATAAAAAACTACGTAGGAAAAATTAGTATGCCTTAAAAATTAGTAAAAACGGATGTCTTAAAATAGAGCCAAAAGGGGGACCCTTTGGGTCGTCAGGGGGTCCAATACCTGAGGAAAAACATGCGGCTCCACCAACCCCCCATCCCCATCCCCCCAATTCCGCTCCTGCCTAAATCGATAGAACAGAGCAGTGCATGGTTGACCCTTATCCAAAATTTTAAGGGCGAGGTCAATGTCCATGTACTTGCGCGTAGGTTCTTCTCCTACGTCACAAAGGAGAAATTAATTTTCACGCCCGCACATCATAAGTGAATTCAATTTGAAAGAAAGGTCCTCTTCAAGCCAATAAACCGTTATTAGTTTGTCTGTACTTACAGCTACTGAACGTATTGAAGTTATAATGAATAAATGGTTTTTCATTATTGGTTTTGAGGTGAGGATGGTCCTCCGAAGCTGATTACGTAATTTTCAAAAAATGACATCAAAGAAAGGTTACCAGAATAAATAAGAACGGATATGGTTTTAAAGGCACCAGATACGGTACTAAATAAAAACAGATATGGTTTTGAAGCACATTAACAAAAGACAGCTAATTAAAGTATTTTTAAGAACCGACCAATCAGCCTCCCCCTCCCACCTTCCCCCTCCCCCATCCCCCTTCTCTGTCAAAACCCTATACCCCCCCCCCCCCCCCACAATAGATCTACCAATATCTATTAACCTGATGAGGGCAGTGGGTATGACGATGTTCTTCTCGTAGAACTTGGGTCTCCTCTGCAGATGGACCGAGTAGGTCACGTCTGTGTATGGAATGTGGTCATACACAGCCCGGTTGAACTTGGCCACAGTGCCCACCAAGTGCCACTCCCCATTCAAAATGTAGTGGCTAAAAAAATCGCTAAATTTAATATTCAGATACTTTTAACTCTTTTATAATCAATGCCAATTTATACTAGCGTTTTTTTTGCTTGTGAGGGTAGCGTGTGTTTGCATGTCTGTACATTATGATGCAATAGTTGGTATGATAAAGCGTAAAGAAAAAAGCCAGATCAAATCGAAAAAAAAACTTTTGAAAGAAATCGGCGCCAATTATACTGTTTTTTTTTTTATTTCAGAGCAATCTCATTGTCTTTTTTCTGAAAAATAGGTTGCAGTTTTTTGCATCAACCAACTTTTTTAAATATAAATTGTAACAAATTTGTGTAATAACATTGGCAAACTAACTGACAGTGAAAAAAAAAATTGAAAGGGTCTGCTTTCCGCTCAATTTCAAGCACAGTTTTAGCGGTTTGAATGGTTTTTGAGCAGATTACGCTCAAAATTTTGCATGATAATGAGCGGCTGAAAAAAAATTTTGAGCGTTTTTTTTATACAAAGAGCGGTTTATTTTTTCAAAAACCGCCCAACGGTTTTGGGCGGTTTTTGGTACGTCATCAGTTTCACCGCTTTTTTTGCGATTAATATCAATTTTTTTATTCTGCAGTTCCTGCAAAGAGAAACTGATTCTATGAAGAGAAAAGGCCCAAAAACGACGTTTGGTTCTCATCAAAATTAAATAAAGTTCAAATAAACAACTTATACAAATTTTATAAAATAATTATTCAAGGCTTCAAAGGAAATTTTCACCGTTATGTTTAAAGGGAATAATAAATGCGCAAAGTTATGCAAAAAAAACGGAGTTGATGAAAAAGTTTTCGGGGCGCTTGCAATTCCTCGGGGCTCAAATTAATCTTGCCAAAATCATTAGGCGCCTTCAGAAAGTACTGGCGGCAGCTCTTTGAAAATATAGAAAAGCGTATAATTTCAAAAAAGATTCTGCTGGTTTAGATCGGAAACTAAAGTTTATATCAGATTCTTTTGGTTCTACTGTCTGGAAAAATGTTTTTCGGATGCGGAGTTTTTTGCAATGATTAATTATTTAAGCTCTTGGAACAATCAAAGATCTAAAAGCATGATAAAATTGACGTCTTGATTTCATATTTTTATCGAAGTAATACCCATCTGGTAATATTAGATAATTCATTTTTTGATAGTTCCTTTGAGCGATCATTTAATTTATAATATTTGCACTAGATTTTAAAAGCAAGGGTCAGTAAAATAATGAAAACTTTGATTTGCAATCTGAAACCGCTCAAGAAGTTTTTTGTTCTTGTTTTGTTGTTGAGTACCGTTGCAAAGTTTGCAATTCATTTTGCCTTTCACAAACTTTTTTGGTAATGTCAGAAACGCAAAACTAATAGAGATTCCGAAAAAGCTGATCAACTAAGGGAAACGGAAGAAAGAAAATTTTACGAAACAAACCTATCAAGTATTAGTCGAGCAGCTACGCCAACTGAATTTTATTCTAGTGCAAACGTACTCGCTCGGCAACCCAAAGATTTCTGGATCGATACTAATTAGCTGTCAAATTTCTTTAACTAATTAGTCTGAATATAAAAAAAAATTTATACTAGGCAAACATTCTTTTCCTTCAAAGCCGTAACAAAAATAAGGTGACTACGCAGAAATTCTTATTCAAAAATTAAGTTTTGAATCATCTTTTTTTCCCGACAATTAATTTGCCCTAGTATTATATTGTGTTCAGTAGTTTTGAAAAATTGCATAAGCAAAAAATACATTGAGGGCTTGAGCCAAGGGCGAAATTTTCCATGCATAATGCAATATTTTATGAAACTCTGCTTGAATTAAAATATAGTAGTTTCTTGTTTCCTTTTACGCCTCATTTTTTTCGTTTTATTTATTCAGGAGTAAGTTTTATGTTAAATTCTGGTGAAGTTTTTTTGTTCTCTTTCTTTTTGATTTTCAAAACTGCTCCTACTTGTTAGAAAATAATTATAGAGAATAGTGTCTTTTCTCGAGGGTAAAAACTTGAGAAACTATGAGCAAAATGATTTTTTGAGTTGTTTGATAATATCAGAAACGCAATTGTTCGGAAAAATGATGATCAACTCAAGGAAACAGACAAATTTTTTTTCAGATCATTTTATCATCCAAGTTAAACTGAGTATAACTTACGACCTTAAAAAGTTTTTGAGTGTGAAAAATTTTTACAGTTAAAGCTGTTTTGAAAAAGTCAACCGAACTTGACACAACTTGATCTTTGAATATTCTTATTCAACAAAAGAAACTAGAATCAGTTTTATTTGCTAATTAACTTCATTTTATCTAGTCGAAAATTGACCTTTATAAAAAACGTAAGCCGCAAAAATGATATTATGAGTGAATATGACCCAATTCATTTTTTAATGCTTCCAGAAAATAAAATTAATTGATTCAGTATGTGGAAGTTCTTTTCATTCATCATCGCTGAAAAATTTTTGCATGGTCTAAAAAAAGTTGCGAGGCATTTTACTTAAAAAATCCAAAATTTTGAGCCATAAAAAACTCTAGCTAAAACTGAAATACGCTATGCAAGAGGGCTAGAAGTTAATTATAAAAAAATATATATATATCGCTAGAATAACCTCGAAATTTTTTTATTTTAAATGTAAATTTTGAACTGCCAACATCAATTGAAAACTGCTAAAAATATAACAAAACTATTCAGCGTTGTTTCTGTTTTGACGAGTTATGAGGTCAGTGAGTTTGTCCCGCATGCAAATTTCACGAAACGAACCTATCAGGTTTTAGTCGAGCAGCTACGCCAACTGCATTTTATTCTAGTGCAAACATACTCGCTCGGCATCCCAGAGATTTCCGGATCGATACCAATTAGCTGTCGAAATTCTTTAACCAATTAGCCTGATAAACACACACTAGGCAAACATATTCACTTTCCTTCAAACAAAGTCCGATTTTTAAACCAGCCAGTTTTGGCGATTTTTTTTATATACCAATTGAAAAATATTTGTCCTGGGCTCAAATTAAAATTTTTTTATCTGTGGTCATTTTTTTGCAAAATCAGGAAGATTTGAAAGTTGTCAGCTCGGGATTATTAGCGATTACTTACAATGGTTCTTTACAGGGATTTGTGATTATTAACGCGATACATGGATCATTCTTGTAATGCGTGACCGGCTACTTATTCCATCTCAGAAATTATTCCAATATATTTGAGACAAACTGTTTGGAACTTTAAATAAGTTACTAGACGGTATTTGCAACAATTTGTAATTTACATAGCGGATAGGTGGAATAGTTTTTAAAAATAAACTGGAAAAAAATCATTATTAGAGACATAATTAAAATTAAGTTATTTAAAATATGACTTAGTCTTTAAGCTTTAAAGAAAAGTCAATACCTTCAGAGATTCACCTTGATAGAAGCAGTTTTGTTATCAATATGATTAGTACGACTAATATTATGATGATTTCTGAATCGAGTGGTGCTCGAGGTGGTTTTTTTACTCCGAACAAACTTCGATTTCTTTTCCATCAATTTTTGCCGGGAATGCTGTTATTATGTTTTATAAGTTTGTGGGGGGGGGGGGGGGGGGGGGGGTAGGACAGTTAACGCGCGATATGTTTCGGCTACTAACGCAGAAGTGGATAGTTCATCTGTCTAAGAAACATGATAATTGGTGAATTTAAAAAAAAATCAAAATTGCTTCATTTTAACCATTTTTTTTACAAAGTGAACACTACTCCGTCGTTTTCGAAGACATTCGGACTGCCCTGATAAGTTTTGGCCTGATAATTATGATTACTATGATTATGACTTCGAAGAATGTGACAAACAATTTGAGCTCGAAGTGGTTTTTCTTATTGGACAAATTTTGATTTTTGATCAGCCATTCATCGGCTATTTTTGACAAAAAAAAATTTAACATCTTAATTATATTGATATCACGAACTTTAATTTTAAAATTTGTTTCATCCGTGATGTTTTATGAAATCATGCAGGTCTAAAAACTACTTCCAATTTGGGATCATTAACGCGCGATATATTTTGGGCTACAGATGCTAAAACGGCTTTTTAATTTGGCTTAGAAAATATTCCATTTTGAAGAGACGTAAGCGAATTATTCTTACTGATACGTTACTAGGTTCTATTTAGGCAGGTATTTTTGACTACTGCAGATCTTTTGGAGTGTTTGTTAGATAAGATGTGTCAAGTCCACCGTTGTTCGAGTAAACTTAATCTTTTTTGAAATTCAGAACCAGCTTGTCACTTTCGAGTTCACGCCTGATTTACTTATTTGTTTGCACGGGTCACAAAGATAAGGTAGCTGGGCGAAAAAAAAGATAAATCTATTTTCCACACACAATGACCAACTTAGGAAATAAGATCAATAAAAAAGACACATGTTCCCAAAAAGTCTTTGGGCTTAAGCTTAGGATAAAAAGATGTTTTTTTTTCTGGTGATTCAAGAGGTAAATTTTCTCCAGGTCAAAATAGACAAAAATCTTTCGGTTCAAATTTAGAACTATGAAAACTTTTTACTGGGTGAAATTACCAGTTTTTCAGTCGCAGACGGTTTTTTTTACATAGTACCGTTTTGGGCGTTTTTGAAAGGATATACAGCAAAATTTAAGGGAAAAGTTCCTTTTCCTTTAAAATGGCTGCAAATTCTTGGGAAAAACTTCTTTTTGGATCGACTTCTAGTTGTTTTTTTCAGGTTCACACTGAGCAATTTTCATGTTCATGTCAATGGTCGAAAAATTAAAAGTTAATGGTTATTTTTGTGTCCTGTGACAAGAAGCGAAAAAAAAAACATTTTAAGTTACAAACTGGTCCCAATATATTTGTTCATAAATGACAATTTTTCCCCAGCCAATTGATGCTGTTATTGATTTGATTGACTCGACACTTCACAATATGAAGCTTGTAAGATTTCCCTATTTGTCGATCAAAGAAGGCCTTAAAATTCTTCAAAATTACTTTTTTTTAAGGGACCAAGTGTGGACGATTCCCCTAATTGAATTATTTTATTTGTTAGGGGCGGGAGAGATAGTTCAACACTTTGTCGTTGATGTGGGGGAGTGGGTGGGGGATCGCGGTCTATTTTATGCGGGACCGGTCACATTGAGGGGGGATAGTTTTTAAGGACCTTCTTAAGCATTTAAATTTGTCGCCCATGGACGATAAGGAATGGTAAATAACACACTTAATCGATCAGAGGGTCTCTTAACTCATTAAATGTTCCTGACTAGCCACTCAGTTATTGACTTTATGGTGTGAGCGCAGTCTGTGAATTGAAGCGAACATGATTGATAATTTTTTCCTCCTCGCCTCCCCACTGGACGGAGAAAATATTTGTTCACAGGTGACAAATTCAGCTTAGGCATATGAGGTCTGGTTAATCGAGCAACTACAAAGTTTATTGAAGTCAAAAAGATATTGTTGAAAACCAAAAGGTCGTTGAATCTCGGCATGTTTTGACCAAATTTAAAGGCAAACCTTTTGCTAGTTTTTGGGCTTTTTTGGGACAAAATTTAAAGGCAAAATTTTTGATAGTTTTTGGGCTATTTTGGGACGAAATTTAAAGGCGAAATTTTTGTTAGTTTTTGGGCTTTCGCGAACTCATGACTCAAAAAGATGAATTTATCGGACATAATTCTGGGTGTTTCGAATGTAATTGCCCAATACTTGGAACCCCAAAATTATTTGTAGGTAGCAGCGTAGAAAAATTGAAACGAATAAACTTATTTTGTGGATATATTTAAATTATCTAGATAATTTTGATAACTATCCCCCTATTGCAATTGGGAGATATCCATTACTAGTTACAAAATTCACCTATACTTAACCGATAAATAATGAGTTGATGACAGGGTGAAGATTTATTGCCGATTTGGAGAATTAATACCAATTTAGGGGGGGGGGGGGGGGTTTGTCAAACACTAACTTTTCGTCCATGAATCCCTGGTTGTTGTTGATTGTGATCTCATTGGCCGAATGGATCCACGAGCCGATCTTGATGTCACATCTTTGTCTGTCATAGGGAAAGTGCCTGAAAAGAAATCAACTTCGAGTCTAACTGGTTTGTGGGTATCATAGCTAACTTAGTATACGATATTTATAATACCCAAAAGGTTGGAAAAAGGTTAAAACATCCGAAGAACAGCTTTATTGGTGCAAAGGTCCGAAAAAGTTCTAGAAAACTATTTTCAAAAAGGTGAACCGGCTAGCTGAACTTTTTTTCAACTTGGACGTGATAATATTGCGTAACTAATAAATCAGTTCACGTATTTGCACTATCGGATGTTTGAAACATCGAAGTATTACCCTAGCACCACTGATTATTTTCTGAACGAGTTTTCCATTCCAGGCTAAAAAAAATTATTCAAATTTTTAAAGCAAATTTTGACTTGTATCTTCTGCCAAAGAACAATTTGCTATTTCCACGACCCTCGGAGAAAATTATATAACTATAATACATCGTTTTCTACGAGAGTCGTTGAAAAAATTAATAATAATTCCTTTTTTTGGCAAAAAAACAAACATATGGCGTAGGGTGGATTTTTTGCACCAATCAAAAATTTCCAATTAAAAAAATCATTTTGTTTTATTTCATTTAATTTTTTTATGTTATTACTGCTCCATAAACCTTAAAAGGCAGTCGGAACATTCAGGACATCGCCCTGATACAAGCAGCCTTGTTATCTTTTGTTTCAAGAAATCATTGAGCGAATCTTTTGTAAATCTGACGTTGTTAGCAATATTTATCAATTTTTTTATTGTATTCGTAAACCTGGGTGATACAGTTTTGTTTAAAATTTTGCTAAATAAGTTTTTTCTAAAAAAAATGTTGATTGGATGAAAGGTTTTACTTGAGATGTTTAGACTTGCAGTTTTAAAGTTTGCGCGCTGTTTTGATTCCTATGTGGCTAATCTTTTTTTTTGTTTCGGCTTTAAGAAAAATTTTAGGAATTTACTGGGGTGGTTTTTATTCAGATCACATTCAGTAACAGAAACTGTAGGTTTGAATGAAAAAAAAATCTACCCCAATAAAATTATTGATTCCATGAACTCAATTGTGAAAAAAAATTCAATCTACAACCTATTTTGATAAAAGCCAGGGATTTGAAAGCTACTAGCTTGCCAAAGATCTCGGCAAATTTTTGCGCGCCTTGGGGATTTTTTTAAACATGATTCTGAAAATTCAAATGCAAATTAAAATAAGGCCAACATTTTTGCACTCAGAGTCGTTCCAAAACGAACAGAGGGCAACTAATTAATCATAAAGAGCGCTGGCAAAAAAGAGACATTCCTAATACCATTCTAAGCTCATTTTTATTAGTCAGATAAATTACTCAATTTTTACTAATCGAAATTCTGAAAGCAAAACAAAACTTAGAAAAGCAAGTAAAAATTAACTATTTAAATAATAGTAATGTAAGATCAAGCCGATCGAGCACTCCCCGACTTGTATTGGATTGAACCAAAGGCTAATTGCCGCATTTAGGATTATCATGCCCACGCAAAACTGTAATGGCTAGAACAAAACACTTGCCGCTCTAGGGAGCGAGAATTTTTTCTGCTAAGGAATTTAATACACTTATTACTAAGGGATTTAATACCACAAGCGAGCAAGCAACCTTAGAACAACTTAACCAACTATTTTTTTAAAACCCAGCTTGCATTTCATTTCATGCTTCATTTTTTATTACACGCGAAATTAGTTTCAGTGCTACAAAATAATGTATCCGATTAGTTTTTCGATCAGTGGAAAGAAAAGACCCTAACTATTGGTTAAGTAGCACTTTGCTCACTATTGGAACTACAAAAAGCAAATGGTTTAAACACCAAACCTGGAAGGAAGTTTCATTTTCTTTTTTTTTGAATGCCTACTGAGCAAAAAATTTTGCAAAAAAGATTCCTGGCATAATCAGTTAGTAAGACAGCAAAACTTCTTGAATTTTTTTTCTCTTTGGTATTCCGTTCTTGAAGCAGAAGCTGAAGAACACTAAGTGTTTTTCAAAGCTCGAATTGATTTTAAAAAAAATTTAATTTGAGTTTTTTTGTAAACACATCAACCCACACGTCATATTAAGTACAAATTAGGAGATTTTGCTCCTATTAACGAATCAATTATGGCATATAAGCTTCCTTGAACCAATTTGAACCGATATATGAGCGGATTAAATCTCCGCTTCCACGTTAATAGCACAAGTTGGCCAAAATGGCAATCTTTAACCCCCCATAATTTTACAAAAAAAAGATCACAGGTAGAATATGTTTTTAAATTTAAGCTCAGGACAACAATAGTTTTCGAATAATAAAAAAAATTCCGTCACAAATGGCTAGATAAAAAGTCAAAATTTGTCTGAAGAAAAAACCCACCGGAAAGTCGGAACAAAAAAGTGGTTTTTCAGAAAAGGACTTCAAAATTTGTAAGGGTTGTTTTCAAAGCAACATGATGCAGCCGCCGCTAAAAATCAATATTTAAGAGCATATTAATGAATTACTATTAAGCAAAAAATTGTTATAATGATACGACATTCCATGCTCTACGAGATTTTTTGAGGTACCTAATTATGCTTGAATGAAAACCACTTGGAATGATAGTTCTTCCTACCTCCTTATAAAGCTGATTGAAACAGCACTCCAAAAATTTTTTGATAGCTTCGTAAATTTCTAAAAATATTTTTAGTTAGATAATTGAAATAAAAATGTTTTCGGTGAAAAGTTAACAATTTAAGTAAGGAAAATGACCTCACGAAACAATTAAATTCCAGTTTTTTCTATGCTTGAATATTTCAGCTAACTTTGCTATTTATTTTACCAAATTATTACGTGTTTGCTTCAAAGTATCCTACAAAAACTTTATAATACTTTTTGCCTGGTTGAATCGCTATAAAAAATCTAAAAATAAATAACTGTAAATACTTTTTTTTGTCGATGAGGGGGAGGAGTCGTCGCCCCTCAAAATAACATTTATTGACGCTCGAACAAACTACCCATAGAAAATTTTAGGGTTGCTCAGCTTAAACAGCATATCTTAAAACAATATTATCAGAGGATCCCTTAAGAGGGTAGTCAATGGTTCAAATTCTGATGCCGGAATCCGTTACATCCGCCGCCTTCTCTCCGAGATTGCTACTGAACCTAATGAACAGCTGCTTGTTTCGAGTTTTTTTTCCTATAAACCGTAAACCGTCAGCAGTTTCAACTGGAAACTTAATTGTTTGGTGCAAACTAAAAAAAACATCGAAGGGTAGCCGATTGCTGTGCAAGTAGCACAAAATGCTTAGACCACATCCTCAGAATTTTTTTTCTTCAGGTGAGTCACTTTTCTTGTACTTCCTGTGATGATAAAACTGAACGAACGCGTAAACTTTTAGTGAATTAGGCGTAAGAGACTCCTTTGATTTTGAGAGCATAAACAACTCTTTTCAGATTTTTGATTTTTTTGCCAGAGCAGCGCTAGATAAAGCTTCCAAAACTAGTTTTGCTTTTAATAAAATCTGTTTTTTTAGCCTAAATTTGTAATTTTCTTTTTTATTCGAGTTTTATTCGATCGTTTTACTCGCTCGAAAAAAGACGAAAAATCAAAAAATGCAAACCGGTAATTCTCGAGACCCGAAAATGTTTTGAAATCACGACTAAAAGAGCTGGGATATGATATATCATTCAGCTCAATTCGATGATTATTTGTCGTACTTGATTTTCCGTGAAAAAACACTAAAGCACACTCGAATATGAAGTTTCTCCCCAATTTCAATGGTCTGAACAAAAACAGATCTGCATGAGTGACTGCAATTTGTTTTAGTTGTTATTTAAAAACTAAAGCTAACTACGATGAACTTAATTTGTTCATTTTTTCAATTTTGACAAGTTTTTAGGCCAAAATTAATTAAATTACAATGTATGGGCCATATGTCAGTGAAGTTAGCAGCAGTCACAATTTAGATGATACTGTACTACACTCGATTAGGCAAAAAATTCGAGAACATATGCTCAGTGATTATAAGTGCTATATTTTTATAAATTGGTATAACACATATTCTGCTGCTGACATAAATGAGCTCAACTACAGTTTAAATTCATTGTTCTAAAAACTAAAAACTCGAGTAAAATATAAGATAATAATCCATTTAGTGGCTAAGTTTCAATATGGCTTATAAATAAACTAACATTCGAAGTAAACTTCAATTTTTGAATTTTCTTTGCATTTAATTTTCAGGTACTCTGAGATTAATCTAGCAAAGAAAATTTTGATTTTCAAAACTCGAAATTCGTCAAAATTGTGGCTGAACAGCATTTTCCTTTGAGCCAATGTTTTGGAGAACAAAAATGTGCATGAACGGAGCGGTCCAGTCTCCAACTTTCATGCGGCCTCGCTCATAAGAACCGAGAATTTATGAGTTGCCATCTTCACATAATTAAAGCCAGTGTGTGGTTTGTCCGCTTCGAAATGTGTCCTCGGAATATTCTACATATATTTTCATGTCTACCGAATGGACCAATTTTTTAGGTAGAAGTTTTTGATTTGATATGTATACATGTTTCTAAATTAACATTTCAATCTACACAATATTTTCGGCAATTTTTAAACTTCAATTCAACTTGAAATTGGTTAAAATTTTGAGGTAGAATGAGTACTTTTTTTATTCCAATGCATTCTCAATTCGATTCTCAATTTTAGTTTATGAAAAAAGAAAAACAACTTGACGCCAAACATTCTTAAAAGACTCATATCAACAAGATTCTTAAGATAATCCTTACATGAAAGCTCCAATTGATTGATCTGAATTAAAAATACTTTAAGATACACCTGCAAAATTTATGATATAAAATATTCATTCAAAATACTGTTTAATTTACCAATACCTTTGTTTACTGCAATTTTGCCTAATCTCTAAGAAATAGGCAAAATACAAGTACATTTTGTGCCCAATTAATAAATTTTGCTAGATTAAACCAGATGCACTTGATCCTTCTGTTTAGTTGTCAAATAACACAGTAAAGTAATGGTTCTTATTGGTTATCAATCTGCTAGAAATTTCGTCTACAACATGCATGATTTTAAATATGTCACCAACAAGTGGGTACTAGACTCGTTTGAAAATGACGCGCCGTTTTTTTCTACATTATTGTTCCGACTTTCGATACGAAAGTAACAGAATATTTGTGCTCGGGGTGGGTTTTTTTTTCTTCAGACAAATTTCGACTTTTTAACTAGCCATTTTTGACGGAATTTGTTTTTATATCATTCGAAAGCCATTGTTGTCCTGAACTTAAATTTGAAAAGATATTTCACCTGTGATCATTTTTCGTAACGTTATGAGGGTTTAAAGATTGCCATTTTGGACATTTTGACCAATTTGGGACAATTATTGCGCGATTTAATTCGCGCTATTAACGCGTAAGTGGAGATTTAATCCGTCTTATAAATCGTTCCACATTGGTTGAACGAAGCTTAATTGCCATAATTGATTTGTTACAAGGAACAAAATCTATCTTTTTGTACTTTATATGGTGTGTGGGGGGATGACTTTCATAAAAAATTTCAAATTTGGAGAATAAAAAATTTCATTTTATTTTATTTCATTTAATTTTTTATGTTATTACTGCTGCTCCTTAAACCTTAAAAGGCAGTCGGAACATTCAGGGCTTCGCCCTGATACGAGCAGTCATGTTTTCTTTACACACTATTAACAACAATTACAAAGTGAGATGTTTCGCGTTTAGCAACCTACTATTAGGAACCAAAAAAGATGGCGCTCTTAACGATAGAGGGATCGAGTGTTACAAATTGAAATTCAAAGTATCAAATTAAAGTGCCAACAGAAAGTCAAAGCTGGTACCTGCTCATGATAACTTTTAAGTTTCCCTTCTTGATAATCTTGATTAAAATTGAACATCAAATCAACGGCGCACAGACAATTCGGCCCAAGACAATTCAGCCAATTTGAAATTCAGACAATTCAGCCAAAAACATACAAACAATTCAGCCTGAGACAAATCAACCAGTTTTACAAAACACTAGATTCGAAAGAAAAAATCAGAATTGGAGCTATTTCTCTGTTGAAGGTTGCGCGCATAGAGTTCTACCCTCTGTAGGCAAGCTCGCAACACGTTGGCGCGGCTGCGGCGGTCACTATTATTGGCTGAATTTTCTATGGCTGAATTGTCTGCATAATTTTGGCTGAATTTGAAATCAGCTGAATTGTCTTTGGCCAAATTGTCGAATTGTCTGGACGCGCAAAACAACAGCTGAAATAAACTCTGAAAAGAAAATAAAAAGAGTATTATTGGTGTAAATTGGTTGGAATTTTCAATTGGTGAAAATTTCGTTGGAAGCCAATTTCAAAAACAAATTCAAAAGAGTTGTACCAGCTCATGATATTTTCGAAGAGACCTATCTTTATTGAAGTAAAAGATCGAAATTTGAAATGTGTCTTCAAATCGTAAAGCAACTGCGTGTTAAAAACTTTCTTAGAAACAACTCAAATTGAATTTCAAATTGTTCACTTTTTAATTTTTTAAACCAAAAACTATAACAAAAAAAACAGGAGTTTGCTCCAGTCGAGAAGTTTATTGTTGCTCAAAAACGTCAGTTTTTCCTCATGCATATTTTAAAACAAGTAAGTGGGACAAAAACCCAGTAAGTGGCAAACAAGACTGCTCGTCTGTGTTTGGACGGCCCTTTTATTGATCTCTAATAGTTTTTGGTCAAAGAAAACATTGGAAAACTATAAATGTTGGAAAATATCGAAAATCAAGTTAAAAATTATTAGTCGTACGAAATTAATATGATCGATTAGCTAGCCTCAATTCAATTTGTACGAGGTTGTTGTGTCGGTTAATTCGCCTCGCATAATTAATTTGCGTTCGGTTTTCTGCATAACTAATATTATCATCAACGCGCGCAGAATATACTCCAGAGCATGGCCAATATGGTTATATTCAAATACCCAGAACTTTGCAAAAACGATCGGAGGATATCCCTTAAATTTTTATTCAAAGAGTCGATATCTTCAATGGAGTATAACTTTTTTGTTACAAACTATTACTCGATCGACGACAATTGACTAAATAGAAAACCAAGGAAAACCAAGTTGGAATATTAACTACGCGAGAATTATAAGCTCAAAAAATATCATTTTGCACTTGGAGTTGTTAAGTAAGATTTTCTTTAAGAAAAAAATCAAAGTTGATTTCAAACACTTTTTTCTTTTAATGCAAAAAACTACCAATTTTTTTTACCAAACACTATAACAAAACAGTTTTGAAGTGCTTAGGGGTTTTTCCCGAAACGAGTGATTTTTCTTGCTAAAAATATCTTTTTCTGTTTTTTTAAACTAGTATGTGGGAGAAACGCATATAAAATGGAAAACAACAATCTTCAAAGCTCATCAACAAAAAAAAATTTAATTCAATTTCACGGCTTCAAAATTAACTATTTGTTCGGTTAATATATTTTTTGTTTCTTTGAATCTAACTCGTTTTATTTAAACGCGTCGTTTCCCTCGAAATAAAATTCGGAGGAGATGTCCTTTGATGGACTTGGAAAAGAACGTTCACTAGATTGAAACCTTTGATCTACAAACATTAAGCCAGATGGCTACCTCAGTCAGATGAAAAAAATATATAAAATGTATTGGTTAAATAACATGCTGATCAGTACCAAAATAATTCGATGGCAGTTTCTCCGAGAAAGTATACAAAATTCGCTAGAAACAACTAATAAAGCGTATTTGAAGGAATAGTAGGTTCCTTCATTTTTAAAATCTACGATCCGAGGTGAAAATTTTTGAAAAGACTTGTTAAAATTAGTCAGTTTCTTTGATCAAGAAAAAAGCTCTCACTAGATCGGAAATATTCACTTTGTTTATTATGAAATGTTTGTAAGCTCACTTTTCCTTACGCAGAAAACCGACCATACCATAATCTTTTGTTGACAAATCATCTCGTAAAGAAATGCGAACATTTGTGGAAAACAAGATAATTAGGAAGCATGGAAATAAACTGAAGTTTCAACGGCTTTTAAAGCTTGACTGCTGCGCAGAAAATGTAGCCAGATAGATTCATTTTGTTATTTCACGACAGCGGGCAAAATAATTTTGCCAGATTAAAAATTCTTGTTTTTTTAAGTATACCTTTCATAAAACAGCAGCTTAAGGAACTGAAAGCCACGTTTTTTTTGCTTGAAATTTTTAAATTAGAAACAAGCTTTTTTTATTTCAAGGCATTGAAAATTTTTGAGAATGTAAGCAAACTACTTTGAAAGTTCCAAGTAAGAAAAGGGCGTTTTCAGTGAGAAATGTTTTTTTAGATGCATTAACGAAAAAATCTTTGAATCGATATTGTGCCCCTCTTGTAATGCGCCTCTTCTTTTGTTTCATGGGGTCTTCTGAACGTTTAGGGGAGTTTGTTTTTGGTTATGTAACTTTGATACAAAACGGCTTAATTCGAAAATTATAGTTATAATGTTTACCCAAAGAATTTTTTGGCTCTTTAGACTTTGAAATAAATTACTCGTTTTTATAATAGAATGACTAATTTTGCATCAGAATTAGAAACTTTTAGCTCCGGAAAAACCGGATGCTGCGCGCTTTGTGTTCCCAATCCGATTCTGAACATGAAAATCATGAAACAAAAACCTGACAACCAGAAGAAAAAATCACTGAGAAAAAAAACGAGATTTCGAGAAAATCATATCAACGAGATTTTTATAATAGATAAAAACACCAAAATATTGACCTATTTTTAGAAACTGCCCCAAAGTTCCTGAAAAGTATAAATGATTTCAATTAAAAAGTTGTTTAATCTACAGCAATATTTTATAGTTTTTAATAAATAAACAAAACATAATTAAATTTTGTGCGCAAAAGATAAACTCTACTACAATAAAACGGTGCACTCGACGATTGTGTTTAATGATCAATTAAGACAGCAACAAATAAGGGTTTATTAGTAACTAAATCGCAAGAACTATTGTTCTATTGTCTGAAAAATGTATGATTTTGAATATATCAATATGTCACTATCAAAGGGAGGCATCATGGTGATATTCCGACTGTTCCAACTGCATTTTAACTTCTCTGCGTAGGTTTTGATTAATAAAAAGATGATGACTTTCTCAAAAAAAAATTTTTAATTTGTTTCCTTTCCAGAAAAGTTTTCATTATTTAATAAAATGTCAGAACCTTTATGATTAGAAAAAAAATCGTTGTCTAATAAAAGTCAGTATATGATTTTAAAAAATCAGAACTGGATTATAATCATTTTTTTACGATCAATATAACCAATTAGAAGCAATATAATCAATTATAATATAGAGAGAAAACGTGGGAAGGGGGTTGAGTACACAGGGGGTGATCTGTTATAATCGACTCACTTCTATGGACGCCTGGTGCGAGACGCTTGAATATTCGATAATAATTTGAGTCAGCAAGGAATTTTCTTCATTTTTCTTTGAAAGACTTCGCACACCTTTTTACGGTGAAGGTGACAATTTTTGCATCTTTTAACACATTATTTGGATCAACTATGGTGCCTGAGGACAATTTGGAAATAGTTCTCAATTGTAATATTTAGCGGATTTGTCCCGCACTCACAAATTTAGGGTCGCGGAAAATTTTATCGAACTTTTATATGTCGACAAATTTGATTTTCTGAGCTCTACCAAATCACTATAAAACCTTAAGACCCTATTTTGACCAAATTTTCTGCCCCTTTAGAAAAACTTTAGGGTCAGTCAGCCGAAAATGGATGTCTCAAAATAGGACAAATGGAGACCCTTTGGGTCAGCAGGGGGTCGAATCCCTGAGGGGAGCGTAAGTCCCCCGCCCCCTTCTCCCACCCTTCTCCCCTAAATCCGCTGGTGCTATCTTTGAAAAGTGGGAAAAAATAGAATATAGGAGACTAAAATCAACACAAGTTCGGATTTAGAACTCTTTGTTTCGATGGGTCGGTTTTATAAGTATTTAGAAATTTTTAATAAATCTGTCTAAGCAGCTATAAATTTTGGTTTCAATGACTACAGAAAAACAGATCAAGTAAGACATTTTCATGTCTTTTTTTGAAAACTTTTTACCCGAACTTCGAGTTGTTCTGGCAAGCGCTACCCGCAAACAATGGTATATACTGACACCAAAGGAGCCTTAAAAAATTTGAGGTCGATCTGTCAAAAATGGATTTCTCGAAATAGTTACAAAAGTGGTGATGAGGGGGTCGCATCCCTGGAGGTAAAATGTCCGCCCTTGCTCTAGGCCTCAATCCACTATTGCCACCTTGAAAAAATGCATGCCCAGGGGTTAAAGGAAAAAAGATAAAATTTATGGCGGTAGGAAATCTGAGGTCTCGATCAATTTCCTGGGCTAACTTTTGCGCCCTAACTAACTTTTTTTTGATCCATCAAAAGTTCATTCCAACTAAGAAGTGGGTAAAGTTTATTGCTACCATTACTTCAGAACAAGCTCCACTTTAACTCAAATTGATTATGTAAGTTGCTTTTTTCTGTGCCAAAAACTTAAGAGAAATGTAAAATTTATAGTTATACTTCCTCATATGTGCAGTTTTGTAAAAAGTAAACAAGTTATATTTATCAAACAATTATTTTTGAATGTTTTTTTTTTCAGTCTTTTTTTTGAGTTTTTTTTCAGTCTCCACTTTGATTTTTTCTGAAATTCAATTTCTTATAAAAGAATCAAAATTGACTGTTGCAGTTCTAAACTGCCACAAAAAAGGTCAGCGTGAGAAAACTATCAGTTTTTTTTATTGTTCCGACTTTCGATACGAAAGTAACGGAATATTTGTGCTCGGGGTGGGTTTTTTTTTCTTCAGACAAATTTCGACTTTTTAACTAGCCATTTTTGACGGAACTTTTTTATATCATTCTTAAGATATTGTTGTCATGAGCTCAAATTTGAAACGATATTTCACCAGTGATCATTTTTCGTAAAGTTATGGGGGTTTAAAAATTGCCATTTTAGCCAATTTTGGACAATTAACGCGCGATATATTTCGCGCTATTAAAGCGTAAGCGGAGATTTAATCAGTCTTAGAAATCGTTCCAAATTGGTTGAAAGAAGCTCATTTGCCATAAATGATTTATTACAATGAGCGAAAAGTATTCTTTTGTATTTTGTATGGCGTGTGGTGGGATGATTTCATTTAAAAAAATCAAATTTAAGAAATTTTTGTTTCAATTTATTTTATTACATTTAATTTTTTTATGTTACTACTGCTCTATAAACCTTAAAAGACAGTTGGAACATTCAGGGCTCTGCCCTCATACGAGCAGTCTTGTTTTCATTTATGCTTCGATTTGATCACCGAAATTTAAAAAAGAACATAAGAACACAAAAAAGTCCCAAAGTTTGAAAGATTAATGAGCTTTATGAACATAAATTTCGCTCCAATGAAAATTTTATTAGATTTTTAAACTAAAACAGTTGCGTGTTAAAATTCGCCCAAGGCAGGGGCGGATCTAGGATTTTCTCGAGATTTTTCGAAAATTTTGTCAACCTTTTATTAGGTCGACTTTATTGATTTTCCGAGCACTCCCAGACCACTATAATTTTTTTGGAAAATTTTTGGACAGCCGTTTTTGGGCACTTATAGGACAATTATGACCAAAAAAATTAAGTTAACTCGCTCCCCTTCAAAACTTGCATATACTTGCACCAGAGGCGCCTTTAAAAAATTAGGGTTGGTCGGATGAATGGTTGGTTAGGCGATCGAATCCCTGAGGTAATGGGGGGGGGGGGGGGGGGGGGGCGTTTGCCTTCTTCTAGAACCGCCCCAGGTCCAAGGCACTCTTGGTAGGCCAAAAATAGACACTGTAAGACTTTAGTAAGCCAGAGTTTGGAAAAGTTTAACAGAAATTGAAAAAATTTGGCAACAAGGATTGAGTGATTGAGTGAGGGGGGGGGGGGGGGGGGTTCTACTGATTGCAATGTTTAGACATTCATTTTAATGACGACATAGTTCAAATTCTATTCTAATAATGTTTTTTATCTTTTCTTGAAACAGGAGTAAATTGAAGGGAAAATTAGATAAAAGCTGTCTTATTGAGCTGCGCAGCGAGTGAAGACTCGAGAAGAAAGAGGAAGAAAAATTTGATACATATCAACTTGTCCAGCTTATCAGTTAAAAGGTCTTTGAAGCTTACCCACTTTAGTTAGTGAAACCTTTTTGTTTTCAAGCTTTAATTTTGGCTGACCATGATTGGTTTCCTGTGTTGAGTTCTAATTCATTTTTTGCTCAAAAGTATATGTTGGTCAGTGAGAGTGGGTACAAATTAGCCGATCAAAAAAGCGGATCTCTTTAACTATTTCCCCATTTTGCAAGTGGGGAGACATTCGTCACTAGGTTCAAAATTGGAGTTTTTGGCTTTTGTCCACTTTTTCTGCCCAATTTTTTTTCCTTTTCTCTGAATTTTTTGCTGAATTTCCTCAAAACTACAAAAAAAGTTTTCATTTCTTCTAAGAAGTTTTTTTATTACGTAGCTGCAAGTTTTGTATATGTTTTTATTTGCTTAAGTTTTTCTGCAGGAAGTTATTGCAGAAAAATTCGGTATAAGAAAACTAGACAAGACTGCTCGTATCAGGGCAAAGCCCTGAATGTTCCGACTGTCTTTTAAGCTAAAAAATTTAAAAATTTTTTTCTAAAATTTGAAATTTTTTCCATGAAAATCATCCCCCCCACACGCCATATAAACTACAAAAGAATAGATTTAGCTCCTTGTAACAAATCAATTAAGGCAAATAAGCTTCTTACAACCAATTTGGAACGATTTCTAAGACGGATTAAATCTCCGCTTACGCGTTAATAGCGCGAAACAGATCGCGCGTTAATTGTCCAAAATTAGCCAAAATGGTAATCTTTAAACCCTCATAACTTTACAAAAAATGATCACAGGTAAAATATCGTTTCAAAATTAAGCTCAGGACAACAATACCTTTTGAATGATATAGGAAAATTCCGTCAAAAATGGCTAGTTAAAAAGTCGAAATTTGTCTGAAGAAAAAAAAAACCCACCCCGAGCACAAATATTCCGTTACTTTCGTATCGAAAGTCGGAACAAAACGGCTCAAGCGCAGTTTTCGCAAATGCACTTGTAGATAACACTCATACATCAGGTCAAGGCAAAAAAAAAGATAATTTTTTGCGCAAATCCTGCTCTTTTTTTTTCCAGCAAACCCTGCAGAATTTAGCCAAAACTCTACTCATTCAATTTATTAAGAAAATAAGTAAAATTTTGCGTTCAAAATCTTGGCTTCAGATAAATAAACTAGAATCGATTGACGTAAAACAGCAGCCCCAATTTTGATTCGTTCCAGTTTTCTTCCGATTATCTAGACAAAAGCTCTGCTATCCGAATTTTTAACAAGACTGCTTGTATATCAAGGCAAAGCCCTGAATGTTTCGACTACCCCTTGGCTGGTCTGGAATAGTTTTGTTCAGAAATGTTTTTGAAAAACTGTAACTTTTGTACTGCCAATACGAAATGCAAGTGCTAGCATTTGAGTACAATTAGTATGACAAGTATAGTTGGCCTCAATCAAATTTGGAATGATTATGAGTGCGAATAAATTGTCATGCACAAGTAATTCGCGTAGTGAAACAATCAAAGTATTATTTTAGCAGCGTTTAAGCATAATCGCTCGATAATCCAAAGCTTTCCGCATCAAACCCCATACACTTTCAATGTTTGTTAAGTTGGTCTGTATTCGAAAAAACACCCAAACAAATATATTCCTCGCTTTCTACGAACAAAAAAATTAAGCAGCTAAATTTACAGGCACGTAACTTGCATCAGCTCAGCTGTTGCCCCAAAAATGTATAAAATTGATTAAGAAGAACTAAATTTGCGGATTTTTTCATATTTCTTTTTTATATCTCCCCTCATACGAGCAGTCTTGTTTTCATTTATGCTTCGATTTGATCACCGAAATTTAAAAAAGAACATAAGAACACAAAAAAGTCCCAAAGTTTGAAAGATTAATGAGCTTTATGAACATAAATTTCGCTCCAATGAAAATTTTATTAGATTTTTAAACTAAAACAGTTGCGTGTTGAAATTCGCCCAAGGCAGGGGCGGATCTAGGATTTTCTCGAGATTTTTCGAAAATTTTGTCAACCTTTTATTAGGTCGACTTAATTGATTTTCCGAGCACTCCCAGACCACTATATTTTTTTTGGAAAATTTTTGGACAGCCGTTTTTGGGCACTTATAGGACAATTATGACCAAAAAAATTAAGTTAACTCGCTCCCCTTCAAAACTTGCATATACTTGCACCAGAGGCGCCTTTAAAAAATTAGGGTTGGTCGGATGAATGGTTGGTTAGGCGATCGAATCCCTGAGGTAATGGGGGGGGGGGGCGTTTGCCTTCTTCTAGAACCGCCCCAGGTCCAAGGCACTCTTGGTAGGCCAAAAATAGACACTGTAAGACTTTAGTAAGCCAGAGTTTGGAAAAGTTTAACAGAAATTGAAAAAATTTGGCAACAAGGATTGAGTGATTGAGTGAGGGGGGGGGGGTTCTACTGATTGCAATGTTTAGACATTCATTTTAATGACGACATAGTTCAAATTCTATTCTAATAATGTTTTTTATCTTTTCTTGAAACAGGAGTAAATTGAAGGGAAAATTAGATAAAAGCTGTCTTATTGAGCTGCGCAGCGAGTGAAGACTCGAGAAGAAAGAGGAAGAAAAATTTGATACATATCAACTTGTCCAGCTTATCAGTTAAAAGGTCTTTGAAGCTTACCCACTTTAGTTAGTGAAACCTTTTTGTTTTCAAGCTTTAATTTTGGCTGACCATGATTGGTTTCCTGTGTTGAGTTCTAATTCATTTTTTGCTCAAAAGTATATGTTGGTCAGTGAGAGTGGGTACAAATTAGCCGATCAAAAAAGCGGATCTCTTTAACTATTTCCCCATTTTGCAAGTGGGGAGACATTCGTCACTAGGTTCAAAATTGGAGTTTTTGGCTTTTGTCCACTTTTTCTGCCCAATTTTTTTTCCTTTTCTCTGAATTTTTTGCTGAATTTCCTCAAAACTACAAAAAAAGTTTTCATTTCTTCTAAGAAGTTTTTTTATTACGTAGCTGCAAGTTTTGTATATGTTTTTATTTGCTTAAGTTTTTCTGCAGGAAGTTATTGCAGAAAAATTCGGTATAAGAAAACTAGACAAGACTGCTCGTATCAGGGCAAAGCCCTGAATGTTCCGACTGTCTTTTAAGCTAAAAAATTTAAAAAATTTTTTCTAAAATTTGAAATTTTTTCCATGAAAATCATCCCCCCCCACACGCCATATAAACTACAAAAGAATAGATTTAGCTCCTTGTAACAAATCAATTAAGGCAAATAAGCTTCTTACAACCAATTTGGAATGATTTCTAAGACGGATTAACTCTCCGCTTGCGCGTTAATAGCGCGAAACAGATCGCGCGTTAATTGTCCAAAATTAGCCAAAATGGTAATCTTTAAACCCTCATAACTTTACAAAAAATGATCACAGGTAAAATATCGTTTCAAAATTAAGCTCAGGACAACAATACCTTTTGAATGATATAGAAAAATTCCGTCAAAAATGGCTAGTTAAAAAGTCGAAATTTGTCTGAAGAAAAAAAAAACCCACCCCGAGCACAAATATTCCGTTACTTTCGTATCGAAAGTCGGAACAAAACGGCTCAAGCGCAGTTTTCGCAAATGCACTTGTAGATAACACTCATACATCAGGTCAAGGCAAAAAAAAGATAATTTTTTGCGCAAATCCTGCTCTTTTTTTTTCCAGCAAACCCTGCAGAATTTAGCCAAAACTCTACTCATTCAATTTATTAAGAAAATAAGTAAAATTTTGCGTTCAAATTCTTGGCTTCAGATAAATAAACTAGAATCGATTGACGTAAAACAGCAGCCCCAATTTTGATTCGTTCCAGTTTTCTTCCGATTATCTAGACAAAAGCTCTGCTATCCGAATTTTTAACAAGACTGCTTGTATATCAAGGCAAAGCCCTGAATGTTTCGACTACCCCTTGGCTGGTCTGGAATAGTTTTGTTTAGAAATGTTTTTGAAAAACTGTAACTTTTGTACTGCCAATACGAAATGCAAGTGCTAGCATTTGAGTACAATTAGTATGACAAGTATAGTTGGCCTCAATCAAATTTGGAATGATTATGAGTGCGAATAAATTGTCATGCACAAGTAATTCGCGTAGTGAAACAATCAAAGTATTATTTTAGCAGCGTTTAAGCATAATCGCTCGATAATCCAAAGCTTTCCGCATCAAACCCCATACACTTTCAATGTTTGTTAAGTTGGTCTGTATTCGAAAAAACACCCAAACAAATATATTCCTCGCTTTCTACGAACAAAAAAATTAAGCAGCTAAATTTACAGGCACGTAACTTGCATCAGCTCAGCTGTTGCCCCAAAAATGTATAAAATTGATTAAGAAGAACTAAATTTGCGGATTTTTTCATATTTCTTTTTTATATCTCTTTGAACAACACTATTGTGAGTAACAGAAATTGAAGTTTCATCGCTGAATAACATAAAAAACCTCGTTGTAAATGCACTGAAAAAAAAGCCAGCTAAATTTGAGTAAACCAATTTGTTTGCGAGTTTTTTTTAGTTTTTGCAAAACAATTGCTTCGTTTTGGTTCGTCATGACTTGATAACATCTGCAAAAAAACAATTGCTGATTTTCTCAAACTTTGGGAGGAGCTTAACAAGTTTTCGTATTTTTTTCCCAAGTAAAACTTAATTTTTATGGTTAAAATAAATTTATAAGACTACAACTTAAAGTCTACTATGTAGGAATCATACTCGCGTTATATTCAACAATTTCAAACGGTTTTTCAAAACACTGGAATATCGCTTTGGAAATTTTTTATGACGTTCGAATCAAGAATAAAAGATTTTAAATACAATATACCTTTGGCTTCCTTCCAATAATTAATTGTGTACTTGCTTTTGCATTTAAAACAATACAAAAAGAAAAAAAAATTGAAACCAAAATTTTTGAGTCGACATGGGCGACTAAGTTTAGTAGATTAGAAGACCTTCCGAGAGAAAATAATCCTTAACAACAGTAAAATTCAGACCATTTGAATTTATAAGGAAATCAATTGTAGTGTCCTTGAACTGTTTAATTTAAAAAAAAAACTAATATAGGTCATTATTTTGGCCGATTGGTTTTATCAAGATAATCTTTGATAAAACTTTCTTTTCACTTCTAAGATGGGCTATTTTTTAAAACATTTTGCCGAATTTTTTCAAAAATTACTGTTCTATGTCTTTTAAGTACTGGTGCTGAAAAATCAATTACGAAAAAATTCTATTCAACTTCTACTGCCCGAACAAAAAAACACGTTTAACCATTACAAACCATAAGTCTATCCCCCATGGGGCAGTTGCGAGGGGAGTTGTGTTGAGGGTGACTTGAATGTGTGTGTGTGTGTGTGTGGGGGGGGGGGGGGGGGCTTTAACGAGGGAGGGGGGGGGCGTGGTTTGAGAGAATAGAGATTGTGGTTAAAAAATTTAAGCTGTGGATGAAGAAAATGTTTAAGCAAAACATTGAAAAGAAAACTTTGCCATGAATTGAAAATTTGAGAAAAAAAATGAAAATATACATTCTAATGTGAAATATAAAAAAAAGTCAACGTTAACAACTGAACCAAACTAGCAAATGAAATAGTTTCCAACCAATTTATAAAATTCATCGATTACCTCTCCAAATAACCTTATTAACCGATTTTAGTGGATTCCAATGTCATGATTATTGTCCATTTTTAAGGAACTCTTATTGATACTGACTACAAAACGACAGTATAATCAATTACACTCATGAGCGTTTGATGCGGATACCTTTTTTAAGTTCAGAACTACACGTATAATCTCGCTACAAGAATTTGATTAAGAAAAAGTCGAAACGCATACAGAGGTTTGCTGCCAAAAATGAGAGTGAAAAAAATAGGAGGGTAAAATTTTGCAAAGATTCAAATTAACAATTACTATAGCTAAATGAGACAAAATTGGTAAATGAGAAAATCGGGGCGTAAATTGAAAAACAAATGAGCTCTCATTTTTATTGTTTCCGACTTTCAAAGAAAATCTGTGCTCGGTTGGTATTTTTTTTTTCTCCGGGCGAATTTCTTTAACTAGCTGATTTTGACTGAACTTTTTAAATATCACTCAAAAATACTGTTGTCTTGAATTCAAAATTAACAAGACTGCTCGTATCAGGGCGAAGCCTTGAATGTTCCGACTGCCTTTTAATGTTTAAGGAGCAGTAATAACCTATAAAAATAAAATGTAATAAAATAAAATGAAACAAAAATTTCTTAAATTTGATTTTTTTAAATGAAATCATCCCACCACACGCCATACAAAATACAAAAGAATACTTTTCGCTCATTGTAATAAATCATTTATGGCAAATGAGCTTCTTTCAACCAATTTGGAACGATTTCTAAGACGGATTAAATCACCGCTTACGCGTTAATAGCGCGAAAAATATCGCGTGTTAATTGTCCCAAATTGGCCATATTGGCAATCTTTAAACCCCCATAACTTTACAAAAAATGATCACAGATGAATTATGTTTTCAAATTTAAGCTCAGGACATTAATATCTTTTAAATGATATAAAAAAATTCCGTCAAAAATGGCTAGTTAAAAAGTCGAAATTTGTCTGAAGAAAAAAAAAACCCACCCCGAGCACAAATATTCCGTTACTTTCGTATCGAAAGTCGGAACAACAAGACTGCTCGTATCAGGGCGAAGCCCTGAATGTTCCAACTACTTTTGAAGGTTTATGGAGCAGCAGTAATAGCATAAAAACATAATATGAAATAAAATAAAATGAATTTTTTTTTTAAAGCTTCAAATTTTTTATGAAAATCATCCCCCCACACGCCATATTACGTACAAAAAGATAGTTTTGGTTCCTTGTAACACATCAATATGGCAAATAAACTTCGTTCAACCAATTTGGAACGATTTATACGACGGATTAAATCTCCGCTTACGCGTTAATAGCGCGAATTATATCGCGCGTTAATTGTCCCAAATTGGTCAAAATGGCCAAAATGGCAATCTTTAAACCCTCATAACTTTACGAAAAAAGATCACAGGTGAAATATCTTTCCAAATTTAAGCTCAAGACAACAATATCTTTTGAATGATATAAAAAAAAATCCGTCAAAGATGGCTAGTTAAAAAGTCGGAATTTGTCTGAAGAAAAAAAAACCCACCCCGAGCACAAATATTCAGTTACTTTCGTATCGAAAGTCGGAACAAAAAGATATTCGACGTGTGATAAATTTTTTTTAAATATGGGGATTTAATTATTACCAATTTGAGCAATTTGGGATAATTAACGCGCGATATATTTCGTGCTATTAATGCATAAGCGGAGATTAATTCCTACTTAGAAATCGTTCCCAATTATATTGAGACTTGCTATTTGGTCTATTTGAAACTTTAAAAATTTTGAGCAATAGATCACTTTGTACTTTACATAACTTGAAGGTAATGATTTTGAAAATAGTTCTTTAGATTGCAGTTTTTTTCCTTTGTTTAAAATTTGTCCAATTTTTAAAAGGAGCTTTTACTTCATAAAACTTAAAGTGCAGTCGGACATTCAGAGCTTTGCCATGAAACGAGCAGGTTTGGTGAAAATTACAAACCAGGGCAACAAAATTTTATTCCAGCCTAATTGAGTATTTAACAAAATCCAAGCTATTTGAATAAATTAATATGTGAAACAGAACTTGTAATCACGGTTAAGTCAGTTAAATTTTTTTACATGAGCATGCTAATCAGCACACATTCTACACACTAGTAGAATCCTTTGGTCCCCGAGAAGGTCCCAAAGAATTCTGCTGGCAGCAGAATTTATCAGAATTGGCAAAATTCGGCTTATAGAGCAGAAAATTTTATAGAGCAGCAGATAGAGCAGAACCTAACCATACGGCAAAATTTGTCGATACTTCTCAAAAAACTTTTTAAAATAAAAAATGAAAGCTGTAATTCGATTTTTCGGAGATGCCATATGTCTTTATGCTCGACTCAACACAAAAAATTAATCTATCTGCAACTACTAATCTACTAGTTTGCTGCTGGGAAGTGCTCAGCTTGTTTTTCAAATTGTTTTTTTTTTGAAAAACGATAAAAACGATCTTTTTATAGTAATAAACGTATGATTAATGAGAATTTTCATTGTGATAAACGTATGATTAATGAGAATTTTCATAGAGCAGAAAAGGCAGAATCTTTATATGAAGCAGCAGAATTTGCTCTATACAGCAGCAGAAATGTTTGCGGCCTGGTCCCCGAGAGAGCGGCCATTTTGCCGTGTTCACTGAATAAAGTGGCAGTTATGAGAGACATAAATACAAACAAAACCGAATCTTATTTAAACAATCAATAGCCAGGCAACCAAATTACCAGAACTATATCAGCCAAATTTCAAAAAACAATCTATTCCAATTGCTTATATCATTTTTGGGGATGGGCCAACAAACCGAAGGGTCAACAAACCGAAAAAAAAGAATACCGTTGCAACAAGCGGAAAATAAATATTGTTACACAGCTTAACAACAGATTGTCACTGTTGTTATGCAATTCTTACGTAACTTTGATGTAATTTCGGCTTCAAGATAGGGCAGTTTGTAGATATGAAGGTTTGTTGAACATCCGCCTCACTTTCGTTCGATTTAATGGAAGCAATTAGTAAAGCAACTTCTATCTTCAGTTTGTTCACCATCAAAAATTGTGTTCACTTTGTTTGCTATGCTTGTTTGCTGTGCTTGTTTATACTTGTCACTACCAACCAGTTAGCGCAGACCTGTAACTCTGTCATTTACCAAGATGCTATTAACATAGGATCAGTTTTCTCAACCTTTCCGAGTAAGAAATATGCAGAAATGGAAAAATGGATAGGAAAATTGGTAATTTGACTCCATAATTTAAATGCAAACTACTTAATACTAAACTAATTGTCGTAAGGGTTCGTTTTGTCCCGATTAACTAACGGACTGTTATTTGATTCAGATATTCCTAATTTAATTTTAGCTGTACACTTATAAGCATAGATTTTTGATCAAGAAAGTATCAAATTTTCCAGAAGCTTTGCGAGAACGGCGTAGCCTGTCAGAAAAAGAGAGTGTTCTACACTTCACGCAAATGGATGTCCCACTGAAAATGGGCTCAGTTTCACTTATTTTAGTCTCAATGGAAGGATGGAAATATTAAAATTATTGTTTCGACATTTCGAATAGAGTGGGAAAAATATATGCCCACTCTATGCCCACTCTGTGTTTTTTTTTGTATTCAGACCAATCGATCATGGGCCCATCCGAGTTTGCACACCATTATGGTAACTTACCACGAGAATGTCTAAACTGCTCGTTTTATACTTTACACGTTGGGAATAATCAGGCAATACAAAATCGTTCCAAATTGAAATGAGGCAGCTATTGCTTTTATCAATTCCATACACGACTCAAAGTGTAAGAGTAAACAAGATTGCTCGTATATCAAGAAGCCTGCTCGTATATCAAAGCCTTGAACGTTCCGACTGCCCCTTAATCCATAAGAAACAGATTTCTGAGAAAAGAAAATATATTTTTCAAAATTTGGACAATATCAAAGATCAAGTACGAAATTAATAAATTTGATTAGCTTGCCTTAATTCAGTTTGGAACGATTTTGTTGTGCGGGATAATTTGCGACGCGTAAATAATTCGCGTTACGTTTTCAGCAAAACGAACAAAACTGCTCGTATCAGGGCGAAGCCCTGAATGTTCCGACCACCTTTTAAGGTTTATGGAGCAGCAGTAATAGCATAAAAAAATTAAATGAAATAAAATAAAAAGAATTTTTTTTTAACATTTGAAATTTTTTGTGAAAATTATCCCCCAAACGCCATATAAAGTACAAAAAGAGAGATTTCGTTCCTTGTAACAAATCAATTATGGCAAATAAGTTTCGTTCTACCAATTTGGAACGATTTATAGGACGGATTAAATCTCCACTTACGCGTTAATAGCGCGAATTATATCGCGCGTTAATTGTCCCAAATTAGTCAAAATGGCAATCTTTAAACCCTCATAACTCTACGAAAAACGATCACAGGTGAAATATTTTTTCAAATTTAAGCTCAGGACAACAAAAAACCTTTTGAATGATACAAAAAAAACTCCGTCAAAAATGGCTAGTTAAAAAGTCGAAATTTGTCTGAAGAAAAAAAAACCCACCCCGAGCACAAATATTCCGTTACTTTCGTATCAAAAGTCGGAACAATAAAATCTTCAAAATGCGCAAAATTAGTCCAGAGCATGGGCAAATTGGCAATTTTCAAACTCCCACAATTTTGCATAAAATAATTGGAGAAAAAACATTTTTGTAAATTTGATTTCAATGAGTCGATATCTTCAAGGAGGTAAAAAAAATTTATTGAAAAACTATTATTTCGATCGCCGGACTATGACTGAATAAAAAAGCACACCAAACCTGATAATTTTTCTTAGAAATTAATTTCTTTACAATTATTCGAGACCAATGAAAAGGCAGTCGGAATAATTAGGGCTTTGCCCTGATACGAGCAGTCTTGTTACTTTTTTCGAAGAATTTAGTGTGATGAGGAACCAAATTGATTCGCGTTAAGCTAAATATATTATTTTTTTATCATAACTGAATGCGGTAATAATTTGTTTGTTTGGTTACTGAAATAAGCATCTCAATTTCTCTATCTTGATAATACAGCAAAATTGATAGTTTACGAATTCGGATACCAACCTCAAGGCGTTGGTTCGAATCCCAAGCAAGCTTTCATTTTCAAGAAATAGGCGGGACCAATCATTTAAACTAGTTTTTTCACAGGACCAAACAAGTTAACAAGTAATGTTAATGCTTCATAACTTTTGGCTCTACTGAACGGACAACCACCCAAAAAACTTTTGCAAGCGCTTAAAAAACCAGATCATGCAAACTTGATGTGAAAGCGTGCGACAAAAAACCCAAACGTTTCTTCCAAAAAAAGTCATTTTGGCATGTTTTTTTTTGCTAATTTAAAATTTTTAGCAAAACAAGGACTTTATATTGTTTTGGAAGAGCTCGGACTAAGCAAAAGATTGACAAAGTGTTTGATATAACTTTTAGACATAACCAAATTCCTACCCATCACCCTCCCCTCACCCCCTATAAAGTTTCAAATTGACCCTTTTGTGTGGTTATAAGTGTTACCTGATGTGTATGTTGCATGTGGAGATGAGTAGCATGGGTTTGTTCCACTTCACCCTTCCATCACTGTACACCATCAATGGAATCGTACTCTTCTTGTTCTCGTCAAAGTTACCCACTCTGACAACAACATAAAATCAACAATAACAAGGACAGGCGGTTGCTGTGCAAGTAGCACAAAATGTTCCGACCAAATTCGTCAAAAAACTACCAAAAAATATATTTATTTTTCAAATTGCGTCGTTTCTTGTTTTTTGTTTGGTCTGTTGGTTTAAACGAAAGCCTAGAACTTCGATAGTAAGAACTGAGTGCAACTGACAACATTTTTCCAAGTAAAACAAAAATTAAAACAAAAACTTTTTAGTGCTCGTCTTAAGTTTTTATTACCAAAAAGTGCCAGAAAATTTTTGCAAAAAATAAAGCGTCTTGAGTAACCCTGGTAACAGTTAGTTTTATAAGTTAATTTATAAACCTATTACAAGCTTGCTCGCTCGCTTTATTTGCTCCGATATAATTGAAAAATCAAAACTTGTTTCTTAAAACACTTCGAAAAAATTGTTAAAATTTTTTAATACCGCTCGAATCACGACTGAAAAGGCGTTAGTATGATATATTACTCGACACATTCCAATGATTGTTTGTGATTCTTGATTTTGCATGGAAAAAACTGATACAAACCCGAATGCAAAGTTTTTTCTCCCATTTTTAATGGTCGGAACAAAAACTGCAAAAAAAAGAACAACAAAATTACCTAACTTTTAATTTATTGATATCGTTCATTATTCTCTCCTTTTTTGCATAAGGACGGGGGTTTGTTACTAGGTTCACAACTTGCTTAGTCTAATCAACGGGTAATATTCTCATGCGCGTAGGAACGAAAGCGCAAACATTCTCTACCTGAATGCATTTATTGCTTATTGTGTTCCAGTTTTTTGGATACTAAGCTCTAAATGGTCGACAAATTTTTTGCACAGGAGGCCTTCCCTTCTATTACAAGGCTGATATAAATGATAAATGGTGAATTTACAACGCTAATTTTACAAATTTGCAAATTTACAAATTTGATTTATTTTAGACAAAAACTGATGAAGATCAATTTTGTTTAGCAGAATTGATACGGTGCAATTGGTTTTGCAATTTTCGGGCCCAAAAACTTAACCCAAAAACAATCATTTTTGGCTTTGTTTAGTCAATCAAAAAATACTCTAAACCTATTTGTTCATTTACTGTTTGTTAGTTTTATAGTTTGTTTTGTTTACTACCTCTTATGTAGCCCAACAAAAATTCAAAAGGGTATAATTTTCTCAAATTTGTATGAACATAAGTTTTTACATTGGATAGGCCATAAATTGTCATTTTTAATACATCAAACATCAATACTTTCAAATTAAAACATTTTAAAAACCTTTTGCGACCATTTTTTGAGATAACACCCTCCTTAATTTTTGTTGAGATACGTTAGAAGCTCACTTTTATGTAATTTTGCCAGTTATTGACGCGATTATTTTAGCGTAACTCATGATTAGCAATTTCTAAGCAAGTTTTGTCCTCTTCTTTTTTCTATAAAGTCAATCCAATTTGAAAAGAACGAGTTTTATATTTCAAGTTTGATTCATTTTGTCCGGATAATTTAAATCAATACTGAAGAGAAAATCGCAAAAAGTTCGGATAGATAGAATTAATTAAAAAGAGCTATCGTTCGATTTTGACAGATTTTTCTATGCAATTTTGTCTTTTCAGACAACCTTGAGCCACGAGTTTGGTCCGATAAATTAGTCTGTGCATGCTAAATTTCTCCAAAAAACGTCAACTGCTCTCTTTATTTAATTTTGACTGTCCGAACTTTTTGCTACTAGTCATGCACACCTGTTGTAGACAACAATGTCGGGTATCCAAATGTGATGGGGTGAAATAGTGAAATGGGAGATGTTGCCGAAGTCCTCCGGACGCCACGAAATGGTGCTGTCAACCCACGTCTATAAAACGCAATCTTTATCCGTATCTTTAAATTTTATTTTTGAATGGCGTATAAAATGGGAAAAATATGAAAAATTCTTTTACCATGCGTTGCCAGAACAGGACAGTCATCTGTTCTTGTTTCACATCCTGAAAATAAATTTTCATTAGTGATTACATTCTATGGGGGGATCTAAGGGGGGTGGGGTGGCGGATCTTTATTAGGTCGACCAACAATTTGGCCCGAAAATGGCACTTTTGACCTGAAATAACAGGGCAAAAGTGCCATGTTTGGGCACTTTTTGGAATAATTTGATCGAAAATGAGTTTTTCGGCACGCGCACACCTGCAAATCTAGTATATATTGACGCTGAAGGCGCCTTTAGAAAAACATTAAAGTTGGTCAGCCGAAAATGGATGTTATATAATAATCCCAAAGGGGGAATGCTTTGATTGTTTGTTGAGGGGATCGAATCCCTGAGCGGGGGGGGGGGGGGTGAGGAGGCGTTCGTTCTGTCCCCGCCCCTCCAAAATCCGCCCCTTCATCACATCAATTTTAGCTAAACTTATAGACATCATCAATGATAGCGGGTTGCTGGCCTAGTAGCTCAGAATGTTCCAATCACAATTAGTTAAGTTCAAAAACACAAACTTCACAAAAACACAAACTCTTAAAGAAAGAGTTTTATATAACCCAAAAAAAATTTTTTTTTCAGAAATAAATTTCATTTTTGTTTTAAATTTCTTATTGATATTTTTGTGGAAAACTATTGAATTAATTTAAGACATTGCAAAAATGAGATGTAATGATATCTAAAAAAAAACTTGAAAGTTTGAATTAGAACTAAATTGGGTTCAAACTTTGTCAGCATTTTAAGTGGCACCAGGTTGGTTTGAATATCGGTGTGTATTTGAAAAAATTGAATTAAGTTGCATCGATAAAATCAAAACAAATGTAATTTTGTGTTGGAATCCAAATTATGGCTAAAAACATTATAATTTGTATTTGTTAACCCACTTGACCCACAACAACACCCCCCCCCATCCCCAATCCCCCCACCAGGCCATAAAGTTGTCTGAACAAAAGTCACAACAAAAAACCAATGGCAGTTTAAGCGACCGAGAAATTAAAAATTAAACTTAAGTTTGGGTTTTTTCAAATTGAAATAATAGCTACTTTTACTTTGAATATTTTAACTTGGAGTCTATTAACAAAACTTACACAAAGCCAAACGAATTTCATCCGAGGCTTTATTTTATGGAGAAACCAAAATTAAACTAAAGCAAGACTGCTCGTATACAGGGCTAAGCCCTGAATGTTCCAACTGCTCCTTAATCTATATCAAATAGGTTGCGGGAGAAAATATTAAAAATCTATAAATTTTGGACAATATCAATCAAAGATCAATTTTTTATCGTACAAGATTAATACGACCGGTTAGCTAGCCTCAATTAAACTTGGAACGATGTTGTTGTGTGGGATAATTTGCCATGCATAAATAATTTGTGTTATCTTTTCAGCATTATGAATAAAATCTTCAAAGAGCGCATAAATTAGTCGAGCATGGCCAAATTGGCAATTTTCAAACTCCCATAACTTTGCAAAAAATGACCGGAGATAAAAATATCTTTTTAAAATTGATTTTAGTGAGTTGATATTTTTATTGGTTTAACAAAAAATTTTGTGAAAAAAAAATATTTTTTCGGTCGACAAAAATTGACTAAATAAAAAACCACACCATGTGTAAATATTCCGTTTTCTTTGATTCAACGTCGGAACAATTACTTGTCGTTTATTAACTGGGTTAGAAAGTTTCAGTGCCCATGTGAACAATCTCCCTCCTAAATAGACAAAGTATGAATAATCCCCCCTTAAAGTTAGAAGGCAAATTCAAGGCATCTTCAAAACTGATTGCCTGAAAAATTTTATTTTTAATCAAGTGAACGATCTCCTCCCTAATGTTTCCGACTTTAGAAGAAAACAGAGTTTTTATGCTTGGTGTGGTTTTTTTTATTCAGTCAATTTTTTCAATCAATTCAGTCAAATAATTGTTTTTTACAAAAAAAATCTATGCCCCAATGAAGATATCAAATCCCAGAAATCACATTTGAAAAGGTATTTTACCTCCGATAATTTTTTGCAAATTTCTAGGAGTTTGAAAGTTGCCAATTTCGCCATGCTCTGGACTAATATATGCGCACTTTAAAGACTTTATCGATAATCCTGAAAGCGTAACAGGAATTATTTATGTGTGGCGAATAATCCGGCACAACAAAGTCGTTCCACACTAAATTGAGGCTATGTAATTGGCGTATTAGTTTCGTACGAATTTGTTCACTTGATCTTTGATATTGTCCAAAATTTATAGTTTTTCAATATTTTCTTTTCCCAAAAATCTATTCTATATGGATTAAGGGGCAGTCGGAACATTCAACGCTTTGTCCTGATATAAGAGCAGTTTGGCTTAGGGGAGAGATTGTTCTCTTGGTCCAATTTCAGTTTAGATTACAATGTTGATGATCTGCTGAATGGCAAACTGGTGCGACACTTCGGTTACATTGTGAACAGATTGGACTGGTCTGGCTACTGGGTTGTACTTGTTCACTTTGAACACGTAGTCAAGCAGACGGTTGTACTCCGCTGAAACACACACACACACGCACGTTATCATCAGGATTTAAAGTTGATGTATAATTATGGCTAATACCGATTATGTATCATGTTCAGCGTAATCGGCAAAATACCGGTACTTTCGTAGATTAATTTAGCTTTTTACACAATGTTGTATCTTGTTAACTATTCCCCTCCCACCCCCCTATGGTACCTTGTTACGAATCTCCCCCCTATAAAGAAAGAATTGATCAGTTAAGCATATACGAATTTGGTACCTTGTTACTTACAAATCTCCTCTCAGTACGTAAAAACCACGTTAAAACAAAAAATCTATTTAACATTAAAATAATCGTTTCTAATTGATTTATTTTCCCAAAGCCACCGATACTGCCAACAATTTGGCATCAACTAGAATTATAAAAAAAATTATGAAGAATTTCATACTGACTCTGGCCTTATAGCTAAAACTAATGCAATATAGTTCTTTAAATTTTCGCGCGTAACTTTTCCTAATTTATCTTCACTTTCATCTTATAATGAATTAGGAATTTCCTGTCAACAAGGATATGTTTAAAGGTGAGATGGGTCCCCTTTACCTCATCTAAGCTCAAAATCTTTACCATGAAACACAAGTTTCATAGATATCCCATCATATTAGTTGAGATATTCCCGCGGTAAATGAAAACTAAGTCAAGCAAAATAGTCATCATTTTAAAACAATGTGCATCATCATATTTTGGTGGTAAAAACAAGTTGAACCATCAACAATTTTTAGTCGAGAAAAAAATTTAAAGATGTAATTTTTCTCTCTTGAATTAAGAATGCCAAAAAATTTTTCCAAAAATTTTTTCTACATAAATAATAAGCAAATTCGATGCATTAAAAAAATGGATGAGAAAAACCCTATTATGATTGATTATAACAAAAAAATTGATTAGAATCAGTTAAAATGAATTTAATTATTGTAAAAAATTATCAATTTTATTCCATTTTCAACCATTTTTAATCGATTATAATAGATCATTTTAACAAATTATCCAGACAGAGCACACAATTAGCATATATTTGATGATCAACTCTTTTTACTGAGCGCGGGTTATTCGGTGTTTTTCGGTCATGAAAGTCTGCACTCCTTCTCAAATTAATAACTTTGTTGATGATTGAAATTTTTCATAGTGGTAAGCTCGAAGTTATTCAAATACTGAGCCTCTCTTTAAAAAACCGATTATTTGACATTGCTTTTGTGGCTGTTTCAAATGTAATTTTAAAAAATCAGTTTCAATTACATAGCTATTTCAGAAGCCTCATGATTGAGCCTATTTCAAAAAAATTGGACGTTGTCTGACAGACTCGTTAAAAAATACAGTATTGGTTCAAATGAACTGAAAAAGCTCAGACACCAGGGCCGGATCTAGGATTTTCTCGAGAAGGGGGGGGGAAGGGAGCGAGTTTTCAAAAATTTTCAAAAATTCGGTCGACTCTTTTTTGGTCGACCAAATTGATTTTTCGAGCTCTCCCAGAGCACTAAAAAATCCCTGTTTTGGCCTAGTTTTCTGCGCCGCAAGCAACCTTGTGAAAAAATTGGCCAAAAAGACGTTTTTAAGCACTTTTTGGAAAATGTTGACCAAAAGTTTGCACTTTTCCGGCGCGCGCTCCCCCTCAAAGTTTGTATATGTTGGCGCCAAAGGCGCCTTTAGAAAAGTTTTAGGGTTCATCACCAAAAACGGATATCTCAAAATCGTTCAAAGGGGGACCCTTTGGGTCGGCAGGGGGTCGAATCACTGAGGAGGGCGTCTGCGCCCGCCCCTCCCCCCTAAATCCGCCCCTGCTTTACATAGCATGTGAAGGGATGGTTTTCAAACACTCAAAAAAAAAAGTTTTGATGTTTTGAAAATTTCATGATTTTTCTTAAACCATTCTTAAAGCATTGAATTACCGCCCCTGTCAGACACAATTAAAAATTTTAATCAGTTGAGCTTAACTAAAATGTTTTCAGACCAAAAGTTGCTTGGACGGTTTTTTTTACAGTTTACAGTTTAATTTTACAGTTTTAATTTTTTTTAGTTTAATTTTTTCGTTTTACAGTTTTTACAGTTTACAGTTGAATTTTACAGTTTAACAGTTTAATTTACAGTTAAATTTGTACAGTTTAATTTTACAGTTTAATTTTTTGGTAATTTAAAAAAGCACACGAACATTATCGAGTCAATCCTTGAGACATTTTTTGTAAAAGGAGTTCTTATGTATTTATCAAAAAATTAAAACGAGCCCAATTTCTAAAGATAAGTTCAAAAATCTAATTTTTATAATAGTCAAAACCCGTCATTTTTACTAGGTACAGAATATCTTTTCAATTAATTTTTTTTCATGCTTTATTGAATCTTTTTTGAAATTGTTAGCTTCACTAAGTTTTTGAACTACTTAAACGACGCATTTTTCAACCATTTTCCTCGACAAGTAACCGAGACGTTTCAGCGTGAAATTGATTAAGTAAAAAAAGCCAAAAACAATCCACTTACGGGTAAAATTTTGAGCCCGAAAACCGCAAACAAATTGTAGTTTTTTAAGTTAGGTTAATTCGTAGCAATTTTTTTGCAACAATTTTGGCTTAATAAAAACCCAAAATGAGATTTACCATTTCAATTCTAAGGACCGGATACTTAAAACTGGCACTAAAGTGTTGATGTAGCTTTAAATTTAAATAAGCTTTTTCCAGCGGAGGCTGGGCTAAGACACAAACAATCCGAAAACAGAAAAAATTTGGGTACTGCTATGATATAGTGATCCCTTGAAAATAACCAGGTCCCTTAAAAATTAGACAAATAGAGCTCTCAAATCGGTTATGAATTATGATCTGGTCATTCAGAAAGATGACGGAGTATATTTTCAAACGAATTTTATATTTTGTTATATCTTAAACCGTCTTCCTCACTATTTTAGGGTTGAAAATTTAAAAAACAAAATGCCAATGATGGGTTTTGATGACAAATAAATCAACCCATTTATGGTTGTTAAACAGTTAAACGATAAAATAAAGTGAAGCGAGCAAATTTCAATATATAAACAATATAGTAATTACAATTTTTATTCTGAAAAGTTATTGACTCAACATATTTCGCGAGATTTTTGAAATGAATAATTTATACACAAATTAGTTTTCAAAATTATAACATTCGGAAGGAATGCGGGACCTGTCTATCATAGTTGCTTTTTCGAGGGACCACTCTATCATAGTAATACCAAAATTTGAGTTTTGTACAATAACTGTAACGCAAATGGACTGATACGAGATCAGCGCTTGCCAAACACGAGACACGAACTGTACAAAAAAGCCTTGTGGTTATCGACGTCCAATTTTGAAGTTATCGACGAGCCTATTTTAAAAAAAAGCTTTGTGGTTTTTGACGCGCAAGCCACTAGTTAAGAATTTGCAGTAGTATTAATCTCATTCGTCATGATATTGTCATATCATTTTTTTCTTGGACGTGTTCTGCTATAAGACCATTCTACTGCCAAAGTTGATGTCAAACTTCTCGATGACAAGAATTGTTGAAGGTGTCTTCCCCACGTGTTTGGTTAAAAAATAATTTCAGCGCGAAAATTATTCATTGAGTTTTTGAAATAAGGAAACATGCAAATCCGATGTTTAGGAATCGAACGAACAACTTAATGTGAAAAGTGCAATAAATGTATCCTGAAAAAGTTCGATCATTTTTCATTACAAGAAGGACATATTGAATTCTTTTACAAAATCGCTTGTTCTTGCTCTTTTAAAAAAATTGGAGCAAAAAAAAGTTTAATTTTAAATATGGCCATAAAGTGCTTCGAATGATAGCAAGTTGTATCTAACTGAAATGTTTTGAATAATAACAATTTGAAAGAAAATCAGTTGATTCAAAAAAATGTAGTTAAAATTCGATAAGAAAAAGCATTCTAACCAATTTTGATTTTATCGAAAGATATCAGATGTCTACAAAAAAGTGGACTGCTTTTCCTTTCGTTTCTTAGACCGACCAAATTTTTGAAGAAAAAAAACAAGCCAAAAGCGACTTGTTTGGGCACTTTCTAGAAAAATTCATCCTTATAGACTAAATAGGGCAATAACATTGCGCCAAAAAACAGCATTCTCAACCAGGTAAAAGAGTGACTACCAAATCTACAAGCTAAAAAATGTGAAACTTCAGTTAATTCATAAACTAATATCAATTCAAGCACAAGCAATAAAAAACAAGTTTGTAGCAAGTAGCAAAAACTGGAACAGAAATTGTCATTAAAAGGAGCTATCAGCAACTTTAAACAATTTTTGCATAGGAAATTGAATTTGAAAATTGAATTGACCTTGGGTCATATTGTTTCTCTAAAAGCATGGAAGTACAATCTGAATTAGGTAATTTGCTTTTTTCAAGTGCTTCATTGATTTTATCTGTTCCCACTTTTTGCAACTCCCTTTTACTTCAGCGATCAAGGCAAAACTTAGCAATCCGTTTTTCTGACTCACCTGCGGCAGCTAGAGAAAATTCAGCAGTGCATCGGTAAGTTATAATGAAAATTAAAAAAGTTTTATCGAGCAAAATTTTAATCTCTACAATATTTCTGAAACTAAATTTAAAACTAATTAAATTTTGTTCTTTAAAGTTTTGCAATTGCTTTTTGCCAGCGTTTTGTAATTTTTTTCGACCAATTCGTTGCATATTAATGTTAAATGAAGGAAGTTTTTTTGAGTTTGTGGTTCTAGTGCGCTTGTTTTGCATTGCTTTTGACAGTTCAAAATGTAAGTCTGAAAGTTTAGACAAGCTTTCAACGCCATTCATTGTCGCAAGGTCAGAATTAAATTAAAACTTTAAAACTTTGTCCGAGTAAAACTTTGGAAACTAATTTAAAGCGAATGAAATTGAAATTTTAAAACGCATTTTTCTAATATTGATTTAATATTAAACGCAAAAAAAGAGACAAGTGTTGTTTAAAGTTTCCATGATTAATATGAAGCACTGATTTTGCGGAACTCGGAATCAAAATTTTACCATAAATTGTCATAATCAGCTCCTTTTAGTCAACCAAAAATTACGTTAAAATTACCGGGTAAACGAATTAGTATTTTTTATCAATTTGAGTCCTTTTGTAACTATACTTTAGGAATATTTTTCTTAAAACTATCAAACTTTCAGATATGTTAGCTTCATCAGAATGCTCATTTTTATAAAACTTGCTAATCTATTGATCCGGTACTTTTGGCGAAATTCGGATGACCTTTTTAAGGTATAATTTTAGGACGGAAGTATGCTATATAAATTGCAACATATAAATTGTGTTAAGCTTCTGAATAACTATTGTTCTTATTTCTTTTTGTTGTTTTAACCCACATTGAGCCAATGGGTTTGAAAAATTCGCTTTTAGTAGTTTTGTGCAGTTATTTCAAGTCAGCACGAAAAATTTCAACAAAGAAACTTCTTATATCTCAAAGACGCTCAGTTGTAGGCTCTTTTCCCAGCCTTTTTTTTGCGGTGGGTAGTTCAACAGTGCCGAAAGAAAAATGTTGCTTAACAGTTTTACGGGGCTTAGGAAATTAGACCACAAGCTAGTCAGTCAGCTTATTAATGTCACGGTGGTATAACAAATGCATTTCAAAAATTTTATTTACTTTTTCGTTTAAATGTTTTCTAACTAAATTTTATTTTATCGTTTTTTTCCCAGGCTCATGTTTATACTGATCCTAAATCAATGACATGTAAAGTAATTCAGTTCGACGGAAGTTGAAAAGTCAAAAATGGCCATTTTAATTGATGACGCTTTGTAACCAAACAAATGTTCCCCAAGCGCGGCCTCATAATTTTTTTTTGACCAAACAGCTAACTCAGCAAACTGTTAATTTTTCTTGTCAATTCTGCTTCAAAACAAAACAGGAGACCGATTGTTTAGCAGTACATTCTTTTAGCATAAAAAGTGAAAAATGAGTCTTTTAGAAGACCAACGTAAGAAAGTGATGCATGATTGATTAACAGACTCAAAAAGACGTCCAGTCTTGGGTCAAGCTTCCCAAATAAGACAATTATCTCACGGTTTGTTAACAAAACCTTCAACTCCAGAACCCAACAGTACAAAGTGGCGGCAAAAGGCGCACAATAAAATTCCTGCCGAATGGAAGCGCTGCTGAGCAAGCGGTCGCTAATCACCAGGCCCCGGATAAAAGTTGAAATAAAAACGGCTTTTAGTTAACTAAATAGTTGAGGAAAAAGCATCAAAATAGTTACAAAAAAGTTAATTAAAATTCATTGTTTCACAGTGATTTGTTACTATAACAAAACAAAATCATCTTTAAAGAAGTCTCAGTCAATGAATGTCGTGTATCAGACAAAACATCCGCGTATTTTGAAAAAGATCTCTCGACGTCGCAGCTTTAAAACATTAAAACGGAACACATTAAAAGCCCTTTGTCCGCTTTAAAAACGGTAAATTCTGACGCGTATTTGCGAGCACGAGTCGCAGGGTTATCTTTAGTTTTTGGCATGTCAGTTTTGTTCGGTTCAATATTAACACAACTGTCGTGTCTGGCTTGCGTGGCTGGATGACGAAACAAAAGCAAACACAGCGGCAACTAGCGGAAAGCGCGGGAACACATTTCTGAGAAAACGAATTTCCTCTGCGACCTTTTAGCAAACTTATTCAGATTGCTACAAGCGATGCAGAAACCTATTTCTTAGAAATAGTTAAAATAAAAGTACAAACCAACAAAAAGTTACTTCCATCTTTTTTTGTTAAAAAAGTTAGTTAACTACGAATAATAGTTATTTAACTAATATCCGGGGCCTGCTAATCACCAACGCCGCGTTTTAAGTTAGCTTTCTGACTTGCTAACTGTTTTGAGTCTGCTTAAAGGTTGGTCTGCTAAAAACCGTCTGCTAAAATTCCTGGCACCAAACAAAAAGCCAACAAATCGCAAGCAAACTCCACAAATATTAAAAATCCGAACTTTTCGGCACTGTTGAACGCCCCTCGCGATTGATATAGCTATATTCAAATAAAAATACCCAAATTTCACTATTCGATTCATAAAAACTCAAGAGCGCTCTAAAAAAACTGCTAATTTTTACTTTTTGTCAGTTGAATTAACAAAATTTTGGCCCTCTTCTTCGCATACCCCTCCCCCACCCCCCCCTCAATTATTTTACTCCTTTTACAATGAAAACTAACGCGCCGTCTAATTAAGCTATTAAAAACGTATTGTACGTTTCATACATTAGCTAATAAAAGGACTCTGTGCAACATAAGAAAATGATTAACAAGTCTTAGGTAAGTTGGGGGAGGGAAGGAAAAAGAGCCATTTTTTTCAGGGTGGAAACATATTCGTTCTCTTACTATCTGGGTGAGGAGGAGGGAATTCGTCATCAGCCTGGATTGTTGTAAAACTGATCACGATGCTAGCCAAGAAAATAAGTGAGCCAAGTCTGACCAACATCTTAATACTGCAGAAAGTTAATTAAAAAGCTTGTAATTAATGAATCCAAAGTAAACGATGCAAAGTTGAAGTTTTAAAAAAAGTTTTGCTATAAAAACTGAAAATGAAAAAAAAATAATGCAATTAACAAACTTCAAGTCTCGACAGAAAAAAATCACAGTCGTTTTCGATTTATTTTGAACGGTGTGTAATATTTTATAAAAGTTTATTTAATTTTTGAATATATGAATAGATTGATGAATATTTATTTTGATTGATAGTTTTTGGACTTTTTTCTACTTCCTAACGAAATATAATTTTCCTCATTCGAGAAATTAACGAATAAAAAGTAGCAAATCGAGAATCGTCACTCTTTGGAAGGGAAAGAAAATGAAAGTTTAAATAATTTACTTCGACCAATCGAATTGTTGAAATAGAAGGATGGAAAATGTGCTAAATTTAATTTCAACTGACCAATCAAAACAAAGTAATTTTCTGTAAACATTTGGCCACCTGCCTTGTTAAAACTCAAACTGAATCTACAAATATAGGGTCTTTATAGGGTTTTTATAGAAGATTTAAGAAAAAAAACAATCATCGGTTTTAATCTTATTTGTGTAATAAGTTTCAAGCATCTGTTTTTGAAATGAGGTTTTAAAGAGCCCCGCAATTTTAGAGAAACAAGCTTAAATCAATGGGCTTAAAGGATGGGTTTAGGTGGTTGAGAGCTCGAAAGTTTATATTTAGTAATTGTTCACATCAAAATTTCTTTTAAAAATTCCCGTTTATTTGCTCCCCATGAAATATGATGCGCTTATATTGTTATTTACTTATTCATCGAACAAATCCAATTTTGTTTGGACCAACTGGTTTGATACTAACAACTTTCTATGTCGAAGGCCCCCGTTTTGAATTAGACCAGAAAATATTTCAGAAACAGCATCAAACTTTTTGTAATTTTGTTTTTCGAGTAGAACACGTGTGCTTGCACAATGCTTGTTCTTGGATGCGCCAAATTCTTTTTGATTTTTCTCAGTTTTGTTGACAAAAAACAAAATATTAACAAAATATGAATTATTAAAAAAACCTTATTTTTAATACCACCTTCAGGCAAAACAAGCTGACTTATAATCCGACAATAATCTATTATAATGGTTTTATAGTGACAAAAACTCGCACAGTAGAATCGATTATAGATCCTATTTTTGAAATTGAATTCCATTTTGATCAAAACTTTGATTATAATCAATTTTCTTAAAATAGTTTTTATCGGCTAGATGACCGCTGTACCCTGGACAGACGTTGACTCAAATCAGTTAATAAATCAATTATTGTCAGTTTAAAAAAAAACGTATCATGCTTAGGCAATTTCGGGATTTTTTGAGTTGGCACTGTTTAAAGGTTTCAGTATTAAAAAATAATTTTGAAAAAAAAACTTTTTAAAACAATATAATAAAAATAATGGGAAAAAAACGATACCAACTGATAGGCGCACTCTTTTTGTTTTTGTGTATATTCTATTAAGACAAATGTATTTCCAATTAGGACAATTATCTCACGATTTGTCAATAAAATCATCAACTCGAAAAACCCAACTGTCTACAGTAGCGGCAAAACAAAAATTTACGCGCACAAAAAAGTTCGTGCCGAATGGAATCGCTGCTGAGCAAGTGGTCGCTAAACACCAAAGTCGCGCTTAAAAAAATAGCTTTCATACTAGCGAATTGTTCTGAGTCTGCTAAAAGGTTGGTCTGCTAAAAAAAGGTCTGCTAAAATCACTAGCAATAAACAAAATGCCAGCAGGTTGCAAACAGAACTCAAAAAATTTAAGTTTCCTCAAAAATTATTTCATAAAACTGCTAACTTTCACTTTCCGTTATAATTAGATTTATTACAAAAGTTTTCATCGGCTAGATGACTGCTGTACCCTGGACAGACGCTGACTCAAATCAGTTGATAAATCATTTAATATCAGTAAGCAGTATATTATCATGCTTAAAAAATTTCAAATGTTTTTGAGGTCCCGCTGTTCAAAGGCTTTAGTTTTGAAAAATGATTACAAAAAATTGATTTAGAGCAATATAAAACGAATAATAAAAACCTAACAATACTAATTGATAAAACACAAAAAATTGTAACAAAACGAAATGAAAAAGCGAATTATGTTAAATTTTAATGGATCATGTCCAACACTAAAACATTTATGATTCAACTAAAAAATTTTTGAAATATAATTCCAAAAAATAACCGATTTGAATCAATTATAGTAGATTTTATTGCTTCGAAACAAAGCTAACAATGTCACCCAGTTTTAAAAGCTATAATAAATTATTTTGCAACTTATAAAAAAAGAACATGAAAGTCCATCGAAACCAATTATTCTCCATGAAATTCCAGAGCAGAAGGTTTGAGACGAAAAAAAAAGAAATTATAAAAGAAAATAGAAAGCTACAACTCAATTTTTTTTAAAAAAAAAATCAAGTGAAGGTTGTTTGATCGAGCATGTAAATGGCTGACGTAATTGTTTAAATCTCATAACTTTAGATATTTAAGCTTTACGAGGCTAAGCTGTGTGTTTTCTGAATTGTGAGTGGATTCCGCTACAAATTCACTCTATTTGACTTTTCTTTGAACTTGTGTTTTATCTTTTATTAGGGCGAACATTTTAATTATTATTTTGTCCTCGAATTCCATTGACATACAAACAACAAATGGTGAGCCCATCCAGTGTTCAGTTTAGCCTCGTGATGAGATTGCAAATAATGTTTTTTTTTCTAATGAATAGGTCTATAGCCCAAAGATTTCTTTTTTTTAAACTATTTTTTTTTAAACACTTCAGGCAATTTTAAGTTCAGTTCTTAGAATTGACAAAGTATTATGCGTTTTTAATTTTAAGAAAATAAACCTTTTTAAGATATAATTGTACGACATTTCAAACCAAAGGCACTGAAAGTTTTTTCAATATTAATGCAAATTTTAAAAGTTGTTGTATGCGTAATTTGAACTGTAAAACTGTAAGTATTTTGGATGCTGATTAAGTCTTTATGACTGGTTTCACAAAAAAAAAAATACAAACAAAAACTAGAGATTTGACTGGATCTTTAATGTAAAACCCACGCATATACTAACATTTTTAGTGAGCAATAAACTTTTAGTCAAAATGGATGGCAAGATTGTCGGTTGAAAATTACAACCCTAAATTGCAATGACCGCATCCAGTATCAAGCGAAAATAAATTATACTTTAGTTTCAGTACCGGTCGTTCTAACATTGAGAAAAAACCTAATTCAATCAATCAATAATCTTATAATCTCTATATTCGTATTAAAACGTTATTAATTGTAAGATAATTAGCTCGAATATACAGTATAATTTTACCTGTTATTGATACCTTTATGATCGATCTTTATTTGAAATGAAATATATTTCATTTCAATCGATAATAATCAATTCTACTGGACAAAAATCTTTTTATTTGCTAAATTTGTCTACAATCTTGTTTGTCTACGATCATTCAGGCACCTTTCAAATCAAATCGAATACAAAACGTGGTTTTTTAATTTTTTTTTTTTTTGAAATTTGCATGATTTTTTTTGTATTTTTTCCACATTACGATAAGCAATTTCGTTTATTTTGATTATCAATTTGACTAAATAATTTTTTAGCTTATCATGCAAATCAGACATTTAAAGTGAAGTGACCTCTAAGAAACCTTTGTTTTGTGGTAAAATTTTGTTTTCAGGTCAACCAAAAATTGACAGAACAAATCACCTTTACAAGTATCGTTATTTACAGCAATATCATGAATTAAAAAACTATGCTTTTTGGCGTGATAAACCTTCGCAAAAAAACTAAACTATAATCACTGGTACTAAAATCATTTTTAATTAATTATTAGAAAATAAAATCTAAACGCTTATAATTTTTTGAAAAATATCACAATTTTTTTGAACAAAAATTTTATAAATACTTAATTTTAATTATCATAAATATTATAACTGTCCAAAAAGGCACTTTAGAGTTGTTATAATTGATTATTCAAGTCTAAGGTTAGATGTGGAAACTTATCAACTATATCAGTTTAAAAACTAGAAAAGAACAATTTACCATAGCCATTTACAAATTATGTGACAATTGAAGTTGTATTTTTTCTAAATCAGGGAAACAATCGGCGTAAAAAGGATTTACGCTCAAACAAATTTTTCCGCAAAAAGTGTTATCAATTAATGACATCCAAAACACTTCAACAATTTTTTTTCTAACTAAACTTTTGAATTTTTGAAGAAATTACGGAAAAAATGCGCCGGTGAATTTTTTTATGCAAATAAAATTTCATTTTATAGCTAGAAATTGTCATGAAAACATTTTATATCACAGCCTAAAAAGATGTTGTTTTTTTTCTAAATTAAAACAATCTTGAAGTTTTAACTCTTTCATTTTGCTATAAGGATTTGTTTTTTGCGAATACTGGAATTTAGTTTGAGATGAAAATTACTCAATAAATTTCTATTAAATCGTAAGCGATAATTTCTATTAAACCGTAATTTCTACAAAAATTTTCTATTATGTCCTTTCAAATTCAATTGAGACAAGTAGTTTTGGTTACCATACGCTAATTTTATCACTTTATAAACCTTTGCTAGTCGTGCTAGTCGTGCTAGTCTCCCAGCATTAGTAAGACTAAACATTAAGACACGCTTTTGTTTTTTTATGAAGTAATAATAAAATAATTTTAAAAAATTGAAATTTTCATTTTTTTTCATTTTTTTTGTCTTGTGCTCCTCATTTTTCCCCCTCCGCCTCACTTTGTAAAGTACGACCTGATATAATTTGAGTCTGGTAACGCATTAATAAGAGCAAATTGCCTAGCTCAATACAATTTGCAACGGTTTAATTCGCCGCTTATGCTTTGAATGTACAAAAAAAATTGCGCGTTAATTATCCCAAATTGAACCATTGCTAATTTATAAACCCTCTGTAACATTACGAAAAAGAATCACACACATTTTAAACATCTTTTAAGTTTCAGCTCAGAACATCAGTACTTTTCAGATGAGAGTCAAAAATCTAGTCAAAAATTGTTAAATGAAAAGTCGAAGCAACGAACATTCCGTCATTTTATTCGAAAGTTGAAACATATCATCAAATTACATTTAAGGGTTGATTGACCGTTTTGTTTGCATTTCAGACATTCGCATTTTTGTCTGGCTGTCAGATTGTGCCATTGATTTAATAAATTCGATGACTCTCTTAATATAATTCATTCTGGTCGAAATGGGACCGTTGATGAAAACAAAACCAACTGTGAAGCAAAAACGAAGATTGGATAATTTCATCCTTTTTACTTTCATGATTGAGTGATATTTTTTAACTGCCTTGTTTTTAAAATTAAGTATGAGATGATTTGACTGGGAGTTTTTTGAATAATTTGGGACTTTTTTATCTGGATTTTTTTCAGCTGGTGTGAAATTTGCTGTCTAAACTGGTTACTCATAACTAAAAGTCGATATGATGCGACTATTTAATGTGAAACTGGGAGGTTTGAAATTTTCGTGCAAAGCCAAGCGCTTCGACCCAATTCATAATTGTTTTCAAAGTAGTGAAGCAAACTAATTCATGTCTACTTTGAGAAGATTTTAGATTTCATTTCAAACGTTTCAAGCGTTTTAACTTTAAGATTTCACCTGGGTGCAAATTTAGAGCATTGGAATGGTTGTTATTTGATCTGAAGCTCGAGAAATTAGCGCTCAGTACGAAAATTTAGGAATTTGCTTTGAGGGGAGTAATATTGTTCTAAAATTTTGAAGAAAACTCAGCAGAAATATGCAAAAAGAGAATTGATATATCAATTATTCACTTGGACTAATACGCTTTTTATAGATAAGGGACTCAAATTTGTTAGAATATTATTCTATGTCTATGATAAAAAAAAGATTTTGTGGAGCTGTTTGATCAGCTGAATTCAACTAGCGGATTTTTTAAAACTTTCTTTTTAATCAAAATGTATTGTTTATTTTCAAATGAAGAATCAAAGAACGATGCCAAAATTCCATGTAGACTTGAAGAGAAAAAAGCTGCTTCCAATTCAAAATGTTTGCAAAAATTTTTGACTTTACATTTCCAACTTAAATTAAAGAAATGGTTTCCCACTTTTTGTTATGGCAATTTATATCAATTTGATATCATAGGAGATTTTTATTTTTTTAAAAAAAAATTCGTTAGCAAAAATCTCAAATATTGCCGTTCCTCTAACTCTTGGCGCCTCTAGTGCTTCGTTTTGTTGGAAAAATTTGAAATGTTTTTTGATTTTTTTGTCAGGGAAAATATCAAGGAAAACTCGAACGACCTGATTGCCATTAAAAAAATTGAAAATAATTGAAAGTTTTCAGAAGAGCGAAAAAATTTACTAAGAAATTTATATTTTAGAGTATTTTTTCCACGGGGGCGATTTAGGGGGGGGGGGGATTGCGGACGTCCCCCTTTGGTATTCTTTTATGACATCATTTTAGGCCAACCAACCCTAAATCTTTGCCAATATATATATATATATATATATATATATATATATATATATATATATATATATATATATATATTGCTTTTGAAGAAAAGCGCGCGCAAAAAAAAACGCATTTCTCGAAACTTTCCAAAAGTACCCAAAAACTTTTTTTACCTGTATTTTTTCAAAAACTTGCCTGTGGCGCAAAGTTTTTGCAGCAAAATAGGGTCTTTATAGTGTTCTGGAAGTGCTCGGAAAATCAATAATAAGACAAGTCGTTTGCCTGATTTCAAAGTAGAACAACTTCTGAGCCGGATTAAACTGATGTTATCGTTATAATAGCAATACTATAAACCCTATCTATAATAGAACAAGCATAGCCGGTTACTGTGCGAGTCTTAGTCTTGCACCATAATCTTAGAGAAAAAAAAGATCTTTCGAATTATTGTCGTTTTTTTCGGCGTGTTGTATTAGGTATATTAGGTACAAAAAACTGGGGTATAAAACTGGGGATTAGGTATAGTTGACTGCCATACTAAAATAAGCAAAATGAAAAACAATTTTTGTGGAAAAATACTAAAAAACGAAAAAAAAATTTAAAATTTTCAAAACAATTTTCAGGTTTTTTGCAGTTTTTTGAGTTTTTAAAACTTATTGTTCTAAAAGGCGTTAGAAAAACCCACAGTAAATTAAAATTACAACTAAGTTTTTACCTTTTAAATTAAGCTATTATAAAGTTTAAAGCCATAATAAGACTACTCACTTGCTTTATTCGCTCGAAAATTTCAAACCTGTTTTTCTCGACACTGCGAAAACTTTTTCAATTTTTTTAAAGGTGGCTCAAATCACAACTCGAAGGGCTTTAAACTGGTATATCACTCAACCGAATCCGATGTTTATTTGTGGTACCTGATTTTGCATGGAAAACAAAAAGAAGAAAAAAAACTAAAACACCCGAATACAAAGTTCCTCCCCATTTTCAATGGTCGGAACCAAAATCCTATCTATTGCAATTCAATTATCCCAAACTAGCCGAGTAGACAAATTTCTAATCAGGTGAGCAATTTTTCAGTGGGAAACTTGAATTTTTGGGAGAACCATACTGAGAACAAATATGCCACCTTTTTCTTCGAAAGTTGTAACAATTTTAAAATATTTAGTCAAACCTGAAAACCATTTAACATTTCATCAGAACTTATGTTGCTCTTTTTGAGACACTCCAATTTTTTGGCAGTTTGCCATCCCATGAATATTGTCTTCTTTTAAATTTTTAAATGCTTAGCGTGCCATTTGGACAAACTTTCTGATATAAATTAATTTAAACGTCCCTTTTTACAACCAACACTCAAGATCAGTTTCACTTCCTTAGTTTGATTAAATAAACAACCCCGGGTTAACAAGAAACGCTGATCACAAAAATTTTATTTATGCGAAAAATGCTATCATTCAATTCCATACTAGCTCAGGCAAGAAACAAATGCCTGGAAATTGAAAGAATGACACGCTTTCCATTGATTGGACGGTATGACTTTTTTCCATTAACGGATTTGTATGAAATTTTTTCGCATAGATAGAACTTGTTTTTTTTTTGTATTTCGTTGTATGTTTTTATATTTAGCTCTGAATTACGAAAACGATTTTGATTTTTTCACATGAGAAAACCAATAGGTTAAACGGCACAAAAATTACAGTTTAAATTCCGTATTCAGATATGACAAGTAAACTAAACTTTTAAATTCCACATAAATTTAGTTAAAAATTTGTAGATTTGTATATGACTTTAATGCTTTTTTGTAATATCAGTGGTTTAGATCGTATTATCTATAGTTGGAAAATTGTATACCTAACATCCACAAAACTTTTTGATTCCCAACTCTTCTATGTAAAAGTCAGAAAACATAGTCTGGACTGGTTCTTGTTTAAATTGCTCTAACGGAAAAAATTTAAAAATTCTGCTTCCACGAAACAATTTTTGCAATTGTTCGTTTAATCGAAAAAGTTATTTTAGCGATTGAAAAATAAACTAACCATTACTTTCTTAAACTTTGTAATTTTGTTGATAAAAAAACATAACGATGCAGTTTTCATGCTTAAGAACTGCATGAAAATTTTTTTCACTTGGAGATGTCTAATAAATTTTTGTCAAAGAAAAGGTTTTCAGTCGGAAAAAAAAACGGCCATTTTGTGATTTGATACTTCTTAAAACCAATTTGAAGAGTTTTTCAGTTTGGGATGAAACGGTGATCACGCAACTGTTATCAGCGAAACTTTATAAAAAGAATTCATTTCATAGACTCCATTATTATAATTGTATGAGAAATAAATTTTTCGTATGGAGGCCAAGAGGTCAACCCAGGTCAATTTATTTATAAGTTTTTATCAAAAATTTGTTCAAGATTGGTAGTCCACTCACTTCTGAAAAACAATAGACTGGCAATCAGATGCAGTCAATGCTTCCCACTGTGTTTACGCAATTCAGAGCAAATAATGACTTATTAATGGCAATAAAGGATGCGTCATCATCACATTCATCAATTTTAGGACGTATTCAAAGACATATTCAAAAAGAGAGCAACCAAGTTGGGTTAAAAGTTGTCCAATATGAAAATAGAAAACCAAAAAAAAAGTGAATCAAAGTTTCATCTCGAAACTTTTTATCAGAAAACTTGTTCTACGTGAGATTACAAGTTCTTCTCCCTTTTTAATGCGATTTGTACTTTTTGACTTGTGATCCAACTGGTTCTTTTATTTTCACTTAAAAGGAAATTTTTTTCTACCTGTAGGGTATCTGCGGTTTTTCAGTAGAGTAAATGAGTGTAGTATTTCTAAATTTAAAACCTGTTTCACAAAACTCATTCACGTAGGGTGGGCACAAAAACTGTACATGAATCATCAATCATTGAACTTTTTTTGGGGTGCATGAAACAGAAAATACATCCATTACTAGCTATATAACCTTTTTTCTTCAGAAGAATTGTTTGACTTTTACTGGTATTTTTTTTCAAGTTTTCGATTGTGCTTTGACCAATGTTTATCGAGTTAAGAGGTTCAAAAGTATATTGTTTAAATTGCTCTATCTATTTAAGATCTTTTGACCCGCGGTTTTTTTTAGCTCGCTCATAAGCAAAAACTTAAAGTTTTTACATCCACAAAAAAAATTGGCACATGTTTGTTCAATCATAAGGGTGATATAGCGACCGAACAAAACTAAACAATTTTTTCCTCAATGGTTGAACTTTGTAAGTAAAATGTTAATGATGCAATTTTTAGAAATGTCAGACAGTTGGTATGCCAAATATTTTTTTGTCAAAAACAGGTCTTCCATTCAGAAAAAAAAACAAGTATAATTTCGTTTGATACTACTTAAAACCAAATATAATTTGATTATGAAAACTTTTTAGGATTAGCAGTCCGCTCACTTCACAAATCAAATAGGGGGGGAAACTTGCAGTCAAAGCTTCCCAGAGATGTATATTTTATTAGAAGCAATATAGGATGCATCATCATCATATTTTTTTATCAAGACATATTCAGAAGTAGAACAACCAAAATGCATTATAAATTGCCCCACATGAAAATTAAAAACATATAAAAATGGTGAACTGAAGTTTCATCTCATAACATTTTCATCAGAAAACTTGTTCTATATCAGATTACCAAGTCTTCGTCTTTTTATTCTGCGATGTGTACTTTTTGACTCATGTTCTAAATGGTTGTTTTCTTGTCAATTAAAAATATTTAGAAAATTACAGCCAGCAGCGTATCTGTGGATTTCGAGCGTAATATTTGTGTCAATATTTTCTTCCAAAGTTAGCTCAAGTTTTCAAAATCAGTTGTTCTTCAAAAAAACTAAGTGAATGTTGCTAGTTTTTTTTTTAAATTTTTTTATTCCGCTTTGACCATTTTTTATCAAGTTTGGAAATTCAACAAATTATCTAAAAAATGTTTTCAAAATACCATTTGAATGTTTCAATTTATCGTTTCATGCCTAATTGTTTAAGTTACCCGACTTATTTTTTGACCCGCGGTTTTTTTCTAGGTTGGACGCATAAATTTGAAGAATTTGTATCCAGAGTAAAAATTTGGCAAATGTTTGCTTAATCATAAGTCTGCTTTAGCAACAAAAAAGACTAGTTTGTTCCTCAATTTAAAGAATTTTTAAGCCAAAAAGTTAATGATGCAGTTTTCATAAATTAAAACTGTATTAAAAACTTCTCACACAGAGATGTCAAACAATTGGGATGTCGAATATTTTTTTGTCAAAAAACAGGTCTTTCAATCAGAACAAAACCGGTATAACTTTATTTGATACCACTTAAAACCATATATATTTCTGAAATACTTCTGAACATCAATAGACGGGGAAACAAATGCAGTGAAAGTTTCCCACTGTGTTGACGCAGTTTGAAGCAAATAAAAAAAAGAAGCATAGAAGGATGTATTATCATCAGAATCTTTCTTATCAAGAAAATTTCAAAAGTAGAATAACCAATTAAAATTGCCCGACATGAAAAATCAAAACATAAAAAGTAGGCAATTGAAATTTCAGGATGAATACTTGTTATCAGAAAACCTGTTCTACATGAGATAACGAGGTCTTCGAATCTCGATTCAGTGTATGTACCATATTCAAACCGAAGGCTTAATATTGCGCAGCCAGCCGTTACCAAAATCCCACTAGGAATCACTCCGTTCTGGCAAAAAAACCTCGGCGGAACCATTGATCGAGTGGGACAAATGGAACCATTAATTATTCCTAGGCGTTATAGCTGAGGTCGGAATAAAACTACAAAAGCTATTGCAAAATCCTCCACCTGTACCAAAACCCCAAGAACCGGAGTACGAACTACCGATAGAGGGGGAAACGAACACGCAAGTACGAGATCGCAATCTAAGAAATCAAGAGAAGCGAGTGATATGGGAGAATCAATCCGCACATTTAAACAGCCTCGGTCGAACAGTAGATGGTGCCCCGTGGGAGGAAGCAGACATCAAAATCCGAAGCTACATATATCTCTGCTTGAGGTCTGAGGGTCAAAGAAGTGTAACACAAAACTACCCGGATCTAAAGATGCAGGAGATTACGACCAGGGATTTCTGGGAGAGATTAAGGAGGCTGTTCATAAAAGAAAAAAACGTTACCTTTAGTAGGTATGAAGCCTTTACAACGAAACAGTGGAAGACAGAAACACTCGAGCAATACCACCGTTGCCAAATGGAACTTGTGGTAAAAGGGAACTTCAAATGCCCTAACTGCAATGATGGGGGATTGGAGACCGAAGTTATCCGTGATCTGTTAATCGCAACGACCTCTTCTGCTCAAGCACTCGAATATGCAATTAGACGAAAGAAGAGTTTGGAGAACCAATTGCTTATTCAAAAGCAGGGCTCAGTAATAATTAGGCAAAAGACAACCATGAAAACAGAACCAGTTGGCTTCATCCAGAGGAAAGGAAACATCAATAATCGATATCCGACACGGGGATGACGAGGAAATCAACTACAACAACAATGAGGAAACCCCCAACGACAATCAACAGAGCAAAAACAACAATACTTCAAATGCGGCAACCCTTTTGGCCCCGGGCATCTCCAACAATGCCCCGCCAGAGACAAAATATGTAACAAATGTACAAAACGTTGCCATTAAACACGGTTGTGCAAATCCTCGGACATCAACGCTATTGAAGATGATCAGACATCTTGACCATCTCTTCAGGACACAGACGTAGCAGCCTATGTTAATTACCTGCAGGCAGGTAATCTCATTCCAGGTTGAGAAATTGTACACCCGGATGACTCGACAACGGATTCAATCCAATTTGAAAGCAAACCAAATGGTAGAATGGGAGAGGCCGATTTAAAGGGACATTTACTGAGGGTTAGAGCAGGACCAAACAACCTGGTCTTTATTGCAGATACTGTTTTATTTATCAAAAAACGGCATATTTTATTACTGTAGTCCACTCACTTCTGAAAAACAATAGACTGGCAATCAGATGCAGTCAATGCTTCCCACTGTGTTTACGCAATTCAGAGCAAATAATGACTTATTAATGGCAATAAATGATGCGTCATCATCACATTCATCAATTTTAGGACGTATTCAAAGACATATTCAAAAAGAGAACAACCAAGTTGGGTTAAAAGTTGTCCAATATGAAAATAGAAAACCAAAAAAATAGTGAATCAAAGTTTCATCTCGAAACTTTTTATCAGAAAACTTGTTCTACGTGAGATTACAAGTTCTCTCCCTTTTCAATGCGATTTGTACTTTTTGACTTGTGATCCAACTGGTTCTTTTATTTTCACTTAAAAGGAAATTTTTTTTCTTCCTGTAGGGTATCTGCGGTTTTCCAGTAGAATAAATGAGTGTAGTATTTCTAAATTTAAAACCTGTTTCACAAAACTCATTCACGTAGGGTGGGCACAAAAACTGTACATGAATCATCAATCATTGAACTTTTTTTTGGGTGCATGAAACAGAAAATACATCCATTACTAGCTATATAACCTTTTTTCTTCAGAAGAATTGGTTGACTATTACTGGTATTTTTTTTCAAGTTTTCGATTGTGCTTTGACCAATGTTTATCGAGTTAAGAGGTTCAAAAATATATTGTTTAAATTGCTCTATCTATTTTAAATCTTTTGACCCGCGGTTTTTTTAGCTCGCTCATAAGCAAAAACTTAAAGTTTTTGCATCCACAAAAAAAATTGGCACATGTTTGTTCAATCATTAGGGTGATATAGCAACTGAACAAAACTAAACAATTATTTCCTCAATGGTTGAATTTTGTAAGTAAAATGTTAATGATGCAGTTTTTAGAAATGTCAGACAGTTGGGATGCCAACTAATCTTATGTCAAAAACAAGTCTTCCATTCAGAAAAAAAAAACAAGTATAATTTCGTTTGATACTACTTAAAACCAAATATAATTTGATTATGAAAACTTTTTAGGATTAGCTGTCCGCTCACTTCACAAATCAAATAGGGGGAAACTTGCAGTCAAAGCTTCCCAGAGATGTATATTTTATTAGAAGCAATATAGGATTCATCATCATCATATTTTTTTATCAAGACATATTCAGAAGTAGAACAAACAAAATGCATTATAAATTGCCCCACACGAAAATTAAAAACATAGGAAAATGGTGAAATGAAGTTTCATCTCATAACATTTTCATCAGAAAACTTGTTCTATTTCAGATTACTAAGTCTTCGTCTTTTTATTCTGCGATGTGTACTTTTTGACTCATGTTCTAAATGGTTGTTTTCTTTTCAATTAAAAATATTTAGAAAATTACAGCCAGAAGCGTATCTGTGGATTTTGAGCGTAATATTTGTGTCAATAATTTCATCCAAAGTTAGCTCAAGTTTTCAATATCAGTTGTTCTTCAAAAAAACTAAGTGAATGTTGCTAGTTTTTTTTTAAATTTTTTTATTCCGCTTTGACCATTTTTTATCAGGTTTGGAAACTCAACAAATTATCTAAAAAAATTTTCAAAATACCATTTGAATGTTTCAATTTATCGTTTCATATCTAATTGTTTAAGTTACCCGACTTATTTTTTGACCCGCGGTTTTTTTCTAAGTTGGATGCATAAATTTGAAGAATTTGCATCCAGAGTAAAAGTTTAGCAAATGTTTGCTTAATCATAAGGCTGCTTTAGCAACAAAAAACACGAGTTTATTCCTCAATTTAAAGAATTTTTAAGCCAAAAAGTTAATGATGCAGTTTTCATAAATTAAAACTGTATTAAAAACTTCTCACACAGAGATGTCAAACAATTGGGATGTCGATTATTTTTTTGTCAAAAAACAGGTCTTTCAATCAGACCAAAACCGGTATAACTTTATTTGATACCACTTAAAACCATATATATTTCTGAAATACTTCTGAAAATCAATAGACGGGGAAACAAATGCAGTGAAAGTTTCCCACTGTGTTGACGCAGTTTAGAGCAAATAAAAAAAAGAAGCATAGAAGGATGTATTATCATCAGAATCTTTCTTTTCAAGACAATTTCAAAATTAGAATAACCAATTAAAATTGCCCGATATGAAAAATCAAAACATAAAAAGTAGACAATTGAAATTTCAGGATGAATACTTGTTATCAGAAAACTTGTTCTACATGAGAGAACGAGGTCTTTGAATCTCGATTCAGTTTACGTACCATATTCAAACCGAAGGTTTAACATTGCGCAGCCAGCCGTTACCAAAATCCCACTAAGAATCACTCCGTTCTGACAAAAAATCCTCGGCGGAACCATTGATCGAGTGGGACAAATGGAACCAACAATTATTCCTAGGCGTTATAGCTAAGGATGGAATAAACCTACAAAAGCTATTGCAAAATCCTCCACCTGTACCAAAACCCCAAGAACCGGAGTACGAACTACCGATAGAGGGGGAAACGAACACGCAAGTACGAGATCGCAATCTAAGAAATCAAGGGAAGCGAGTGATAAGGGAGAATCAATGTGCACATTTAAACAGCCTCGGTCGAACAGTAGATAGTGCCGCGTGGGAGGAAGCAGACATCAAAATCCGAAGCTACATATATCTCTGCTTGAGGGCTGAGGGACAAAGAAGTGTAAAACAAAACTACCCGGATCTAAAGATGCAGGAAACTACGATCAGGGATTTCTGGGAGAGATTAAGGCGACTGTTCATAAAAGAAAAAACGTTACCTTTAATAGGTATGAAGCCTTTACAACGAAACAGTGGAAGACAGAAACACTCGAGCAATACCACTGTTGCCAAATGGAGTTTGTGGTAAAAGGGAACTTCAAATGCCCTAACTGCGATGATGGGGGATTGGAGACCGAGATCTGTTTACCGCAACGACCTCTTAGCTGAAACAAAAACGCCTGCTCAAGCACTCGAGTATGCAATTAGACGAAAGAAGAATTTGGAGAACCAACTGCTTATTCAAAAGCAGGGCTTAGTAATAATTAGCCAAATGACAACCATAAAAACAGAACCAGTTGGCTTCATCCAGAGGAAAGGAAACATCAATAATCGATATCCGACAAGGGGATGACGAGGAAGACAACTACAACAACAGCGAGGAAACCTCCAACGACAATCAACAGAGCAAAAACAACAATACTTCAAATGCCGCAACCCTTTTGGCCCGGGGCATCTCCAACAATGCCACGCCAGAGACAAAATATGTAACAAATGTACAAAACGTTGCCACTACGCACGGTTGTGCAAATCCTCGGACGTTAACGCTATTGAAGATGATCAGACATCTTGACTATCTCTTCAGGACACAGACATAGCAGCCTATGTTAATTACCTGCATGCAGGTAATCTCATTCCAGGTTGAGAAATTGTACACCCGGATGAGTCGACAACGGATTCAATCCAATTTGAAAGCAAACCAGTTGGTAGAATGGGAGAGGCCGATTTAAAGGGACATTTACTGAGGGTTAGAGCAGGACCAAACAACCTGGTATTTATTGCAGATACTGTCTTATTAATCAAAAAACGGCATATCTTATTACTGCGACCGTAAAATCAGCCAAACGAGTACATACCAATGATAACGACGAAGCAAATAAAATGGTTTGTTATAACGGTTACATAACGGTTTATAACGGTCTGTTATAAATCCCAACGTTTGGAAGGATCATTGCATCTATTGAATCAGGGGCATGGACAGTCATTACAGCCTCACCGATTGTGGTAGATGACAAACGAGCAAACAACCTGGGAAGGAACATCCTACCCTTAATCGGAGTGCAGCTACTGCAACAAAAACCCTCTGGTAAGTCAGTTAACCTTATTTTGGATGATAAAAATTCTTCAGATTCAAAAATCACCAACTGGGTAAGATCTACATATCCAAGACTATGCACAAGGATAGGTAGATCATAAAACCACCTGGTTCACATGAACTTTTTGACTGAATTCAAAGCCTTGCAACAAAAAGGCAGGAGGGTTCCTATACATATCCAAGAAAGGTGGAACAAGAAATTAGGTCCCCAATAGATCAAGGACACCTAACTAAGTTGGAAAATTGTAGTGACCAACATTTTATAAGCCCAATCAAAATTACGGTCAAAAAGGATCAAACTAATAAGTTAGCAATGGATTCAAAACAGATTTATAAAATGATACACAAGAATAAGTATCAGATGCCCAACATAGACGTTCTACTCGACAGTGTGGCTCAATCAGCACAAGAGCGCCACAACAAGCCGGGCACGACGCTTTTCTCAACAATCGATCTTAGAAATGCCTATAGTCAAGTAAAAAAATTTGATGGGAACACAAGGGGAACACGGGAAAAATGTAACTTTATTATAATCGGTGGGCAAACTACAAACAGGAGTCTACGGCATAACTGAACGCCTGCCGAATTTCAAAATGCCATCGACTTAACATTGAATAACGAGAAAGATACATTTGAGTTCATGGATGATATACTGATTATATTCCACCTTACAAAGGAAGAACACCAGGAAAAACTGAAAAAGGTACTAGACAAACTGGACACCGAGAATATGGCAATATCGCCAGAGAAAAGTAAATTCGGGTGTAAACAAGTTGAATGATTGGGCTAAGTTATCAATGAATATGGCACAATTCCGATGCAGAAGAAAGCACCATTTGAATGAGTTTAGTTCCTATTTAGCACGCCGCTCTACAGCAAATAATTACCATTTTACATAGGATGGCAGTTATGAAAAGGCTTTTAAAAGCATTATAGAGGCAGTTCATAATATAATGGAAAATTGTCATTTCGTAAGCGGACGAGAAACGCGAATGGTTCGCTACGCGAGTCGGGACGGTATTGTTGTGCAATGGAACAGGAACTCCGGATGGTTGGGCCACAATTGCCCATGCCTCAAGTTTTCTCAATACAAGCGAAAATAATTATTCGGTAAATTATTTCGAGCTCCTTGCGCAGTTTGGGAAATAGAGCACTTTTAATATTACCCATATGGTAGACGATTTAAACTAATTACCGACCATCAAGCTTTAATTAGCGCTCAAGAATACAACAAAAATAATAAAATCTACCAAAGTAGGCCTTCTAGATGGATAGACCGTTTACTACCATTCGATTTTGCTTTTAGACACCTAGCGGGTAGTAAAATGGGATTAATTGATTATATTTCAAGACACGCAGTGGGGAAATCTCAACCGCCCGCATACTGGGATGAAAATTTCGTGGTTGCAAGGATTGACGACTTCATAGCAAGTCTCGAATTTCAAGACAGCACATTTTCAATTATTGCAATGACCTCTAATCCGAACGGATTTCTAGGCACGCGAGCGCTTAACCGGAACAAAAACGGTATCGCTTCAACGTCTCTTGCAACACAAACAATGTTTACTGTGAAAAGTCAATTAAACACTGCTTCCGGTATGTCATTACCACCATTCAGAAGAATTTTAAGAAAATGCCACTACGGCACACAAAATTTTATCGCCTTCCATCCGAATAACATTGCATCACTCGACACCTTGCGACACCCGCTGCAACTTGCAATCGAAACTTGCAACCACTGCTAAATATGGTACGAGCACAAAAAAGGGAGACACTCAAATCATGCTACGGCCTTTTCTTCTACAACGTCAGAGACAGACTATCGGTGAGAGACGGCATACTGCTATATGACGACAGGACAGTCATACCAAAACAACTTCGACAAATCCTTGTGGAATCACTCCACTCGACACATCCGGGACAAAACGGTATGCTCGAAGCGGCCAAAAACGTGTGGTTTCCATACCTGCATTGCGATATTGTTGTCACGGCTCAAAACTGCATGGAATGCCGCCAAATCGAAAAAAATCTTAAAGTCATTTCAGGAAGGCAACATTTCACGGCGTTGGACGCGGTAGTAGAACTCAACGAAGAATTCCAATTGGAGTTTGCCGGGCCGCTACCAGACGAAAACAATAAGAAAGTCTATATACTGGACTCGATCGATTCTCTCGATTCGCGTCGGCAAAAGTAGTAACAAATAACCAGGCGGACACAATAATTCGGTTTATGCAAACACAGATTGTTATCCACGGACCACGGAGTCCCATAAGGAACGGTCGCTGTGATCAAGCACAGGGGTTTAGGGCAAAATTTTTTTTGCTATATTGCAAAAATAATCATATTAAACTAATATTTGCGCCAGTCGACGATCGTCGCTCTATGGGCATGGTGGAAAGATTGATAAGAACACTTGAAACGGAACCCACTGTTATGAAAATTGATAAGAGAAACAAACCCTACAATCGGCTTCCGATGTGGCCGAACTCCTTAAAACTCTGAGAATGACACCAAACGCTACTAAGAAAAACACCACTTGAAGCGCAATTAAGTAGAAAACCAAAAACGCCGTTAAGCAATATTGCCACAATGCCTAAACTGTCAATTTTATCTTGGGAATACACGAAAATTGCTTGTTTAGACCAAAGATTACTCACAAAACCAGCCCTAGCAGCTGAGGCGATGTGGAACTGCGAGGCCAATAGTGAAGACGAATTAGATGTCACCTACCACCAGCATCAACACCCTCCAGAGCCGACTTTCAACCCCGAATCAACATCCTCACAAGAGCCATAAGCATAAGGACAAAAAGAAGCGACAACCATGCCAAGGGATAATACACCACTCAGCGATCCAGGGACGAAAAAGAAAACTACGGTTAGGCCTCAATGCCAACCAGCCGGCGCCAGCATTGGGATACGAGTGATGGCAAATTTGACCGTCAACTGAAGGAGAAATTTCCAATAGGTGCGCACTTACCTTCATCTATCATACCATATAATATGATAAGTGTAAAATGCGAGTTCCTAGAAGAAAACACAAAAAAAAGATCTATCGCTTATAAGAACAAGAAAACCAATTCGTACTCTCACAAATCACAAAAAAAAATATCGAAAGGGCACCACTAGTGTTCCGCAAAGACCGTTTTAAAGGCCCACAGTCCACGATCAACGCAAAACTTGGACAAAAAATCAAACATGTAGTCCGGGTTTTTGGGGTGCAATTTAAAACATTGGAAAATGGCTCTATAGTTAATCATTCACCCCACACAGCTTGGATTCGGGAGGACGGGAAACAACCACATGTATTTAGACACGATGGTCTCGCTTTCGTACCGGATCCACGCGTATACGAAAGATGTAGACCGGTTGTCCCAAAAGGTTTTGCTGCGTATAAACACTTACCCAGAGCAAAACCTCTTTTGAAACAAAACACTTGCTTTTTTTGCAATTTGTACTTTTTGATCTATATTGCATTTGGATCTTTTCGGTAAATTTTTTTTTTATTTTTAAACTGTACCACACCTGTGGTTTCTGAGGCTAGTATTTGTGTCAAGAAGTTTCTTGGATACCCCAAAACTCAAAGTTTAATTCATAAAACTCTCTCACGAAGATTCTGCGACAAAATATCAGATGAATCATTAATCATTAAAAAATTTTGAGGTGCATGAAAACGAAATTACTAGCTATTTAAAAAAATTTCTTTGGATAAACTGATTTATTGTTGCTGGTTTTCTTTTTTCAAATTTTTTCTACCAATTTTGGTCATGTTAGGAGGCTCAGAAACTGGGACTGAAAAAAGTATTTTGTAATTTGTCTTCGAAAGCTAATATGTCCTCGAAACTTTGGGAAAATTGTATTTTCAGGCTCGAAACAACTGGCTGATATGATATTGCCACAATGACTAAATTGTCAATTTTATCTTGGCAAACCACAAAAATTGCTTGCTTAGACCAAAGATTACTCACAAAACCAGCCCTAACAGCTGAGGCGATGTGGAACTGCGAGGCCAATAGTGAAGACGAATTAGATGTCACCTACCGCCAGCATCAACACCCTCCAGAGCCGACTTTCAACCCCGAATCAACATCCTCACAACAGCCAGAAGCATCAGGACAAACAGAAGCGACAACCATGCCAAGGGATAATACACCACTCAGCGATCCAGGGACGAAAAAGAAAACTACGGTTAGGCCTCAATGCCAACCAGCCGGCGCCAGCATTGGGATACGAGTGATGGCAAATTTGACCGTCAACTGAAGGAGAAATTTCCAATAGGTGCGCACTTACCTTTATCTATCATACCATATGATATGATAAGTGTAAAATGTGAATTCTTAAAAGATAACACAAAAAAAAGATCTATCGCTAATAAAAACAAGAAAACCAATTCGTACTCTCACAAATCAGGAAAAACAAAATATCGAAAGGGCACCACTAGTGTTCCGCAAAGATCGTTTTAAAGGCCCACAGTCCACGATCAACGCAAAACTTGGACAAAAAATCGAACATGTAGTCCGGAAACCTGGTACCATTGCCCGGAAAGCCAAAAAACTAGGGGTTTTCGGGGCGCAATTTAAAACACTGGAAAATGGCTCTATAGTTAATCATTCACCCCACACAGCTTGGATTTGGAAGGACGGGAAACAACCACATGTATTTAGACACGATGGTCTCGCTTTCGTACCGGATCCACGCGTATACGGAAAATGTAGACCGGTGGTCCCAAAAGGTTTTGCTGCGTATAAACACTTACCCAGAGCAAAACCTCTTCTGAAACAAAACATTGCCTTTTTTCGCATTTTGTACTTTTTGACCTATATTGCATCTGGTTCTTTTCAGTAAACAAAATTTTTAAAAAACTTTATAAACTGTACCGAATCTGTGGTTTCTGAGGGTAGTATTTGTGTCAAGAAATTTCTATAATACCTCAAAACTCAAAGTTTAATTCACAAAACTCTCTCACGAAGGTTCTGCGACAAAATATTAGATGAATCACTATTCATTAAAATTTTTGAGGTGCATGAAACCGAAATTACTAGCTGTTGAAAAATTTTTCTTTGGATAAATTGATTTAATGTTGCTGGTATTTTCAATTTTTTCTACCAATTTTTGTCAGGTTAGGAGGCTCAGAAAGTGGGACTGAAAAATGTTTTTTGGGTACTTCTTTGATTTCTTGTTTATTAATTTCGCTTTCCTTAGAATTTTTTATTTAATATTGCATTGTTCAAATTACCCATTGCGGTTTAGATATTTCGACTCAGCTGTTTATTTAAAGCGAGTCTGGTAAAAACACTTGCAAATTGCAACAAACGTTTTTTTTTGTTAAAACAATTGAACTGTTTTCAATGTCAACTTTCGACAGCAATAGTTTTATTAAATTTAAGCCAATTTTTAGCGAAGAATAAGAGCAATGATCCAATGTACTTGGTTTCGACCATTAATTGGTCAAAGTAACCAACTTTTGTAGTTCTTAAAAATCCTTTTTTCGAAGGCATAAAGTTTTGAGCTTAGTGGTTTTTGTCTACTTGCAAAAAGGCAAACAGTTATCGCCCAAGTGTGTTTTTTTAATTGCCAGATGCATTTTGCAAAATTACGCGTGGGATAATTTGTCTTCGAATCTTTGGAAAATTGTATTTTCAGGCTCGAAAAAACTGACTTATACGTTTTTTTCTAAAAACTACTTCAATTATTGGCTGTATTTTTTGTTTTTCGGGAATCATATTACTGTTTACTGGGGCAACAGCCTTCCTGAAAAACAAGGATCTTTACTTACAAACTTTATTACTTTGCTTCACACTCATTTACAAAATGCACCTGTACAAAGAATGGTTAAGCCACGGTTGACTTTTGACTCAAAAGTACGAAGAGAGATAAATCAGCCAAGCTTTACACTATTTTTGTTGTTCTATTTGGGAAAGTTGACAATTTTTGACTTTTGACCAAAAAATGAAAGAACTAGTCTAAAATTAAGAATCTCAACCTGTTTTTCTCGACGAAGTTATTTCGAAAAAAATAATGTTGTAGCTTGAAATTTTCCTGTAGCTAATCATGAATCAAGTTTTTCATTCTCTCTCTCTCTCTCTCATTAATTTTGCATTTAAGTTTTTCATAAAAAAAGTGCTTTTTGACGACAAAACATTTAGAAAGCCAGCAAAAAGTTTGAAAGGTAACATGAATTTGCCTCCATTAAAAATTGAAGTGTTGGAATTTTATCGGTTTTTTAAAATAGTGCTTTTTTAAGCTTTACTGCTTTCAGTTGTATGAATCATGCTCAGTAAGCCTACTGGCTAAAGATCGAAAAAACTTCTGAAACTCAGTGACGGGGAAACATATTTAAGCAAAGCTTCCACTATGTTGACGCAATTTAGAGCAAATAAACATTTGTTAGAAGTAATAAAGTATGCATCATCATCATACTCATTTTAATCAAAACATATTCAACAGTGGAGCAATCAATAAAACGTGTCCGATATGAAAAGTGAAATAAATAGCGAATCGAAGTTTCAAATTGAATATTCGTTGTCGGAAAACTTGTTTTCTTGAGATTCATCTTCCTACTATGCGATTTGTAGTTTTTGATCTATATTCCAACTGGTTCTTTTTTTAGGTAAAAATATTTTAAGAAATATCAACTGTAGCGGATCTAAGGTTTCCGAGGGTAGTATTTGTGTCAAGAATTCCCCATGATACCTCAAAGATCAAAACTTGTAACTTGTTTCACAAAATTTTCTCAAATAGGTTGTGCACCAAAATTTTGGATGAAACATTAATCATTGAACTTTTTTGGGGCTCGTGAAACTGAAATTACAAGCAGCTTAACTCTTTTTCTTTGGACGAATTGATAGAACATTGCTGATATTCTTGCTTCAAGTTTTGACTGTGCTTTGACTAATTTTTGTCAAGTTAAGAATATCGAAAAATGGACAAAAAAAAATTTCTGAGTACGCCATTGTTTTTTAAGAAACTTCATTTCATATTTGATTTTTTAAAACACCCAATCCAGTTTAGATATTTTGACCATGCGATTTATTTTGATCGAGATGAGTAGAATGCCAGCAAAATGCAACCAACAATTTTTCGTAAAATAATTGAACTTTTTCCCATGTCAATTCCGTCAGCAACATTTAGTTGAACTTAAGCGAAGTCTTAGCAAAGAATAAGAGCAATGATCTAAAAAAAACTTGATTTCAAACAATAATCGCTAAATTTAACCATTTTTTTGTAGTTCTGAGAAAAACAGTTTTCGAAGGCATGAATTTTCTAGCGTCGTGGGATTTTTTTCGATTTGAGAAAAAGCTTACAATTTTCACTTGTTTTTTTTTATTGCCAGATGCTTATTGCAAACTCACGCGTGGGATAACTTTTCTTCAGTTTTTTGGGTAAACTGTATTTTCCAGGCTCAAAGAAACTGGTTCGTAATTTGTTTAAAATTAGCTTCGGTTATTGGCTATCTTTATCGTTTTTTGGGAATCATATTACTGTTTACTGAGGAAACAGCATTTCTGAAAAACAAGAGTTGCTTTGGTTTTCGACGAAAAATCAAGTATCATATCTCAATCAACATTTATGAAATTTAAAATTATTTTTGTATTTTTACTTTTAAAATTTTGCTTCACAAACACCCATAACAAATTTCACCCGTACATAGAATGGTTAAGCCACGGTGACTTAGTTTTACACTATAGTTTTGTTGTACTATTTGTGAAGCTTGACAACGTTTGACTTTGACTAACTAATCTAAAAATTAAAATTCAACCTGTTTTTGTGACTGAATTATTTCAAAGAGAATATTATTATTGCAGTTAGAAAATTTCATGAGCCATTTTTTCAATTTGTGGATTAATTAGTTTTATTGCAATTTTTTGCACTCATGTGATCTAGTTTCATAAACTAAATTATACAAGTTATTCGCCAAATCATCAACATATGCTAAAAATTGTTACATGCCCTTCTGGATAACAAACACTGTGGCTGCTTTTCGCGTTAAGAAAATGCATTTTTTAATAACTGGAGACATCATTTCTTTGTTTTTTTTGGGAGAAAAAACTGCACACGAAAGCATTTTTTTTAGTTTGAGTAGTTTCTAAATGCGCTTTCTACCGCAAAGTTGATTAATATTCTCGAACAATTAATTCTGATAAAATTCTAGCACCATTTTTATGATAGGCGTCTTCAGAAACAAGCGATCAATCGGAGAGTTCAAATACTTCGTTAAATCCATTCAATGGTACATAAATGGAACAAACAAGCTCATTTAACGACATGCATTCAGAAACCCACTGCTCTATTTGGGCAACAAAATGGCCACTGTTTGAACTGAGAATTGAGATGGTGCTAAAGCAAATACTACCATAGAGCTGCCATCCATTCATACAGCCGAACCCTCATTCTAAACTCAGCTAGACGAAAGCCAAAACTCTTCCTAGATTCTTACGGGTAACAACTTTCAAGTTTTAATCCATATTTCTGAACCTTGTTCTAAATTTTGAAATGAATGAAACATGATGAGTTCAGTTTTGAAAATTTTTAAACGAATCAAAAATGGAAAAATAAATTATGCTAAACGGAACTTTCGATGATTTGTGTTCGTCAAGTATGCTATCAAACTGGTTCGTAGACTGTTAAATTGAACCATATGTTTAAACATTTCGATCCAAAATAACACAAAGCGCCCTTTAGTTTTACGCCATTATGGCCTGCAATTCAAACGACACTGGCATATTTTAACCCATTTTACTTTCTAGCCCATAAAACTGGGCAACCAGCAGCCGGCAGTTTGCAAAACCCGGATATATTTATATTCCATTAATTTATTCACGCGAGCCGTGGTGAATTTCGCGCTTTGCCAGTGTTGTTATTTTCGATGTAGTGTTTTTATCATAAACTATAGACATGCCTTTTATCAAATCCGATTCTCTTTAAATATATTCCCACCTCGGGTAGTAGCGAATATCCCCTTATAAAGAAACAAATCAATGCTTAAGCATATGAGAGTTTCAAACCTAGTAACGAATCCCCCTTTGCAAAAGGGGGATATAGTTAAAGAGATCCTCGAATCCATCGAATGCTAAGTTTTTTGAAAATCAGAAAAACCTCAAAAACAGGGTTTGTCTTCAGGATAAAATCTTTTTCTTCTCTCTCTCTCTCTCTCTCTCTCTCTCTCTTTCTATCAGAATTTTCGTATTAAAATTTTTCGCAAATAAAAAGCGCTTTTGTTGACAAGAAAATATACAAAATGCCAGCTAAAAACTTGAACGACAACATGAGTTTGCGCAATTAAAATCTTGAGTTCCATCAGCTTTTTGAAATAGTGATTTTAAAGCTTTACTGCTTTCGTCTGTATGAACCACGCTCAGTGGGCCTACCGCCTTAGGATCGGAATAGGCCGCTCGAAAATGGAACAATTGTTGGACCCAAATAAAGCCTGGGCACTTTAAACATATTAGTTTGGGATTTTGCAGGGAACCCTACTACGTTTCAGAACTCACAAGTGTTGTATTTTTCCCGGACAACAAAAGCAATTTTATTGAAGCTATCCTTCAAGTTTGAGATAAATCTCCACAGGATAATAAAGCATAGTTACTCTAACCTTGACTTGTTGAATGTCGCCATATGACATAAAACAGTGAAATTGGATTTTTGCAAAATTGAATTTTTGCCAAAAGAGAACTTATCATTCTTGTGGCAATATTAATGTACCCGTTTTGAATTAGAAAGCTTGAAGACTAATCTAAAGTTTAGCTAATAGAACAAAAGTTATCAAAATTTTTAGTCTCATAATTTATTTAAATTTACGGAAACCGCCGTTTTGTAATCGACTGGCAAAGCTAATATGGAGTTTTTATGGTTAGAAGTAGTTATAATTCAGCCTTAACCGACCTATTCAACCTTCTTCGACTTCAATCTTATCATTTTACCCAGCCAGGGCAAACTTTGCCTGAAGAGGAACTGAAATGCCCTTCACCCCAGGTAAATCTCTAGTAATTTTTCTAGAACGGTGCTAATTAAACAAATTCCGTCGCACGATACATAGCTACGCTTTTCTGCTTAGTTTGAAGTTACTTGCAGATCCTGCCTGAAGTTTGGCTTATCAATTGTTCAACCGAATAAGCAGCCCGCACCGGAGTTCCAAGGATAATTATCGATTATATTGAATTTTCGTGGTCTGTCTCGATAAATTTCGATAACAATCGATTATAATCGATTAAAAATGGATTATAATGAAACTATAATTCTAATCAATAAAATCCGAATATAATCAATTATAATCGATTATAATCGATTATTTTTGAAAGAAATTGAAACTTGTTTTCGAGGCAAAATAATCCATTTTAGTCGATTATAATCATTTATAATGGATTTTTTCGAGGAGTTATTCATGAAATTTACAATTTTGTTCAAAACTATCTCATTTCCTGTTTATTGCAGTTGCTACGTATTACGTTTCATAAAATTTTCATTTCAGAATAAAAATTATATTTTTTTGTCTCTACTTTTGTAATTCATCGCAGTTTAACTAACACTTCATTTCACTGTTTTTTTAACCAAAGCCCTAATAAAACTAAATTTTCAGGGGTTTGAATTAGATTTTAATAGTTGCCCGCACCGGAGTTCCATGGATAATAATTATAAGTTTTGTTAACCCAGTTTTTTTAACCCCTCCCCCCTACCTAATTTACCTCCCCCCACCCTCCAGTTTACCGCCACCACCCTCCAGTTTACCGCTCCCACCCCCCAGTTTACCACCACCCCTCCCCCCCCCCCCAGTTAAGCCCCCAGTTTACTACCCCCCACCCACCGCATACTCCCCCTCCCACCATTTACTCCTCCCACCATTAATGTTGTGAAAAGCAACATTTTATGAAGCCTAAAAACCTAATACGTAGCAACTGCACTAAACAGGAAATGCGATAACTTTGAAAAAAAGTTGTATATTTCATGACTAACCTCTCGAAAAAATCCATTAAAATCGATTATTATTGATTATAATGGATTATTTTGCCTCGAAAACAAGTTTCATTTTCTTTCAAAAATAATGGATTGTAATCGATTATAATGGATTATAATGGATTTTTATTTTTCGGAAAAAAAATCGATTTTAATGACCACATAATCGATTACGTGGTCTAAAGTTGCCACAAAAATAGATTATACTGACAACATTTTAGACAACATTTTTCCACTATAATCGATTGTTATCCATGGAACTCCGGTGTGGGAGTCTCTTTTAATTGAATTTTGCTACTCGATTTTAATTGAATTTTTAAAGAGGACTGCAAAATTTAGAAAAGAGTCTCGTAGAAAAAAAAAACAAATAAAGAGTAGAATTGTGGTCTTATGCATGATTGCGAAAGCAATAATCGAACAACAGGAAAGTCACGCTTAGCGTAATCAAAACAAAATAGCAATCAATTAGTCATAAATTGACGATTTGCGTCAAAAAAGACCATAATGAATGCAGACCTTGCCGAACTCAGGGCTCACTCCCTGTCAAAGGCGCCTCTACTAAAGTCTTAAAGTTGATCGGCCGGAAGTGGATATTGGGAAAGAGTATCAAAAGTGGTCAAAACCCTGAGTGGGACCAACCCCCTCCAAATCCGCCTTTCGTTGTTCGTACAAATATATCTAACAGTTTTGCGGTATTATGCAAGCGCGGATGGAAAGTTTTTTCGCTTGGGGGGGGGGGGGGGGCTGGACCTGGAGATTGGTATTGTTTTGAGCAAAATAATTTTCCACATTTTAGCTCTGATCAGATGTAAAATTTCAATAAATAACTTAGAACGATAGAGCAGAGTTTTTTCTCATGGCACAACTATGAAACAGTTCTGTGTTTCTAAATATTGCTGTTATAGAGATGAAATAGAACTCATTACCCCTGCAAAGTGAATGTAGTCTATTATATCAAAAGTTACTCAGCCATAAGATCTTTACGAAGTTTCACAGAACTTTTTGGAAAGTTTCAACTGAAGATTGCACTTTTTGACTAAGCGCCTCGCGTTTCTCCCTCAAATTTAAGTATAATGGTGCCAAAGGCGCTCTCCAAAATGTCTGGACTGGTCTTCAAAAGAATATATCGAGGAAGTAAAAATACCACCTTTAGTTTGTCAGGGGACAGAGTGAACTTGCATTCGCCCTGGTATTAGGTTAAACAATTGTTATTAAACAAAAACGTATTTAATCTATGTACAAAAGTATGCCAAACTACTTGTAAAATTGCACAATCATTATTATCGAAGCCAAAAAGAGGATCATATTTTATTTTTAAAAAAAACAGAAGTTGATTTTTGCTCAGAATATGATCTAAATGAGAAATGCAATTGGACAAGCTAAAATATATTTTTCCCAATTTGACATTGTTATTGAAGCGTTTTGAAGATGTGCTTTACAACACGAGTAGCAAAATACAAAAAAAATTGAAAGTACTTTAAAACTAATAGTCTTGAGGGAACACTTAAAAAATCGAAAAAATTGAAAAAAAATTGAAAAATCGAAAAAACTGAAAAAGCAAGTGTAGAACTGTAGCAGGTACCGAATAGTACAGATTTTAACAAATGGAGTCGAGTCAGCTATGCTATAGGTGCAAACAAAAGTTTATTCGATTTACGATAAACCAGAAATGACACCAAAGAAGATGGTGTCATTTTCTCTTTTAACTGTTGCTCTCTCTTTTATCTGTTGCTCCCGGGCCGTCACCCGTTCAGTGATTCATCAAAACTGCTCGTATCAGGGTAACGCCCTAATTGTTCTGACGGCCTTTTGAAGGTCTATGGAGTAGTGCTCCCTTGTCAAAAACGGATAACATTTTTAAAGGAAAAATGAAAAAAAAAATCGTTTTTTTGAGATTTTTTTTGAAAATCATCCCCCATGCACTATGTAAAGTATAGAGTGATATATTCGCAAATATGACAATTTTAAGTACTCCAAATAGCATGCCTCAATTCAATAAGGATTGAATTTTTTGACAGATTATATATTCGCTTTTTTTAATTTGAACTCAGCTCAATAATATTGTTCGAATGTTAAAAAAGTGCTACTTAAAAAAGCGAAGTTTCTCCCGCGTTTGCCTGGAGAAAAAACCACCCCAAGCACAACTATTTTGTCTTTTTCTTCAAAAATTGTTGGATCAATGATAAGATGCAGATCTATTACTATGTAGAACTAATTCTTGCGCAATTTGTTGATTTCCAAATGATCTACGATTTTACAAGAACTAGCTCTGTTTCAATTTTTTGGAGTTGCTTAGGGTCAATTTTATCAAAATTAAAAACACATAAATATGATATAAAACATCATTCCTTTTTTCGTTTTTTAGCGGTTCAATGGTTCGTTTTTCATCTTGCATGATGGAAAAACAGCTCAACGGAAGTTTTTATTTTTCTATGATAATGTTTTTTTAACCCAAATTGACTTTTATGCTGTCAAAATTTGGTATAAAAACGTTCAGAAAACAAGGATAGTTCCAAAAAATGTAACACATTTAAATGCTAACTTGCTATGTCAACTAAATTTTAAGAATGGAAATGTGTAAATCGCTTCAAAGTGAAAATTTCACAATGAAACACAAAAACTAATCACAACCATCTTTAGTGCTTCATTTTTTCAGTTTTGATCAAATCTTCTTCGGATATCTTCATTTGTCAGATTTAGAGCATGTTCTATTGGCGATGTGTTAAAATTGAGCGCCCCTGGCTAATATCTGAAAATTGCATGAATTCGAACAGTTTGTGTCTCTACTCAAATTTTTTTTCAACGTCCGGGTTTTGAACGTATCGTATCTATTAAGCATCGAAAACGTCTGCTTTAAAACAACAAAATACGATTTTCAGTTTAAAAGTGCAGAATGGGAGCTTAAAGGAAAACTATGGAAAAGGAAAGGAAAACATTGAAGCGCCAAAAAGAGCTATTTAGTTTATAAAAAAAAAAGTATTTATAAAAAAAAGTAACGGAAATCTTGAACAACCAATTAACTCAAGAGCTTTTTAAAATTTATTCCTTTAAACAGGTTTCTGAGCAATTAACATGCACATTCTGACTTCAATTAGTTTGGCTGGAAATCATCCTATTTAAGCATTGCCAAATACCGTTTTTGATTCTTAGATAGTGAAGATTTGTGTGTTATCTTTTAGAAAATGGAAGCCAAAGTGGTTCTAGCAGGGGACATCTTTCGCCATCTTCGTCTTCCGAACCACAACACTCCACAATCCGAGACATGTTCGTCGCCTCAATGAACAGTGTCACGTCCGACACCCTCGTACCTACACCCTACGACCCCTTTTTCTCCTCCCAAAATGGACCCCTAGAGGAGGGCGGTGCTGTGGGGGAGTATGACTATGAGGAGGATTCGGCTGCTTCAGGCGCGGTGGGGGGTGTGGAGGATGAGAAGTGTGGGGAGCACTTGAGGAATGTGACTGCTGCTCACGAGGCCTGGGAGGACTGTCTCAGATCCATGAATGCGGATGAGGGGTGTAAGAAGTTTTATTTAGCCTTTTTTGACACTTTTTTCTACAAACTTTTCTCTCTCAACTTTCTCTATACGTTCTGTTTCACAAAGAAAAATGATAATAGATTTGTTCAGCTTACCAATTTCGGCTGCAATAGTGCTGGGGCGTGAACAATTTAGATGCAAAAAGAAACTGCCTTGAATTGCAAAAACAGCTTGAGATTAATAAAAACTGAAGCATTACCCGACTGAAATGTGAGGAAATAATACAAACAGACGATCCATCGACAGGTCTTTTATAAGGCCTACTGAAGCTTCTACTGATAGGCACAAAATTTTTTGTCATAGTTCTAACAACTTCATGACTAAACAAGGATAGCCGCTTACTGCGCAAGTAGCATAGAATGTTCCGACCATAGTCTTTAAGAAAATACATTTTTTTTCAAATTTGTTTCGTTTATTCTCTGTGAAAAAATGCTGAACGAAAAAAATAGAGATAAGACAAATTCGACATTCATAGTCAAATAGGCCTGTTGAACAACAGTTGCTGTAGAAAAATGGATAAGAAACGAAAAAAAAAATGAAAAAATAATTTAAAACAATTTAGCGAGTATCGCGTTTCTGAACCTGAGTTCGGCGATGAAGCACTTCCACACGGCAGTGGCGGACGCCATCAAAGACCCCTCCCTCTCCCCCTCTCTCCTGAAGGGACTGGAACAGGAGGTCAATCGGGTGGAGGAGGAAATGATCCAGTACAACAGGAACAGCACGGACAAACAACAGCTGGAACTCATCTCAAAGGTCAGCTGTTCTGTTTGACACAAAGGTCAATCAAATTGGTTGAAAAATGTGCTTGGTTTAAGGCATGAAAAACAGTTTTAATCTTAAAGATCAACACAAATGACTATTAAATGAAAACCGATTGGCCTCGGTTCTTAGAAACTGAATTCAAAAAGCCAAAATGAACACCTTTAAACAATAAAGAGAACTAATTTTGAATTTCATCAAGCTCATTTGAATTCAAAAATCTCTCAAAAGACTTCATACAAACATTAAATTATCATCGATCTGTTCTCGGGTTAACGCAGAAGTTGCAAAGGAAATAGGTACTTCTCCAGAAATGTAAAAAAAAAACGTGCCAGTTCTGTATCAGAAACAGACCAGTGCCAATTTAGCTGTGATCAGAGAACAAAACGCAGTAATGTAGCAGTAATCTTTTACTCTGTTATTTTCATGATGAGAATGAAATCAGAGGTTTTACTGTGTTATTTTTTTATCCGAATAACGAGTTTCTTCTGTTATTTTTATGATAGGAAATTGATTAGTTTTCATTGTTATTTTATGATGAGAAAAAATCGGAATTGATCGATACACCAATTTATCCTACAAGAACTTGAGAAAGTCTCAGAAGAAAACAGACTCCTTATTAAGCCGAGGAAGAACAGACACAAAACGTTGTCTCGAAAACTTGCCCCCGACTGACTTAGTTTTCGGAGTCGAGAAGTCAACAGAATGCTTAACCATTGAAATACTTCTTTTCATAGCGGTGGCGATTCGTTATTAGGTACTCTAGGGGTGTAGTTAATGAAATCCGAATGTGTGTTCTCACTTAAGCGAAATTGGATTTAAAATGCCAAAAAAAAACATTTGCACTCATTTTTAAATTCAGAAAACTGATATGAATTCAAAACGTTTTAGACGAAAAACTGCTAAAAGGCTGAAAAAAACTACAAGACCAGCCTACAAGACCACCAGGCTTCATTTATTAAATTAAGAATTGTTTGGTTAAAAAATCCAAAAAAAATCAAAAATCAGAAAAGAGGATGAATTTTATATTTTACAACAAAATACTTTTGAAAAACTTATAAAATGTACAGCAGTTTCATTCCATTGTCATTCATTCTATTGATAAAGTTTCTTCCCATATAAACTGCAGCTCTCGAGTTTCAGAAACAGGTTTTACGTGATCGATTTTTTGAGATGACTCCTTAACTTTTCTCCTCGCATTGGGGGGTTTCATTTGGTCTCAATTTTCGCCAATCAGATGATTTTAAATCAAATGTCCAAAAAACGTATCATTACGAGGCCAAACTGTGCATTCTCTGCATTGTAAGCGGAATCCGCAACAGGCCAAAATCAGTTTTGTTGCGGAATCCGCAACATTGCTACTTTTCTTTGATCTTCTATGCTGTTTTGGATTCCACAAACAAATACCTAAATCATTGTACCACTCAAAATCGCTCCAAAAATATGCAAATTTGGGAAATCCGCAACAGTATTTGTGGAATCCAGAACAGTTTGTGGAATCCACAAACAAATGATAAAACATTTGTATCGTTAAATTGAGCTGTTGCGGAATCCACTGAAATTTTGTTTGTGGAATCCACTTACAATTTGGAACATATCTTAAGACTTGTCTCTGGAATTCAGGAACATTCAGACACAAAATTGTGCTCCTATCCATTGCACAGTTTGGCCTCGTAATGATGAGCATTTATAATCCGCAGCTTTCCCCGAAAATTGAAAAATTGACTTAATTTGCAGATTGCTCGAACTTTTTCACAAGCTGACAGTCTGAATTAAGAGCAAAAATGCCTAAAAACAAGTTATCACTCTGCTTCTTCTGACGTAATTTGAAAACATCTGATTCTCCTTGAAAAATTCTAGTACGCATACAAACATTTATTTTCTTAAACAATTTTGTCGGAGCAAATAATGAAAAAAATTGATCTGAAAAAATATTTGTCAACCTCAATTTAAATCGCAACAAAGCCCAGAATATCATGACTTCACTTTAACAAAAACGTTGAAACGAAAAATGATGAAACTTTCAACTAAAAATGTTTCTTAGATTTTTGACACGCCCTACCCAAACCACAAGTGAAGTACATTGTGATGAGCTTTGTGATAGTTTTCAGTTTTTTTACTAAAAGTTAGATCTAAATTACTATTCAGGACAAAGAAAAAAATGCCTGTATATAATGCATATATAATTCATTACTTGTTTCGACAAAAATTGTAAAATTTAAAGGGTATCACTTTTTTTGAAAGCCTGTAGTTTGTTGAATCTTTTGTACCGCATCCTACTTTGTCGCCCTACTTTTTTCATAGGCAACTCATTCGAATACGGAAATTACTTGCAAATTTTGTTCTGGCTCAAGTTGTCGAGCTGGCCACTCAAATCAATGCAAATTTTCCGTTGGAAAAGTGAAAATTTACTCCAATTTGAGTGTGTTCCGAGGATTGTTTATACACTCCGTTTTCTATAAGGAGGCACCAAATTTTTGCTCATATACAATTACGAGATTAAATTTCATTGAAAAAAAAAACAATTTAAAAACTTCATAAAACAAAAAATAACCGTCCCAGACAAGCATTACCAAAGTGCAAAATATGTGGTCTTCATGTAACAACGCAATATTTGGGTTAAAATTAAAAATATAAGTTTGATTCAGTTTCAAATAGTTTTTTAATCAATTTATTCCGGTGCTTACGATACGCGATTTTGCAAAAATTGAAAATCCGCTCTAATTAATGGCCTTCGTAAGAAAATATTATTTGAAACACAGTTGAAGGGCCGCAGATAAAGTTTCTTTCAATTTTTGAGCTCAGAGCATCAAAACGTTTATGATTTATTTTAACTTTTTTTTATTAAAATGAGTGATTGAAGAAACAAAACACCGAGCACAAATATTCCATCTTTTCGTTAGAACCCGAAACAAAATCCGAGAATCAATTTTTCAATTTTTCCCCTCAATGAAGCACCGTAAAACCTCCTTTAAGCCATGTACGGACTTTGAATTTAAATTCTGTTGACAAAATGATCTTTGAAACAAATGCACAATTTAAAATGACTAATTAAAAATGGAGTGAGCATATGAATAAAGTTAATCACCTTATTGTTCCGACTATTCGATGAAAGTGATCGAAAATTTGTGCTCGGGGTGGTCTTTTCCTCAAACAGATTTCGATTTTTTAACTAGGAGTTTTAGACTGAATGTTTTACATCAGCCGAAAGGTATTACTGTTCTAAGCTCAAACTTACAAAGACCTGTGATTATTTTTTGTTAAGTTATGTGGGTTTAAAGGTTGCCAGTTTGGCCAACTTCGGATAATTAGCAAGAAATATATTTTTAAGATGAGATTTAATCCGTTTTTAGAACTCGTTCCAAATTGATTTAAAGTATTATATTTGCTGGTTTTTTCAAGGCTTTCTGGTATATGAAATATTTCACTTTGTATTTAACTTATCGTGTGGTGGATGGTTTTTTATACAAAAAATCAAAAAAAAAGATTTTTTTAATAAAAATTTTTGTTGAAAACATCGTCATTGTTTTAAAGCAAACACTACTCCATAGAATTTAAGAGGCAGTCGGAACATTCAGCAGTATTTTTTCTTTTATACTATTTATTTTTTGTTATACTGCTAATTGAAGTGTTTTGGGCTATTTTCAAGGTTAATTTCTGATAATCCATATTTTCCCACCTTAGATTGATTGGGATTTACATATTGCCTTTTGTGAAAAAAACTGAATTACACGCTTTTCAGTATGACATTTTGGGTAATGAATAAAATTACGAGTAGAAAATGGAAATCGCGGCTGTAATTTGGGTAAAATTGAGATATTTATAATAATTTTTTGCATTCAAATAGAAGCGAATGGAAGCACATCATCATCCATCACTTAATGCAATCATAAAATGGGATATATGACAGATTAGTGGAATTATTAACTTGCTGATTTATGTATAATAGGTATTTATGACTGCGAATTTTTCATTTTCAAAGTTAATAAATCGCCGTTTGAACCTCCCTTAGCGCGCTGGGAAAAAAATGAATGATTTGCATCATTTCCGCTTAAAACTTTCTATGTTTCATGTGAAAGACCACATTTTAAATACATTTTTGAAAAAAAAAAAAAATTTACATACTTTTGCCTTGCAGATAGCCAACCGACATCCATTTCTGGACAATAAGCAAACTTTCAGGTCAATATGCACTAAATTTGAGGGGGAGCCCACGCCAAAAACAGACGCCCTTTTTATCAAAACCTTCAAAAAAGTCCAAAAAAATAGTCATTTTTGGCCTGTTTTTATAATCAAAATTCCCCGACCGCGAACAAAAATTCATTGAAAAAAGGTTTTTCAATGTTATGGAAGATATTGGAATTTCAATTTGATCCAGCGAATTAACAATGAAAAAATTGGAAAAAAATAGAATTGGTTTTCGACAATCCGCCACCTCAAGAAAATCCTAAATCACCGCCTGGATGCAATGCATTAAACTGCAAATAAAATTTTCATGTGTTAATCAAATATGAAAAACCAGATGGATGGAGTACCGGATGCTTAAGTGTTTGACATCTTGCTTGTTGTGAATTCAAACTAAAACATTTATCCACGAAAGAATCGACATACCAACTGTTCAGGTCTTAACAAAAAACCGCTGTAGCGAGCCTGCTAATGAACTACATGTGGACTAATATGTTGCGTATTTTCCTGGACTGGTAGTTGTTCCTTAAGCCGACTTTTCGACTTAGAGGCTGCTTCTTTACGCCACTTAACCATTGCTTCTCTTTTAGGAAAACTTTATCCGCTTCAGGCGATTGATTTGGAGCTCAAAAACTCTGGAAACATTTACCCGTTTTCGCTTCGTTTCAGGCGATTGATTTGATGTTCAGGCACTTTGTAAACAAGTGTTCCTCTGGCAGCACCTGTGCATTCACAGAGGGAGGGGACAAGGAGTTGTTGAGGTATGGGGACTTGGCCATGAAGAAGTTGTTCGAACAGACCAAACAAATGAAGAATGCCATGTATGAAATACTGCAGATGGTCGAAAGTGAGTACAATACACGCGCTATGTTGATCGAGGTACAAATAAAAAAAGCTGTAATGAAACAAGTCGCAACCCACGTTTTTTCGATGACAATTTTTGTTAAATATCCCCTGATTACAATCATATATTCAGGGCAGCGGCGTGCGCAGAAACTTTTCTAGGGTTTTTTTTATCATGGTCGATGGGGTTAATCGAAAAGTTTTGAAAGTTTTTTATAAGGTCGATCAATTTGATTGTCCGAGCTATCCAAAAACACTGTAAGAACCTTAGTTTGCCAAAATTTTTCTGAACTGCAGGAAAGCTTTTCAAAAAACAGGCCAAAAAAGGTGATTTTACGCACTTTTTGGAAAAATTTTGCAACCAGAATTGAGGAAGAAAAAAGCAGTCACCCCACCCCCCCCCTCTACCCGCTACTGATTCAGGAGCAGATTAACGATTTTCTCGAGAGGGCGAGGCGGATTTTTAAAAAAAGTGCTCTCTCGGGGGGGTTTCAGAAGGTGCTTCTCGGGGGAGGGGGGAGGTGATTTTGTCAGCCTTCTTTTTTCAAATTGATTCTCTGAGCTCTCCCAAGACCTAGTTTTGGGTCTTGGTTTTACTATAGAGATCTTGTTTTGACCAAATTCTCTGTGCCGGCAAAATTTGGGGAAAAAAAAACAGGTCAAAAAAGCGTTTTTAGAAATTTTTTGGCGCGTTTCCCTTCAAAATATATACTCGCGCCAGAGGCGTCTTTACAAAAATTTTAGGGTCCGTCAGCCAAAAATGGATATTTCAAATCGACAAGGGATCTCAAATCGTCTAAGTTGAAAGGTAGTATTTATTGCCAAAAGCACCTCTGGAAAATTTAGGTTCGGTCAGCCAAATATGGATGACTTAAAATAGTACCAAAGGGGGGTATTATCCTGCCTTGTCAGGCACGTTTTGGATAATTTAGCTACACCGAAAAAATCAAATACGTTATGACGCACGACTCAACTGCTTTAATTATTTTCCTCCTCCTCCCCTCCAGTTCTCGAAATTATTATGATGAGTATTTGCGTTTACATCTGACTTTACATACCATTATATGATCATTATAGTATTGATCATGATATGAGTATCAGAGTATCGATGGTATTTCACGTCTGACATTACATAGATCAAAACGAGGTCAATTTTTTCCTCGATAAACATTTTTGCCCGAACGAAATATAAACAGAACCGAGCAAAACCGAGCCCAGCCGACGTTAAAAATTCGTGAGCCATCGGCCCCTAATTGAAGGTCTAACTTTTCTCCCCCTGTTATGTCACTCCTTTTCCTGTTGTGCTGTAGAGAAAGTGAGTTTGGAATATGAGTATGCAAAGAATCTGTACAAGATGGGAATGGAACAGACGATTGTGATGGACAAGATGTCCCAGACATTCCCTTTCCTGGACATACTGCAGGTAAAAACGACTTTGAATCCTTCTTCCAGAGGGGAATTTAGGGGTGGGGTGGGGGGTTGGTTTTTTCATTTGTCAAAAAATGAAGTTGTTGTATGACTAAAAATTTTTTTATTATAACTTAAGTGCAGTTTTATACTTTTCTTTCCATTATTTGATTGCGCTCTTAGTCAAACTTTTAACTTAACTATCTGCTTAAAACAGTCAAGAACCCATGAGTAGATGATGCACTTAATATTTGGAACACAATATGCACTATAGGATGTATTGTACAAACGAAAGCGATACCAGGAAAGCATCAAACATCTAAGTTTTGGATTAAAGTTGTTCTCTAGCTCTAGTACATTTGAAAATATGAAACTTGAAAAGTCTGTGGTTGTTTCCGTCGAAAACTCTATAAAAAACGGAATAGATTGAAAATTTTGAAAACTCGGGTTTTTATGAAACTTTTTTTGTTCATTTTGTTCAAAATTGAGATTTTCTTTGGCGGATTTATGACCTGTTTGTCTTATTCAAAATTGACAAAAATGCAAAACAATACGATTCTCAAACAATGCGAGCTGCTTAATGAACTTTTTTTTCTCATTTTGTTTTTGAAAAAAAAACCTATATTATAAATTTAAAGCCATGCTTTTTTGCCGAAGAGCTAAACAAAGTTCAACAAAAATGTATTTACTATAATTTCAAAAGTTTTTTTTTATTTGCGTGACTCGAATTTTGTCGACCCGTTTTTAAAGCAAACAAATTATACTGGACAAAGTAATGACTCGAATTTATTCGTCTGAATTCTTAATAGCTCCTTTGAGAACCAACTTCTTAAATTGAAGACCAGACAACCTTAGCTAAGCTGAGATCAATAGTTATAGTGCTGATTTAAGTTAACAGAACACAACTTATAACATTTGAAGATTCAAACGCATTTTTCTCAATTTGGTTTAAGATTAGACAAAAATTGAAGTAAACAAAATTTGCTCAGATTCCTAACAAGTTAACATGGTGCAATTTGTCCCCGAAATTCTTAACCAAAATTTTACCCCAAAAATGTTTAACTTTGGCAAGAATTACGCTGCAACTACAACGTTCATTGTTGAGAAAGATCTAACAAAAAAACTTTTTATACGGCCCCACAAAGCTCTAGAAGGTACATTTGCAAAGATTTGCGTAAAACGTTTGAAATTTGTTCTAATCAACCAAAAATATGTTCTCTTAAACAGATTTTTGGAAGTTTTAGCTTTTTCAGGCTGTATGAAAGGCCACTTTTATAAGATATTTTAATTCAATTGGTAGTTTTATAGTAGTAATTCTTGGTAGTAATTCTTGAATAACCAAAAAAATTAAAATGACCCAATTTGACACCATAATAATTTTAGTGAAAAGATAAGCAAATTTTATTCTCTTCCTTTTTTGTCTAATCCCAACCCAATTTGAGAAGAAGTCATCACCTTTTGGTAGTTTTTAAGAAATCGATTTTTGGCCGACCGACTCTAAAAACTTTCTAAAGGCGCCTTTGGCACCAAGTATATACTAATTTTGAGTGGGGAGCGCGCGCCGAAAAAACGCCATTTTTTATCAAAATTTTCCAGAAAATGCCAAAAAACGCCTTTTTGGCCTGTTTTTCAAAAATTTTGCCTGCGGCGCACAAATTTCTGCCAAAACAGGGTCGCTTTAGTGCTTTGGGAGAGCTCGGATAATCAATTTGGTCGACATAAAAAAAAAGGTCGACAAAGTTTTCGAAAATTTTTTGGAAATCCGCCCCCCTCGAGAAAATCCTAGATCCGCCCCTGCATGAAGGCTTAAAAAATAAATTCTTACATCCCCTTGCTGATAGCCATTATTGCTCGTTCTGCTACTAGCTTTCCATTGAAAAAACAACAGAAAAGCCCAACTGCAAACAAACATCAGGTTTACAAATAATATTTAAATATTTAAAACTTTACTTGTTCTTAAAAATTGGGTTCCCCAATAAAAAAAAATCCTCTCACAGCTCACCTTAGCAAAATTACATTTTCAACAAAGCTTGAACACACAATCAGTTTACATTAAGAGTAGCCGGATGCTGAGTAAGTGGCAGAAAAAAATTCAACCACTTTAACAAAAGCCTTCGCGACAAATAACTTTTTCAAATGGTATGTTTTTGTGCACAAGGAGACAAAAAGAAAAAATAAATTCAAGAAATTTTAACTACTCCATCATAATTGACTACAGTTTTCTTCAAAGAACAAAAAACAAAACAAATTCCATCACCTTTCATATTTTTTGCAGCAGTTTTGTCAAAAAAATTTTCGAAAAGTTTTTTTTGACAATGAAGCGCTAAATCAAATTTCAGAAAAATGCAGTAAATTACGTTTTTCAAAACCTAACTTACCAGTTTTCCTGTTACTAAAAACTGTTACCCGCTGGCCTAAAATACAAAAACATCCAACTTTTTTTTCTCAACACTGAGCGACTTGAAATGCTTTTCGATGATAAATCTCCCGACCCATTCTGATAAATTTTTAGTGCTATTATTGCCTGAAAAAAAGTCTTGAAATAATTAAAACACATACCGGAGACAGAATTCCTCCCCATTTTTAGTGATTAGGACTAAATAGACAACTCTGAAAAATTTAATGTAACGTATTGAAAAATAGACTGCTAACAAAAATCGTCTAGATTAACTCACCCAACTGGGTTATTAAATTATAATACAGCACGGGCAAAAAAAAATCTCTATATTGATTCGGTTCAATTTTTTTGACGTTCGAAGAAAATGGAATAATTATGATAGGTGTGGTTTTAATATTTCATTTTCGACGATCGAAGTAATAGTTTTTAACAAAAATAATTTGTCCCAGTGTTTGCTTACATTTGGCGTGGATGACATTCATTTTTATGGATGCGCATAAATTTGTACTTTCAAGTTTACTTTTTTGTTTAAAAATTATATAGACATTTTAATCGCTTTATATCAAAACGGTATTTGATTCATCATTCGAACTTTATAACTTCTATAGGCTTTGCTAACATTTCGAAAACTCCATAAAGGAAATTTATCGGAAATAATTGGACCGGCAACAAAATGGGAAAACATTTTGTATTGAGATGGGTTTTTTTAATTTTTTTTGGAATACGAAATCTAGCAAATTGAATCTTGCGACCAGCTTGACGCCTTCTTAATCGTAGTTTGATTGATAAATGAATATTGATGACAACTGACAACATTTTTCATCTTTAACAAGAATTTTCGGTTTGAAGTTCTGTTTGTTAGTCCATTTTAGAGCGAGCAAAGCCAGTGAGCCACGAATGAGTAGAGTAACAAACTTTTAAGTAAACCATAAAACATTGCGATAGACAGTTAACTTAACAGTTTTTCTCTCTACTTATTTGTGGCTCACTGGCTTTACTTGCTCTGAAATGGACTTTTCAGAACAAAATTTTTCAAACAAAGTCTCTCGTTATAGAATAAAAAATTCTATCATTAATTTCAAATTATCGATCAAAGTACGATTAAAAGGGCGGTGACCTGGTCTATCAATAAACCCTATTTGGCGTTTATTTTAGTTGCTAGTTTTCGCATGCCAAACAAAAAGTTCAATACAAAATTTTCTCGTGCTTTGTTGGGGGGTCAGTTGTTTCATAGTAAAAGGTAGTTTTGAGGTTTCATTTGGTGATTTTCTGTCATAAAAAATTCAATAATTCTGAAAACAAAATTGATAAATAGCTTTATAGAGCCTAGCCTGATGTGATTGGAAACTTATGTGCCTTTACCACAGCAAGCGATACTTCTTGTTTTTATTAAGTATTCAAGTTTTTCTAAGTTTCCTAACTGAAAAAAGTCCAGTTTTTCTTATAACTTTTAGAATCTCTCTGCGAATGAGAAGGACTTTGCGGTGAACCTACAAGGCACATGTGAGAAGTTGATGCGAAAGGAGTTCGTGGATCCCCTGAAAGCCAGAATCCAGGACTTCGAGGAGGTGACAAATGAGTTGAGGAGGGAGTGGCAGCGGAAACAGGCCTACTACGATAAGGCCAAGGAAAATAGGTGAGCACATAATTATTAGAGATTTTTCAATCTTGGCACTTTTTCAGTTTCCCACCCTCTCAGTTTCCCACCACTATAAAAAACTAATCAAAAACTGTTCACATAGCAATTTGCTTGAAATAAATTTATAAAATTGTTCACCTGTTCACAGATTTTGCTGCAGTTTTTAATATGAAAAGTCATTTTAAATCAAAAGACCTTCAAAAAACTTTTTTATATTGAATTTCAGAAAAAAAATTAAAGGGGGGACTGGAGAAGAGTCCCATTCTTTTTTTAAACAAATAAGTCTAATTGTCTCATTATTTTTTATAGTAGTATATCACTGTGTGGCTTTTTTCCTCCCCCTCCACCTGCATATTCTTATAAGATATAATTTTGATCGCGGATTCTGATTGTAACAAAAACTTTCATGCAAACTAATTAAGTTTTGATAAGAACACTTGGTTTTTATACTCGCCTGACCTTATAAAATCCACCGTTACTCTATAAAAAAGGTGTTTAAGGTGGGGGAAAAGGGAAAAAGGGAAAAAGGAAAAAGAACCCGCTGTGTATATCAATTTACTACAAAAACAACAAAACAAGCATGTCGTCATTCATAATAATTACAAGATATTTTCCAAGTCCGTGTCTTCTATGTTTTCTGACAAAAAAAATCGTCATATTTCTAGAAAAATTTTTTTGCTATTACTGAGAGAAAACTTCAGTTCTGACAATCAAATATAGATAAACCTCTAGAATGTCATCTACCCCAACCCCCGGATAGTTTTGAAACACAATTTTCTTGCGGTAGTTCATTATAATATGCGTTTGTTGTTTATAGCAAAGAGACCTACAATAAGTACTACAGTGCTAGTCTTGCATACGAGAAAGAAGTGGGTCGAATCCCGGCTGCAGAAAGGGCCAGGATAGCGGAGAAAGAGGGCGCCAAGAACAGGTAAGACAACTGAATATTGAGTTTTAGCTAACGAGATTAAAACGCCCCTCCCCTCCCCTCCTCCCCTCCACTCCCCTCCCCCATCTTTACCCGACACCCGAACCCCCAATCTCCTTCAGATGCATCAAGTTCAAATCTTCAACCCCAATAATTTGGGAAACATTTTTTGGAATGATTTAGGCGTACCTAAAAAAAACAAGACTGCTCCTATGTCAGAGAAAAGCCCTGAATGTTCTGACTGCTTTTTTTTGGTCTCCGATAGTTACTGGCGAAAAAAATGTATTCTAAACTATAAATATTGGACGGTCAATATCAAATATACAATGTTATAAAATGCTATATCATACAGTGCTGATTTAAACTATCCGGACAAAACAAACAAGTTTTTATAATTTCAAACACGTTTTTCTCAAATTGGGGTAGGATTAGAAAAAAAAAAGAAAATAAAATATGATTATAATTCCACCAAAATTGTTATCATGCAATTATTCTCAAAATTCTTACACAAATTTTTATCCAAAAAAAACTCATTTTTAGCTTTTTTCATTAAAAAAAAAAGATTACACTGAAGCTAACATATTTATTGATTGGAAAGTTATATCAAAAAGTAGCCCAAAGTTCTAGAAAGAAAAAAGTTCGAATATGTTAAGATAATGAAATCAACATTTTTAGCTAAAGACAAAATTAAAGCGTTTTGCTCAAGTTTTTGGAAATTTTAGCTTTCTAGAATTTTGTTGCTGAGTGATAGGCTACTTTTGATGTAATTTTCTAATCAATTAGTTTGAAAAAACGTGTTATAAATTTCAAATGTTGCGTCCGGTTAATTTAAATTGTCACTGTTTTAATAATTCAGGAAAAAATATGATCAATTAGTTTGCCTGATTACATTTTGAAACAATTTTTGAGCTGGATAATACTTTGTGTTACGGCTTCAGCGTCATATAAAAAAAATTCGATCTAGAAATGAGCTGGTTACGCAGGCTGAGCGGGCATTTAGGTTAATGCTTAGCACAACCGCTTGAAACAACTGGATTCCTGGTTTGATAACCACTCTGCCTTCAAAAGCCACTAAAAATATGTTATTCCTCTTTTTTCGAAAATTGGAATAAAAGGAAAATTATTATTTTTTAATTTTTTGGAAAAGTACATTCTTGAAGTGAAAATTCATAGCTTAATTAAGCAAATTATTAATAATCACAGTTCATGTTATCGAGCTATATGCAGATTCCAATTTGTCAAAGTCAACTTTGAGAAAAGCTTATTTCAAAAATGCAGTGCAAAAAGGGTTTATACTAGGACGGGAAAATATATTTTTATATGTTTTTCCTAATTTGGCTCCGTAAATTAGCTATCTTTTTTGAAGAAGAAGTTCATGATGTCGAAAAAGGGCACATTTTACCCAGCAGTTGATTTTGTTTTCAAGTTACATTACCTTTTGTTCTTTTTTCTTTGATCCTGCAATAGCTTATGCTAACGTTTCAGGAAAAACGAAACATTTTGAGAAAAAAACCATAGTACCATAGTAATTAAAAAGGCGAGTGATACTTCGCCTATCAGATGATAAGTCAAACACAAGATTCTAAAATATGACTCCGAATAGCAGTAAAATTCGATTCGGTGCCTCCCACGCGGATGACTTTTTAGAATAAGATTTGGAACCTGAATCACAACTGTTAGAGCTTAAAACAAAATTTGATTCATCATATACTAAATAAACTAACTTTCCAAACATTTTGAGGCCTCCATATATTTAAATTCAACAAACAAGACTGCTCGTATCAGGGCGAAGCCGGATTAAAACGGATTAAATCTCCGCCTACGTGTTGATAGCACGAAATATATCACGCGTTAATTGTCCCAAAATGGCGTTTTGATAACCCGCATAAAAATTGAGCAATAATCACATGTGAAATAACTTTTAAGTTTGGGCTCAAGACAACGGTACCTTTCGAATGATAATGGCTAGTTAAAAAATTGAAACTTGTCGGGAGGAAAAAATCACCCGAGCACAAAAAGTCCGTCACTTTCCTCGAAGGTAATAGTAGTAGATAAATATGCTTTAAATTTTGAATTCTGCTGAACCTTAAAACAAGAAAGACTGCTCGTACAATTCCGACTGTCTTTTAAGGTCTATGAAGCAGTGTTCGCTTTAAAAAAAAGATGAATTTTTTGAAAAAAAAAAACGAAAACTTGAGTTTTTTTTCAAATCATCCCTCCACACGCCATATGATATACAAAATGATATATTTAGCTCTTAATAACTTAAAAATTAAGACAAATAACTAAATTTAATCATTTTGGAACAATTTCAATCAGGGGTTAAATCTCCGCTTACGCGTTAAAAACGCTAAATATATCGCAAGTTAATTGTCTGAAATTGGCCGTATTGGCAATATTTAAACCCTCAAAACTCAAAGAAAAATGATCACAGTAATTTTTTTTAAGTTTGAGCTCAAGACAACGCTACCTTTTGGCTGATCTGAAAAACAAAATTCCGTCGAAATTTTTTGGTTAAAAAGTCGAAATTTGTCTGAAGAAAAAAACCACCTCGAGCACAAATATTCCGTTACTGTCCTAACAAAAATGCAAACAAAAACTGTTCGACTTTAAATGAAGCCTCGGTCTTGTCTATTTTTTGCTAATATTGATTGCTCAAAAGTTGGTACCCTTCCTGTGACTATGAGAAACCTTCTTTCATCGGAAACACGACTGAAAAAGTTTTCTTGTGATTTGAAAACCAAAAGTTCACTTGTTTGCTGTGAGATTACTTACAGTGGCCCGGAAAAAGCATCTGGCATCATTTGAACGCAGTAGTAACTTTTAAATTCGAGAAATAAACTCAATTTTTTCCAAAAAGTAATCACAGATAACATGTTGGAGCAATAACTGTGAAACCGATTGATCTGATTCATGGAAAAATCAAATCATTGATAAATCGTGATTTCAACCACGCAGTTTCAGAAAACATCGTTTGAGACATCAAATGGCGTATCAGTTTTGCTTTCTTCGGGTTGCGATTTAAGACTTTGAACAAAAATACAAAAATTTTAGTTCAGTATCAAGACAATTGTCTGAAATTTTGCAAGGAGGTTATCACACCACCAATGTAGTAAGTTTGAGGGCTGAAAATTTAATTTTGTTTGCCGAGAGTTTCCTTATTGCTATAGAAGAACTAAACATTCTATGAAACTTGCATACTAACAAATTGTCCAACCGAGTCGGTTTAGCAATCAGCGATAATCATAATTGATTATGTTGTATCTCTAACTAATATAACATTAAATCAGTTATCTTGCGTCCGGGGTTTTCAGAAAATTTAGCGACAAAAACCGCTTTAGGGGTTTTGATTTAAGGATTCCCAGAAACAACGCTTAAGGTTTTGGTTTTAGGTTCCACGAAATTATTTTTTGCTACTTGCATACTCTTTTCGCACTGGAGTCATGGATATCAATCAATTATAAAAGACTCTTAGTGACAAAAATATTGGACAAAACAATCGATTATGAAGGCCAGTTTTGAAACGTAAATCCATTTTTAACGGATTCGAATCGATTTTTTGCACAATGAAATAATCCATATTAATCGAATTTTCTTCCATCATAATTTTTTTGTTTTCTATCCACGAAAATCCATTTTACTTAATTGTTTGTTAGCAGAAAAATTGATTTTTCAATTTTTTTTTTTGCAAATCTATGAAAAATCAACAACAATTTTCAACTATATGTTAAAAAACATGAAACAAAAAAAAACAAAATCAGTGCACAAAATAATGTTTTTTTTTCTTGTTGCTCTTTTAGTGACGGGGGTAAACTGGGGAGGGGACCTGGGATGGGAAGGGGGAGGGGTAAACTGGAGAGGGGGAAAAGGAGGTGGTAGAGAAATGGGGAGGAAGAACTGAGGGGGAAAAATCGGGGGTGTCAGCTCATCCCGCCCATTCAACGATTTATCTCCTTCAACCATTAAATACTCCCTTCGTTCAACCATTGAAGTAGTTACTTGAGGTAGTGGGCAAATGGCGACACTAAGCATCAGTGAATAGCGATCCTAACTCTGGCGATGATTAAAAAAACGATTGAAAAAATGCAGTGCAAAAAGGGTTTATACTAGGACGGGAAAATATATTTTTATATGTTTTTCCTAATTTGGCTCCGTAAATTAGCTATCTTTTTTGAAGAAGAAGTTCATGATGTCGAAAAAGGGCACATTTTACCCAGCAGTTGATTTTGTTTTCAAGTTACATTACCTTTTGTTCTTTTTTCTTTGATCCTGCAATAGCTTATGCTAACGTTTCAGGAAAAACGAAACATTTTGAGAAAAAAACCATAGTACCATAGTAATTAAAAAGGCGAGTGATACTTCGCCTATCAGATGATAAGTCAAACACAAGATTCTAAAATATGACTCCGAATAGCAGTAAAATTCGATTCGGTGCCTCCCACGCGGATGACTTTTTAGAATAAGATTTGGAACCTGAATCACAACTGTTAGAGCTTAAAACAAAATTTGATTCATCATATACTAAATAAACTAACTTTCCAAACATTTTGAGGCCTCCATATATTTAAATTCAACAAACAAGACTGCTCGTATCAGGGCGAAGCCGGATTAAAACGGATTAAATCTCCGCCTACGTGTTGATAGCACGAAATATATCACGCGTTAATTGTCCCAAAATGGCATTTTGATAACCCGCATAAAAATTGAGCAATAATCACATGTGAAATAACTTTTAAGTTTGGGCTCAAGACAACGGTACCTTTCGAATGATAATGGCTAGTTAAAAAATTGAAACTTGTCGGGAGGAAAAAATCACCCGAGCACAAAAAGTCCGTCACTTTCCTCGAAGGTAATAGTAGTAGATAAATATGCTTTAAATTTTGAATTCTGCTGAACCTTAAAACAAGAAAGACTGCTCGTACAATTCCGACTGTCTTTTAAGGTCTATGAAGCAGTGTTCGCTTTAAAAAAAAGATGAATTTTTTGAAAAAAAAATACGAAAACTTGAGTTTTTTTTCAAATCATCCCTCCACACGCCATATGATATACAAAATGATATATTTAGCTCTTAATAACTTAAAAATTAAGACAAATAACTAAATTTAATCATTTTGGAACAATTTCAATCAGGGGTTAAATCTCCGCTTACGCGTTAAAAACGCTAAATATATCGCAAGTTAATTGTCTGAAATTGGCCGTATTGGCAATATTTAAACCCTCAAAACTCAAAGAAAAATGATCACAGTAATTTTTTTTAAGTTTGAGCTCAAGACAACGCTACCTTTTGGCTGATCTGAAAAACAAAATTCCGTCGAAATTTTTTGGTTAAAAAGTCGAAATTTGTCTGAAGAAAAAAACCACCTCGAGCACAAATATTCCGTTACTGTCCTAACAAAAATGCAAACAAAAACTGTTCGACTTTAAATGAAGCCTCGGTCTTGTCTATTTTTTGCTAATATTGATTGCTCAAAAGTTGGTACCCTTCCTGTGACTATGAGAAACCTTCTTTCATCGGAAACACGACTGAAAAAGTTTTCTTGTGATTTGAAAACCAAAAGTTCACTTGTTTGCTGTGAGATTACTTACAGTGGCCCGGAAAAAGCATCTGGCATCATTTGAACGCAGTAGTAACTTTTAAATTCGAGAAATAAACTCAATTTTTTCCAAAAAGTAATCACAGATAACATGTTGGAGCAATAACTGTGAAACCGATTGATCTGATTCATGGAAAAATCAAATCATTGATAAATCGTGATTTCAACCACGCAGTTTCAGAAAACATCGTTTGAGACATCAAATGGCGTATCAGTTTTGCTTTCTTCGGGTTGTGATTTAAGACTTTGAACAAAAATACAAAAATTTTAGTTCAGTATCAAGACAATTGTCTGAAATTTTGCAAGGAGGTTATCACACCACCAATGTAGTAAGTTTGAGGGCTGAAAATTTAACTTTGTTTGCCGAGAGTTTCCTTATTGCTATAGAAGAACTAAACATTCTATGCAACTTGCATACTAACAAATTGTCCAACCGAGTCGGTTTAGCAATCAGCGATAATCATAATTGATTATGTTGTATCTCTAACTAATATAACATTAAATCAGTTATCTTGCGTCCGGGGTTTTCAGAAAATTTAGCGACAAAAACCGCTTTAGGGGTTTTGATTTAAGGATTCCCAGAAACAACGCTTAAGGTTTTGGTTTTAGGTTCCACGAAATTATTTTTTGCTACCTGCATACTCTTTTCGCACTGGAGTCATGGATATCAATCAATTATAAAAGACTCTTAGTGACAAAAATATTGGACAAAACAATCGATTATGAAGGCCAGTTTTGAAACGTAAATCCATTTTTAACGGATTCGAATCGATTTTTTGCACAATGAAATAATCCATATTAATCGAATTTTCTTCCATCATAATTTTTTTGTTTTCTATCCACGAAAATCCATTTTACTTAATTGTTTGTTAGCAGAAAAATTGATTTTTCAATTTTTTTTTTTTTGCAAATCTATGAAAAATCAACAACAATTTTCAACTATATGTTAAAAAACATGAAACAAAAAAAAACAAAATCAGTGCACAAAATAATGTTTTTTTTTCTTGTTGCTCTTTTAGTGACGGGGGTAAACTGGGGAGGGGACCTGGGATGGGAAGGGGGAGGGGTAAACTGGAGAGGGGGAAAAGGAGGTGGTAGAGAAATGGGGAGGAAGAACTGAGGGGGAAAAATCGGGGGTGTCAGCTCATCCCGCCCATTCAACGATTTATCTCCTTCAACCATTAAATACTCCCTTCGTTCAACCATTGAAGTAGTTACTTGAGGTAGTGGGCAAATGGCGACACTAAGCATCAGTGAATAGCGATCCTAACTCTGGCGATGATTAAAAAAACGATTGAAAAAATTGTGTAACTGCCAAATTGAAAAAAAAAGAAAACATTTTAAAATATAAAATATTATGTGAAAACTAAAAGTAGCAAATGCAAAAAATAACTTTGCAACTGGAAATTTTATCAATAACATTGGAAAAAAAACTAATTTAATGGGTTATAACCGATTATAATGGATTATATTGATATAAAAATTATTGGGACTATGATTCATCTTCAATCGATTATAATCGATTATATTTGAAAATTATTGGGACTGACAATAGCAATCCAATATATTTTGTTGATCATCCATGTTATTTCGAAGTCCCACAACTTCGAAGTCACACATTGAAGATATTAACTTTCTGAGTTCAAATATAAAAAGATATTTCACCTCCAGTTATTTTTTGTAAAGTTCTGGGGGTTTGAAAAATGCCAAATTTGCCATGTTTTGGACTAGATTATGCGCGCTTTGAAGAGTTTATTCGTAATGCTGAGAGCGAACGCGAATTATTTATGCGTGGCAAATTATCCCGCACAACAAAATCATTCCAAATTGACTTGAGGCTAGCTGATTGGTCGTATTAATTTTGTTCGACTCAAAATTTTACACTTCGATATTGTCCAAAATGTATACTTTTTCAATCCTTTCTTTTCCCAAAAACTATTCGATATGAATGAAAGATCAGTGGGAACATTCAGGGCTGGGCCCGAATATGCGAGCAGTCTTGTTGAGATTAAACAATTGGTTTAGTTGGAAAAGTCGGTGAATCTCCTTAGTACGACCAGAGTGTGAATACTTATTGTGATCATTGTTAGTTGGTTATTGTTCCGACTTTCAAAAAAGTGACGGAATATTTTGTACTCGAGTTTGTTTTTGCTCCGCTCCAGACAAACTTCGATTTTTAACTGGCAATTTTTGAAGGAATTCGTTTATATCTTTTGAGAAATTCTGTTGCCTTGAGCTCCAATTTTAAAATTTTTTATTTTGTAACCTTTTTTTGTAAAGTTGTAGGGCGTTAAAGATGGCCAACTTGGTCAGATTGGGACAATTATTGACCGAGGTATTTCATCAAAAGCTCAAAAAAAAGAAATTTTGATACAGGGGTGGATCTAGGATTTTCTCGAGGGGGGGGGGGCGGATTTTCAAAAAATTTTGACGACCTTTTTTTTAGGTGAACCAAATTGATTTTTCGAGCTCACCCAAAGCACTGTTTTGCCCCTATTTTGGCTAAATTTTCTGTGCCGCAGGCAAATTTTTGAAAAAACAGTCAAAAAAGCCGTTTTTGGGCACTTTTTGAAAAATTTTGACAAAAAAATCGCGTTTTTTTTTGGCGCGCGCTCCCCCTCAAAGTTAATATAAAGTTTAGAGTCGGTCGGCCAAAAATGGATTTCTGAAAAAGTATCAAAGGGGGGACCCTTTGGGTCGGCAGGGGGTCAAATCCCTGAGGGGGAGGGGGCGTCCGGCCCCCACCCCCCCTAAATCCGCCCCTGTTTTCATATATGTTTTGAAAATTTCATGGTTTTTCTTAAAACAACCAATTTTTATCGAATTTATTTAGTAGCCAGAACAGAACGTTCATCCCATCACCTTAATACGAGCAGTTTTAGTGAGACTAGTATGGTAGTCTGCTACAATATAATCTGCTAGTAGTCTGCTAGAATATAACATTGATTGTGAAAATAATCAGTTGTATATTTGTTATTAGGGCGTGGACAGAGTACAGGATAGCGAGGGATGAACAGAAGAAGGCGTGGAGTGAGTTGTGCAGCAAAAGACAGTGGGTACTCACCTCCACTCTCAATGTCGTCTGGCAGGTCACAAAAACCACCATACATTATATAATACTAGCCAATTCACAAAAAATAGTTTGAAAAGTGGTCGATAAAAAAACATTATTCGCTACTTTCTGATTTGTTTTTCGTTCAGATAACATCCATGGTCCATCAATATTAGTCTAAACAAAAAAGTAGAAAAAACTAATTTTGGTGGGTTTCTGTTGATGGTAAACTTATATCAGAGAAATCAATTATTTCGTCAAAATGAGTTTTCAAAAAATTTCCTAAAAAAAGCTGAAACTTTTCATCTTTTTTGCCATTATATTACCTTTTTAATCTTGGGCTTTCTTGGGCTAATTGTACTCTTGGACTAAATGTAATCTTGGACTAATTGTAACTTTGGGCTAATTGTAATCTTGGGTTGATTGTAATCTATAGGGCTAACTGTAATCTTTAGTTTCCATTCTGTTTTGCCAAATTGAAGTGGATGATTGCATATTGCAGGCGGAGAGGAAGTTGCAGTCTGCTCTGGGTCACCTGTTCCGCAACTTCACCACTGGACTGCAGCAGAGGCCTCTGATCTACAAGTACCTGCTCTCGGAGACAGTGGCCAAGACACTAGCTCACAACGAAAACATAGTATACGTCAGTACACATCAAAATTGTTTCCATTTTTTCCAATTATAGCATCCCCCCTTCCCCCTACGTACTGAGAAAAGTTGCAACCCTTCAAGCTAATTTTTTGGAGGGAGGGGGTTTATCATATAATTGGGGAGAAGGCTTTTAGTGAAGAGAGCTTTGAGCGGATCTAGGAATTAAAAAAAAAATCTTTTTAATGGAAACTTTTGACCAAAAAATGCATGAATTCGGTCAAAGTCAAAATTTATTCACCTTAATTGGATGAAACGCAAGAAAACGCAAAGATGGCCGGTTGTTGAGCAAGTAGTACACAAAGTTCCACCATTTGCGCGAGGTGTGATAAAACGATCACAGGAAAGCATAAAAGTTAAACAATTTCAAAAGTCACAGCAAAAAAGGCAACAGCTTCTGTCAAAAACGGACAAGAAAAGCAAAAATATAAAATTTCATATTTTTTCTAGAAAATCTTTTGAAATTCCAAGTGTTTTTTCTTTGCGAGACGGCGCTGAAAAAAATTCAAAACAAAATTGTACTGGAGTAAAACAAAGTTTTCGCGGCTTGTCCTGCTATAATAAGCCTGCTCGCTCATTTTACTCGCTAGAAATTGAACTGAAATTTTAAACCAGTTTTTTCTCGACAGGGACAATTTTTTGAATTTTTCTAAAATATCATTCGAACAGAGGTACAAGGTCTTCATTATGATATATCACTCCATTCAATGCGATGCTTATTTGGGAAATTTCATTTTGTTGACAAAAAAATCAAATTAATCTTGCTCGCTCATTTTGTTTGCTCGAAAATGCACCAAAAATCAAAACTTTTCAACTGGTTTTTCTGGACAAAATTTTTTAATGTCGTTTGAATCATGGCTGAAAAAAATTCGACCCTTTTCGATGACTATTTCTATTTGTTGTGCGTTATTTTGCTTGGAAAAAAACCCGGGTTGACCAAAAAAAAGCTTTTCATAATATTATCATATGTGGAAAAAGGCTTCTCATACAGTTTTGCACAATTCCATACGTACAGAAATTTGTGAGAAAAATTTACGATAAGCTTTTTTTATTTCATTTTTGAATTCAGCCTGGCCAAACGTATACTTAAAAATAACAAATTTTTGCATGTAAACTTTTTTTCCGGAAAATTTTATTCAGCATGAAAGTTTATTGAGCGGGAAACTAAAACACACCCGAATAGAAATGTCCTCGCCATTTCTTACAGTCGGAACAATATCTGCAAAGTAAATTGAACTCAAATTTTAACAATAGAATGTGCTTCTTTTGAATGATTTCCGGCGTCTTCAAAATTCACTCTGAACTAAAAATGCAGTCAGATTTTTCATTTTACCTTAAAAGCAGTCTAGACAAACTAAATTTTTATGCGTCTTGGAAAACATAATTGCATGTTTTTCATTCAAATAAAGAATTTTTTCCCTTTTTTTCAGGACATTTTATACCAAGATGCAGAGATCGAGGGATCCACGAAAGACCAGGAGCAGGAGTTCGAGAGCAAAGAACACCCCTACGAGAAGGACATTGCGGCCGCAGTGGCAGACGCCAGATCCACCAAACCCCCTCGAGACGGCTCCATCTTCTCTGGCATCTTCTCTGGCAAAACACAGCACACGTGGGAGAAAATGGTGCCAGATGATACCACGTAAGCCTATTTTATAGCCATTTTGTTTCCCAATTATCTTTTTTTCTCGTCTAATTCATTTTTCTCGACTAGTGGAAATTGATCAGACAATTCATGCGAAATTGGCATAGCTATAGCTGGTATTTACTGATGAAGTATGGCGTAGTAATAAATTTTCTGGCAAAACGATTCAGAGCTTATGACGTAACTGCGAGTCTGTCTTCCACGCGCAGCTGTTTGAGTTGACGAATAAGTTCGAGTTCTATGGTGTTTCAATCGAAAAAAGATCGTCTTGTTTGCAAAAGACAGCTTTGTTTTTTGTCTCACTGAAACTTGAGGCATCGCTTAAATAACTGCCCCAAATATCATAATTGGTGCTACAAAAAAGTAAGTCGGTCCGGTCCGATGGTGGAAACTTTTCAAGTTGTGTCATGATGACATCTTGCTTTGCATCATGGTACCAACCAAAGTTGAGAAGAACTATGTTATAGGCCGACTTACCATGCTTATTTTGGCATTTTAAAAAGATTTATGTGTGAAATGAATATTAAAACCTTTCAAAAGCAGCAATGTCAAGATATACGAAGCTCGGAAAATCTAAATTTTTGTTCTTTTTTGCCCTGAAATCACGAAGAATTAATTTTTGTGTATCGGGCCTATAAACAAATTATATCAGGAGATTTCTCTGAGCCGGTAATAAACGCGCAATTGTGTTGATTGCTTTTTGTTGCTTCAGTCATTCGTCCAAGTGTTTCGAGTGTCACGAGTATGTGTACGAGGGCAGTCTGTGTACTAAATGTGGGTATGTGATGCACAGTGAGCATAAGGAGTTCCCCCTCAAGTATCCCCATTGTGACCAGCTCAAAGACTACCCCCCTCCTCCTCTCAGATACTTCCGGTGAGTGGTCCACTCTTATATGTTTAATGTATTGCTTTGTAAAAAATAAACATTTTAATATTTTCACCGTCGTGCACACCCCCCCCCCTCCCCCCTCTCTCGGTAAAACTGTTCGAATTTAAAAAAAAAAGTCATCCTAAATTATTAATTTTTGCGAATGGCGAAAAAAGACAATCTCATTTCTACAGATGCAATCGAAAAAATTAGATCGAAAATAGCATTGCATATCGGTTTACTTTTTTAAAGTACTGTCAAGTTGTTTTTAAACTGTCAAGTTTGTGTTGTCTTATTTGGTCTACACACATTTTGCTCCACATATTTTTAGTGATACATTTCTTACCTATTGGATATATTAATCTAAATGTGAAAAACCGAGCCCCGAACATCTAGGTGGTCTAAATTAGGGGCGGATCTGGGATTTTCTTGAGGGGGCGGGTTTTTCGAAAACTTTTCAAAAATTTCCTTGGCCTTTTCTAGGTCGACCAAATTGATTTTTCGAGCGCTCCTAGAACACTATAAAGACTCTAATTTGATGAAAATTGTGCATTTGATAAAAAAAACAGGTCAAACCCCCCCCCCCCCCACTAAATCCTCCCTGGGATAAATGTATAAAGGGCGAACGTGTCTTATGCCTGATGTTTTTTTAAGACGGGCAGTTGCCGATCAGCCGTTGAATGAGGCGGGTGAGCCTCTTTTCCTGTCTCACTTTTTGGCCATTGTGGAGGACAGATTCATCAAAGACATCGGCATCTACAGACAGGAGGGGGTGAGGAAGAAGGCAGCCCAGCTCTGCGAAAAGATTGAGAGGGACATCTACAGTGTAAGAAAAAGGCTCTTTTCTAGTCCCCCTTTGATATATTATTTTGAAATTCAATATATGAAAGACTTCCTAAAATGACTTTTCTTGTTATGAATTGCATCAAAACGTTTTAGCGTAGAGAGATGAACAAATTCTTACAACATTTCTTATATGAAAAATGACATTTTTACCATTTATAATACTAGCAAAACTAATCTACGTCTTCGGACAAAACGCTTGCTAGTAATATAGGGTCCTTTAACTTTCTATCTAGATTTCTAAAAATCGCTGAAAAATATTTTATTAACGAAGAAGTTAGTATGAATTTACTGCAAGTTGCCTTTAGACTCGATGTTTATTTTAAAGATTGGATTTGAGATATTTTGACTGTGAATAATGTTTTTAGAGAGAGATGTTGGGCTGTTGTGCGATAAAATTGTTGGAATTAAACTCAGTAGTTTTCAGCTTCTGTTTATACTTAAATGGGAAATCTCCCACTTTGTCGTAGCAAATAAGAAGTTGCCTTTTAACTTCGTTATCTATCGTGAACTTTATTCGTGCATTCGCATTTTACGAGAAGAGTCGTTCGTGTATCCGTATTTTACGAGTAGAGTCGTTATTAATCGTATTTCACGAAAAGAGTCGTTTAAAATTCCAATGCTTGAAACGTTATACGAGATGTTCGAAATACTTTTCCTATCATTTTGCGAAGGGATATAAACAGAATGATTTTATGGCGGCGGCGGCGTCACGCTTTGTGAGCACGATAAATTTTATGTTTTTGTTTCAATCTGAAATCAGAACACATGATCCGTGCTCGTTGCTTGAGGGTGAGACAAAAAAACCCAGCCCAGAAAAAATATCCAAAAACAAGTTGCATGTAATTCTTAAACAGGATCACAACACCCCCGTCGGAAAAAAAGCAATGAAACATGTTTTGAATAGTTGCATATTCATTTAGTTTGTCAATACAAACCCAAATCTGAACAAATGAACGAGAGCAATTATATGAAATGAAGATTTTCTAACAAAGATTTTCAGGAGACGATGTACGCTAAATTTCATCACAGCTCTCTTTCGACGGGATTCCCAAAAACAATCAGGAAAAAATAATTAAAATAATTATAATTAATTAAATTTGATCAAAGAGTAACAAGGATAGCCGGCTACTGTGCAAGCAGCGCAGAATGTTTCAACTATAATTTTTTTTAAATTCAACTGAAAATTTGTCTCAAATTTAGAGTCGTTTTTTTGGCGTGGTATGATATAAAGAACTGAACAAAAAAATAGAAATTAGCTTTTTCGACAGTCATAGAAAAATAAGCAAACTGAAAAACAATTTTTGTAGGAAAATGACCTGAAAAACGAAAAACTAAACCTTAAAAACTTCAAGAATTTGTTCAAAATTGTGTTGCAATTTTTTGAAGTTTTTTTGAAATCCAAAAAGGCGCTAAAAACTCAAAAAAACTAACGTTACTCGAGTAAAAAAAAATTTACGTTTTAAATTAAGCTATTCTATGCTTTAAGCCATTAAAGTAAGCTATCGTAAGCCTGCTCGCTCGCTCGCCCTATTCGCTCGAATTAGGACAAAAAAATCAAATATTTCTGGGATTTTTATGATGTAAAAATGCAAAAATTGCCTAAAAATTTCTTTGAAGAAAAAATCATTTTTCAGGTGACAGCGGATGACATTTCAGACCACAAAGTGATTGGAATGGTGATAAAACACTACATCCGCACCATCCCGAAGAGTCTCCTAGAGGAGAAGTTATTTGACAGCTGGATGACCTTGGGAGCAGACATCGTGAAGAGCAACTCAGAAGGAACTAAAGTCCCCCCACATGTACTACCAGGAGTCATCTACAATCTACAGGTGGGAAATTTTGGGTATTTCTGGGTTGAATTTAAACATCCTTGTACCTATGGTATCTAGTAACGATTTTTCACCCCATATAAAGAAGTAACTCAACGGTTAAGCATATGTAAAACTTGTACCTATAGTTACGAATCTGCCCCCTTTAGCAAAGGAGGGGGGATAGTTGAAGAGATCTCTTTTCTGTTATACAGCGAAAAACTATCGTTAAAACTTCTATTTTATTTGTAATTAACTTTGGAGATTACTCAGATTCAAGCAATATCACTTGTCTTTCAAATATAGTGCTGATTTAAATTAACGGGAGACAACGAACAACAAATGAAACTTCAAACGCGTTTTTCTCGTATTGGGTTAAGATTAAACAAAAAGTGAAGAGAACAAAAGTGGCTTGGAATTTCACCAAAATTTCTTCGATCAGTTTTTTTCCCAAAATTCTGAAAATTTCATGGAACTTTTAACGCGTTTTTCTCAAATTGAGTTAAAGTTAGACAAAAAATGAAGAAAACAAAAGTGGCTTGGAATTTCACCAGAATTAGTAGGTCAAATTTTTTCCCGAAGTTTTCAAAATTTCATGAAAAATTTTGGCTTTTTTGATTTAACCAAGAATTACGCTGAAGCTAACGACTTAATTGATGAGAAAGCTATACCAAAGAAGAACCTTTTTGCAAATCTCAACAAAAATGCAGAATTGCGAAGTTTCCAGAAATCTCTATCAGATAATACATTTTTGATTGATAGCCAAAAAAGGTAATTTTTACCAGATAAAAATCAAAACTTTTGGCTTAAAACAAACTTCAAAGGTTATACGCAGTGTTTTTAGGTTTTTGTTGGGCTCTGTGAAAGGTTTTTTGGTATAACTTCCTCATCAGTTAACTCCGTAGTTTCAGCGTAACTCTTGATTATTTCAAAAACAGCCAAAATGACCCATTTTTGGAGTAATATTTTAAATGAGAATTTCGGAAAAATTTGCACCCTAATAATGCTGGTGAATTTCTAAGCAACTTTTGTTCTCTCATTTTCTGTCGTTTGAAAGAAAAATGCGTTTGAAACTTCAAACTTTGTTCGTTTTTTTTCAGATAATTGAAATCAGCACTGTATCAAAAAGGTCAACTTTTCAGGGTATAACAGAAAAAAAACCAAAATTTAACAAACTGGGTTTTTTTCTCCGGCCATTAAAAAACGGGCAAAAAATTTGTGCTTACTTTATTTGTTTTCCACGCAAAATGAGCTAACACAAGTACACAAATTTTTTTTTGTTTGGGTCAAATTATGTATCAAATTAAAAGTTTATCAGTCGTGATTCGAACAATTTTTTAAACAGTGCCAAAATTTGTCCCAGTCTTGAGAAAAACAAGCACAAAATTTGTGAATGTAAGTAAATTTCGCGCGAAAAAAAAATAACCTTTGTTACATCAAAAATTAATTTCTATTCAAAGTTTTACGCTTAGAAAACTCGATTTTACAAAAAAAATGGTATGGGAAATTTTTTTAGCCCTTTTTTCAGTAAAGCGTTTTCTTGAAGATATTGAAAGCTCTTATCCTAAAATTAGAAACAATTGAAATTTTTTTAATTAATTACTTTCATTTTTTTTGTTTGTGTTTCTCCAATGACACCACGCCCTGAAAAATCAGTTATTTGAGAAAATATTCTTTATAGTTTTCTTATGATTGTGGTCGTAAAAATTGTTGCTACTTGCACAGCAATCGGCTATTTTTTTTCTATCTTTTTTAAACTTTTTGTTATTCTTAGTTGAAAGATCGATTGAAAGAATTTTTTTTGACCAAACAAAAAAATGCAATTTTTTTTATAATGTTTGCATTCCAATTTTTTGTGCTAATTGTGCAATCTACTGTCTTGGCATGTTTTCTACAAAACTATCTTATATCCATAATGATAGATCTGTTCGCATGTATAATTATAGAGTTTCTATAATTTCAACTTTTGGCTGATAGTTTTCTGGTTTTATGTTATCGAGTAAACTTTTGGTTTAGTTTCCAAAGTGTGTATTCCATCTTGTCTTCAGTCAGGCGCGGATCTAGGATTTTTCCACGGGAGGACGGAGTTTTGGAAAAACAGTTGCAAAAATTGAATTCAAAAGTCATCAAAATTCGAACAAAATTATACAAAAGTGAGTCTGCGATTTTTTGCGGCAAATCTGTCTATGACATCATGAACCTTTATTTCTACTTCTTTGTAGAAATATTAAAGCTAAACTCGATTAGCGATCTTCTTTCATATAAGATCGAAGGTAGTTCTTCAGCAATTTCATACTGAAGAAAGAGCGTTCGGCAGTGTAAACTGTTACTTGAAAGGTTGCTCCAATTTGGCGCAGGGTGTAAACAACTGGCATTGTCGACTTATGACAGACTTTTAGGGCATCAGCACAGAATTTTCGGTATTTCGTTATAAGGGGGAAAGCGTCACATATCCCTCCAGACTTGGCACTCGTCAGGCAGTACATTCTGATACAGATCGACCAAGTCATCAAAATCTTCTTCATTTGCATCTTTGTCCGAAATAGATCGAGGAAGGAGCTTGCAAACTTTGACGCAAGAGGCGGCAGCCGCCAAGAACCTTTCTTGCAAGTCTAACAGTACGAAGTTGACGAAAGGCAGGTAGACAATCTGACGGAAATGATCGTAGGCTGATGTAGCTGTAGGAGGCCGGCCTCTCCGACCTTCTAGTTGGACAACATCAATTTCGACCGCATCGACCGGATCCTTTGATAGCAACCACTGCCTTCACCGTTCGGCCATTGTTAGAAGAGAAGACGCAAGTTCTTTATGTGTTCAACAGCTTGAGGAAGTTCCAGAGCTAGTCCTTGGATCGTAACACTAGTGGTTTTTGCAGCAGCTAGAACATGCTTCATGCTCATCAGTGCAATTATAAATTCTGATCGTAAAATTCTAGCACTGCACTGCAGTCCGAAACACAACTTTTATCAAGCCAATTGCTGATGTCTTCAAGTGTCGCTTTAACGGCTGGCAGTAACTGGAGGAAAGTCACGAGAGCATCATGGCGCTCAACGCATCTTGTACCATGACTGAATCCAGGAAAGCCTGCGCTTTCTCCAAAGCTTTTTTGTGATGGGAACTCTTCTGATGAGGCTGCAAGTAGTTTGACAAGCGTGCAAACTACTGGAAAAGGCTTGATGACAAGTTGTACTTCGGAAGAACCGCCAGCTTTTTTTATCTCCTCGATGTCAGCAAAGCACAAACAGAAGCGACAGAAGAGGCCTTCTTGAATCTTTGAGTAGACCACAAAAGTGTACTTGTCGAGATGTTAAGGTCCAAGTGATCTCTTCTTTGTCCTCTCTTGCTTGGTGACAACCTCAAATGGCCAGTTTTGCGGTGGGGGTCTGTTGGGGCTGTCCAGAAGAGCAAACTTGACATCACGGTCCATCTCCAGCAAGTTGAAGTTGTAGACTTTTAAGTCTTTGTAAGCTGGAGACTGCAGGGCTTGCTCAGAGATCGGAGATATAGAACAAGTTGATGAAAGAGTTTCATCTTTTATGGTGGACAAAGGTGCCAGTGGCTCTAAGAGCCTTGAGGGTCCAGGTATGGGCGTGTCACGAGTTGATGGTCCAGGGTTGCCAGGCTCAGGAGTAGTGGATGAGGGTGGTGACTTTTGGGTCAACTGGTGAAGAAACCCTTGAGCGTCCTGAAGCCAGAAGCCTTGGAGTCCTTGGGAGCAGCCCGCTTTGACATCTGGAAGGTTGAAGTTGAAGGTTGAAGTCCAGTCCACAGTGCAGTGTGAAGTCCAGTGAAGAAGTTTTTAGAATGAGCAAGGTAGTTTTGAACGGGGTATATATACTATGAACGATGCAGGTTGACAGGTACCTGTTAGCAGGTACCTGCCTCGAGTCTAAAATGAGTCTGATTTGAGGCCTTAAAATTGGGCTCATTTTCAGACCTAAAAATTTTCAAACCTCTAGTACTTTCACACCTCTACTAAAAATGGACCGGTGCCAAAGGCGCCCTTTGAAAAAACCAAAGAGTTGACCCTTTGGGTTGCGTTGGTGTCAAATTCCTTCGTTTTTTTTGAGCATTTGTTTCAAATGTAACATAGTTGCTTGTCATTTTTGCTAATTGTTGAGCATCATGCTGTCTTATCCATATATTTGTTGCATCTCAAGTGGTGCGAATCTCAGCTTCGTCTCTGCGTAGACTTTTGAAATACTCTATGTGAGTTGCAAAATAACATGTTGTTTTATTCCGTATTTCTGTTATGAAATTTCTCTTTTTTGTAACTTCGATTCAGAATAACTTCTGAGTAATCGCATATGCATATCATCGGTTAATTTTTCCAAATGCATACACGATTTCAAATTGATAGCTTCTTCACAGACATCGTAATAAAATTTAACCTATAACTGCAGCTAGATTTCGATTATAAATACACTCATTAAAAACACTGCTGCTAAAGTATTCATTTCAAAGAGGAAATAAACAATGAAAAAAAAATTGAACAAAATATTTGTAGATTAACTTCACTTTGAAGAACTTGTCTTTTGGAGTCTCTAACTGTTTATTTTTTTTTCGATTTCAGTCGATCGCTCCGGCCAACAGACGTGCAGCACGCGTGCTCATTATCCACCTGAAGAAGATAGCCGCTTATGCTCAATTCAACAACATGAACTCACACAACCTCGGAATCGTATTCGGTCCCAACATCATTCGGAAAACAAAAACTGAGAGCGCAGCCCCGGTCGCCCCGCAACACATGGTATCCGCCCGCGACAGCAGAGATCACACCGACTTACTAAAAACAGTCATGGTGTTTATGATCGACAACTACGAACAAGTTTTCGAAAGCGAAGCCCTGAGCAGTTCATTCTCCAAAAGCACGACAAGCTCTTTTAGCAGCGGACATGTAAGTAACGAACCATCGTCACAGCGAGCAAGCCAACTGAGTCACGGATCCGACGGTCAATATGTCGAGTTGGACCCGCTTCAAGCGATGGCAATCAAACGAGGATCCGAGTTTTCGACCGACATTCACTCGGCTTCATCTACCGAACACTTTCCGCCGATTGACGACTCACCAAGCACGAGTCGAAGTCGAACGCCGGCGCCAGCGGTGGCCCATTCGGACGCGAACCTGACAGGTCCGACGTCAACCAGGACTCGTAACTATGACACTCACTATCCTCTTCAGTCTGTTGGAAACATGAGCAAAACTTCGTCGAACTATGAACTGAGATAAAAATTTGATATGTCAATCTTAATTTTGCGGTCATTGTCCATTACTGCTGGTATTATTTTACAGATTAGAGCCCTAAAAAGCCTTTAAAGGACAATGCTCATTTTAAATCATATCTTTTCTCATAAATTGTTGGGTTTTCTTGATGTCTTACAATTTTCAATTCATTTTCATTCTCTACTCTCAGAATTACCAATTTTCAGATATTTTGCTTTTTCCTCAAAGTTTATAGGAGGAGAACTTGTTAATTTAAGACAGATGAGAATTTTTTTTACAGTTTTCTGAACTTACAAATTAGGTAAGAACTGTAATTGATTCAGTAAATGCGGTGAAAAAGTTTGCGACATCTGAAGCATTTTTTGAGACTCAAATCTCACTCTTACAAGATCTGTTCATTTTATATTTAAAACTTTGCGTTGTGAGATTTTTTTTCGTGTTGTGATTGAAATATCTGGCGATTGTGATTGAAATATTGCCCCCTGAAAATATTGATGCCCCCTCAATAAATCTCGGCTTTGCTAAAGTTACAATTAGTTGAAATCAGTATCAATTGAATAAGACAGTTGAAACGAGGTTGATAAGGAATGATAATGTGTGATTCATGTCCAGTGATTGACAACACATTTCTTACAAGAGCCAATCCTCATATGTGCAAGCCATCTATGGGCTTATATCCCAAATCCAAGCTATCGAGGGCAAAGTGTTATTTCAAGACAAAAAGTGATGCTTTCGAATTGGCAAAAAACAGAGGGACTTTATTGTAATCTTGCCACCCACTTTGACATAGATCAGATCCGTAATTAATTGATGTTTGACTACATGATTGTAGTATACGTAACAATAGAATCAATTTTCCTACTTCACATTGCAAAGCTTACTGATTTAAAAGAAAACGCGGACGATGTCTGACCGTAAAATCGGTTCTCAAAGACATCCTTTCAGTCGAAAATAAATATAACTCATAAAGCTAAAAAATGATCTTATCACAATAAAACTCTGCATTGCCCAATTTTCTTGTTAGTTTCGCTATAAAAAAATTTCTGTTTAAAAGATTGATGAAAATCATTTTTTTTAGTTAACTGAAAAAAAACAACCTTGAAAAGGGGGAAAATGAAATATGAAGAAGGAACAAAAAAGACGACACAAAAAAGCTTCCTTGTTTTTTTTCGTATATTAGTTTAAAAAATCTGGATCGTTAAAAATGACGTTAAGACGTTAAAAATGACATTGACAATTGAATACGTCGTTATAAGAAATAAAAATTATACGATAACATCGAAAGATTGAACAAAAATTAGCAAGAATTATGGATTTGCCCGCCTGCTAAACTCCTTATGGATTTGCCCGCTTACTATTTTCGATAAACCAGTGCATTAGGTAAAATGCATTTCCCAATTTTTTCAAAAGAGTTTTCATATTTAAGATTTACAAAAAGAAAAACTAACAGCGGGAAATTTTTTGCAACAAAAACTTTGTCTACAATACGTGAGCTATTTCTACCTGAAAAAGTTATTGAATATTATTTTAAAAAAACAATGATAACTGTTTTTCATAACTCAGTTCCTAAAAACTCGATTCATACGAAATTTATTCTAGCTCGTAAGCCACTGCGAACTATTTTAAATTAAAAACTACCGTAAACACTACGGTAAAGGTAAAATTTGGTGATAAAGTCTTACGGGGCTACAACAAATTCCTACTGGGAGTGTACAAGCCGTTCAAAATGTTAATGATGCGTCTTTAATTTTGCGGGTAAAAAACATGGGTATTTTGAACTCTAAAATGCAAGATATCAAATTTTGTATCGCCATAATTATCCGAGAATGAAATCATTAATAAAATAGAAAGGAAAAAATTTAATCAGACTTAACAAAAACTACGAATCATGCGAATGTACTTTTTCTGAAAAAAAAAAACTGAAACCAATTTACTAAGCTTTCATTGCTGGTTCGTTGTTTAGTAAACTATCCTAAGTTATAAGTCTCACCTTATTTCGTCAAGTTTCTTGACAATAATAATAGTTTAAAAATTTAGTTAAGAAAAAGTATAAAATTATATAATGGATAGTAAAATATAAATGATTTAAACAATTAATGAACAACTGTCTTTAGTACCAATAGGGATGGGGTCAAAACCCCGTTTTTACATTTAAACTGACACTTCCTTTGCCTGTAGTCCGCGTCTAGATTGCTGATTGATCTGTCCACCTAATTCTTCTCAGAGTATTGGGTCATCAGTTCGTCTGGATCCGTGCTGCTGTTTTTTTTCGGGAACTTATAAAAGCCCTGAGATCGTATCTTAATAAATTTATAAAATAAAAAGAAACAAAATAAAGGAATAAAATCATTCCGGAAAGTGTTAACTCCACTGAGGGAGTTAAAATGAGAGTGGTAAAAAAAATTATGAAGATTTTAGACAGGTTCAATTTAAGGCAAGAATGCTTCAAAGTACCTTAATCTAATTCTAATCTTCATAGACTTTGTTTTATTGAATATATCTCTTCTTCCAGGTGTTTGGAAACTTTTAGTTGCCTCATCTTTGAAGTTTTTTAATTAAAAAGCGGTCAATCTTTCAGTTTATTAATTTGCAGAAGTTTTTTCTATTTGTGTCTTTGTTAGGCTCCAAAAGACCGTGTGCTTATTGCTCTAATGTCTGCTTTTCAAAGCAGAACATTTTAAACGGTCAGCCTTTATGACGACACACTTTTTTTTTAATATCCGACAAAAAACATGTGAAAAAATATTGAATATTTTAAAAGAAATTCAACTTTGACAGAATGAGAAAAACTGGACTAGTATTTAAATGGTTGACAAGTTAAAAGTGGAAAGGAGTCCACTCTAATCTTATGTAAACAACTAAATCGAAAGTATTTTATGTCCGTGTAGTATTTGCAATACTACAATTCGCCGCTTTCTTAGATAAACAGTTGGTTGATACTTACACTTACAGTGGGATCAAACTATGTTTATACATCGTGAAAAAGGGTTAGGTTAACTAATTCAAAAAGACAATATAGTTTAAAGTGAAACGAAAACGTTAAAGATGAATTCAATGTCTTGATTTTGGTAGTACTCATCATCATCGAATCCAGGTTGAAATTGTGTTGCGAGTTGATAGATTGGGTTTTGCTTGTCAAAACTGAGGTGAAACCATGCTAGCTTCTTGTTCTGATTATGTTTTTGTGTACTATAACTGAGTGTTTTACAGTTACCGGTTCAAACTCTTGTCAAACATCCTGTCACATTTCTATTTTTTGTTTATTGCAGAAGATGATTATGTGAACTTTTTGTGTCATACACAAGCTAAGTAGGGTTGATTTTTGTGTCCTACTCAAATCAAATAGTTTCAACCGACCACTCCCAATTCGTCCAGTTTATCAAATAAGACGGTTGACTCACTGAATCAGTCAATTCTTTAACTAAACTGTTCCAGGTAAATTTTCATTTTTTGCCGTTCATTTTGGACGTCATTCTGGTCGAAGGCCACATACTCCCCGGACAGCCTGGTCAGTGTTCTCATTGAGTTTCCAGAAGTTCATTAAAATATTACAGTGTCATCAAACAGAATTTACAAAATGTAGGAAAAAAAATTTATCCGCATCATATCGACTCACTGCAAGCATAAAAATGCATTTTGGACGCCATTCTGGTCAAGTGTCACATTCAAACTCAGTAAACGCAAATTCAACTCTGAATTAGCTTCCTCTAGAGTGATTTGCGGATTTGGATGAAGAGAATTGGCGGCATCGAGAACATAACTAGGCTCACCTCTGACTGTTCTAACAATGTCTGTTCAACTCTGACTGTTCTAACAAAGATCTGCGCTTGAAGGAAACAGCGCAGATCTTAGTTGGGATAATATAGATAGGTCAAACAACCAAACACAACTGTTAACACTAGAGGCAATACATATCAGGAAAGAGAAACTGGGCTTGAACACGCGCGATGAGTTTGAGAGAAGGGAGTTAACACTGAAAAATAAGGCCCAAAATATTTTCTGTTTTTCATTTAAAACGTACATGTCTAAATCAAAAATATGACTCAAAAACTTCTAAACAAAAAATTTAAAAATGTTTAATTAATTTTTGAGGATAAAAATATTTCGAAATGAATAGTAATTTTTGAAGTCAACTGTGATTAGCTAATTTTTTAATATGATGGTTTAGAACCAAAATGTATTTGGAATATTGTAAAAAACATTTGTAAATTGATGTTTTATGGTCATTTAGATTTGTTTATTCTAAAAGTCCTGAAGAGCATCCTTCTCCTTGTTCTTAGCGGCGTAGCAGCTTCAACACTACCAGAATATCTCGGTTATTGATGTTTACACATCATCGGTTTTTTTCCGCATTTAAGATGATACCAGTTTCGCCAACTCTTGCGTTTGACCCCCTGTGATCTATGTGTTATTTTCCTGTGGCATCATGGGCAGAAACTGTTTTTGTCGTTCATTGGTGGTATCTCCGTTCCGACCGGTATATCTTGTCTTAGAGCAAACTCGTACTCTTCCAGCCATATGTTAGTCTTACAGAGAGGACTGAAAAGACAAACAACAAAAAATAGTCCTTTTGAAGCTGCCACTCCATACTCCACTCGTGGCTAGCTTGCAGACATTTAGAACCTTCGGCCAGGGGTCTGTCAGCATTCTGTCGTTTTGGTTCGATCGACACCTCGTGACATACCGGCGTCATCAAGCTTGCAAAAAGGTCTCTTATCTCATTACGACGCACAATTTGAACCCTCATTTTGGGAATGACAACGCGTGGCACGAAGCGTCGAACGGCTGGTGAGAAGCGCGAAGCTAAACGAAGAAATTCTAAACAGGTACGCAAACTTGAGTCCTAAACGGCGTCTCAAAAGTCCTAAATCTCAAAACTTGAGTCCTAAATCTCAAAAGGCGTGCTCATCGAGTCTCAACATAACAGCAGCTCATCGAGTGTCCAAACATAACACCCGAAATCGGGTCAAGTCAGTCAGAAAATACTGAAAAATGAAAGCTCTTTCGACTGCTTTTACTGTGGTTGTCGAATGCACCTGAATGAAGACTGCGCTGATCTCAGTGAGGCTGCTGTCAATGGAGTACCAGCCTTAGAAAAAATGCTCTTATGATATGCAACAATTGCGTCAAAGAAAAACGTCAAGATAATTTGACCCAAGCTGCCCATGAAACTACAACCTCAAAAGAACTTCGAGAAACTCAAATGAAAACCCTAGAAAACGAAATGACTGACCTGAAGAAAACAGTGACCGAAATCAAAACGCTGCTAACCACAAAACAACCTGATTCAGATTATCCAACCCAACCTAGCTTGATTGCCAGTCGCCAAAAACTGTCACCGAAACCCGCCGAGGAACTCGATGGCATTTGCACACGAGGAATCCCTGAATCAACAGAGAAGGAAGCAAGATTGCGCCAAGAACACGATCTCCGCGAAGTTCAAAAAGTGTTGACCCATATGGATGTCAATGCCTCAATTGGCGATGTCATACGCCCAGGTCGATATGACGAGAACAATACAAGAACAATCCTATTAAAAGTGCCCATTGCATACCAACGACAAATGATATTGCTATCTGCGAGGAAACTGAAAAACTCCCCTCAACCAATTTTCTTCTGCCGACAACTGACGAAGGAAGAAGCTGATCAAGAAAACTTTGCTCTCGTCAGAAGAAGGCAACTTATCATTGTCAAATCTGTAGACAGAAAAGACATAAGAATCCACGATGCAACTTTTTATATTCAGAAAAGTGGAAAAGGGATAAAAAAGAAACTCCCATATTCCGAAGCACCCAATTGTTTAGCAGCGACGATAAATATCTTTGTTTACTAGGTTAGAAGTATTCTTAAGTATCAACGGCGGACAACCTTCTCTAATGCTGTCCAAGTAAAAAGCGCTTATCAAGTCATCTGCCTAACTGAATTCTGGTTGACAGAAAGCATCGGCAACGCTGCACTTTTTCTGACAAACTACGTTATCCACCGAAATGACAGACCGAGTGACAAAGTCTTGACAAAGCATGGTGGCGTACTTATAGCAGTAAACAGTAACATTCCGAGTAGCCAAATCAATTCCGCGTTTCAAGACCTTGTTATCATCCGCATATCTCTTAACAGGCCGATTATAATATGCTGCATCTACAGCGCTCCTTCAAACAGTACCTACACATGGGACACCTCAGATCTATTCGAACTCCTGAAATTCCTGAGGCGTAAGCAATTTGAACAAAGTGCAATTTGTTCGTATATAGTTGGAGATATAAATTTTAACTGTACACACTGGCCGTCAACGACTTCAATTTCTCTAGATAGGCAGTCAAACTTCCAACAACTAATAAAAACCCCTGATTGAAAATCACTAGACGTTTTCCTTTGTAGCAAACCGCATTTTGTCACCAGCGTAAAACTTGACAACCGTCTGAGTAGTCTATTCAGTTCCGAGCATTTGCCACTACATGCCAAAGTCTAATTTGACTACCCAGCTGTTCATAAAAAGACACCAGCCATCAGACGAAAACTAGATTTTGGAATTTTTGCGTAGAATAGAGCAAACTGGGAAGAAATGAATGAATAAATTCGTCAATACCCCTTCCAACCATATTGCTTGAGCAACGTTGAACTGATGCTCGATCATTGTAACGAGTGGTTACACGAAATACTACAGGATCTGCTACCAATCATTACAAAACCCATGTCTGAACTAGCTCCCTGTGTGGGAAGCGTTCCCTCTAACCTTATCAAGAAATTAAATACACTCCAACATAAAAATCAGCAAAAACCTACCCCATCGAACGAAGGCAAAATTGAAAATCTGCAAACTGAGCTAACACTGTCCCTTCAAAATGACCAGCATCTCCACGAAAAAATGCTTTTTGAGAACGGCAAGTTCAGCAAAACTCAACTATATCTGAAATCGATGACCAAATCTAGCACGATCCCTTCAGAGATCATCCTAGATCAAAAAATAGCCAGTACAGACGCCCAAAAGTTGAATTGTTTAACATATATTTTCAATCAATTTTTACACAAAACGCCAACGTTGGGAAAACAGAACGGCAAAATAACGTTCTTTTGAACAGTATCAATTTCACTATCGATGAAATAGACGATGCCTTAAACGAGCTGGGCGTAAATAAGGCCAATGAACCAGACCAGATTGGTAATGTTCTTCTTAAAATTCTCTCAAAGCAACTACCAAAAGCACTTCACTTACTGTTCAACTTGATTGCAAATAAAGCTATATTTCCAACAAAATGGAAGATCAGCGAAATTGCACCAATTTTCAAAGACGGGAATAAACAAGACGTATCAAACTATAGGCCGATCCGCCTGCTCTCAGCAGTGTCAAAACTGCTTGAGAAACATATGTTTGAGAAACTGGCCCCAATTGTCTACCCAACCCTAACACCAGACCAACACGCTCTTAGACCTAAACGATCGACGATAACAAACCTAATAGAGTATCTACACGAGATATTTAGCTGCCTAGATTTGCCAAACTGAAACAACCTGAACACCTTCTACTTGGACTTTCAAAAGGCATTTGACAAAGTCTCACACGGAACCCTCATGGAGAAATTATCGACTTCTGGAGTTGGAGGAAATTGTTTATCTCTGATACACAGCTACCTCTCGAACCGGAAGCAAGCAGTGAATGACACAATTTCCGGAGAGCTGGAAGTCTTCAGCGGCGCTCCCCTTAGCTCTATACTCAGGCCGTTTTTCTTCCCGGTCTTCATAAATGATCTGCCGACCTGTGTCATGTCCGCAACACTTGGTTATCCAGACGACTTTAAAACTGTTGGAGATAACCCATTAATCTCAACATAGATCTAAGGAAAATTTGGAGGTGGTGCGAAGAAAACTGCATATCAAGGAACCTGACGAAAAGCAAAGTCCTGTGTATCAAAGGATTAGCTACGATTGCACTCCCCAATTACAGCTTTGAAACCACTGAAGTAATAAAAGATCTGGGCATCCTGATAAACGACACGCTTTTTTGGACGCAACACGCAAAAAAGAGGGCTGAAAAAGCTTTAAAGGCTCTCTTCGTATTCAAAAGGAATCTCAGAGGCAAATTTTGCGACCAGAAAAAAACGGGTGCTTATCGCTCTAATGTCTGCTTTTCAAAGCAGAACATTTTAAACGGTCAGCCTTTATGACGACACACTTTTTTTTAAATATACGACAAAAAACATGTGAAAAAATATTGAATATTTTAAAAGAAATTTAACTTTGACAGAATGAGAAAAACTGGACTAGTATTTAAATGGTTGACAAGTTAAAAGTGGAAAAGAGTCCACTCTAATCTTATGTAAGCAATTAAATCGAAAGTATTTTATGTCCGTGTAGTATTTGCAATACTACAATTCGCCGCTTTCTTAGATAAACAGTTGGTTGATACTTACACTTACAGTGGGATCAAACTATGTTTATACATCGTGAAAAAGGGTTAGGTTAACTAATTCAAAAAGACAATATAGTTTAAAGTGAAACGAAAACGTTAAAGATGAATTCAATGTCTTGATTTTGGTAGTACTCATCATCATCGAATCCAGGTTGCAATTGTGTTGCGAGTTGATAGATTGGGTTTTGCTTGTCAAAACTGAAGTGAAACCATGCTAGCTTCTTGTTCTGATTATGTTTTTGTGTACTTTAACTGAGTGTTTTACAGTTACCGGTTCAAACTCTTGTCAAACATCCTGTCACATTTCTATTTTTTATTTATTGCAGTAGATGATTATGTGAACTTTTTGTGTCATACACAAGCTAAGTAGGGTTGATTTTTGTGTCCTACTCAAATCAAATAGTTTCAACCGACCACTCCCAATTCGTCCAGTTTATCAAATAAGACGGTTGACTCACTGAATCAGTCAATTCTTTAACTAAACTGTTCCAGATAAATTTTCATTTTTTGCCGTTCATTTTGGACGTCATTCTGGTCGAAGGTCACATACTCCCCGGACAGCCCGGTCAGTGTTCTCATTGAGTTTCCAGAAATTCATTAAAATTTTACAGTGTCATCAAACAGAATTTACAAAATGCAGGAAAAAAAATTTTATCCGCATCATATCGACTCACTGCAAGCATAAAAATGCATTTTGGACGCCATTCTGGTCAAGTGTCACATTCAAACTCAGTAAACGCAAATTCAACTCTGAATTAGCTTCCTCTAGAGTGATTTGCGGATTTGGATGAAGAGAATTGGCGGCATCGAGAACATAACTAGGCTCACCTCTGACTGTTCTAACAATGTCTGTTCAACTCTGACTGTTCTAACAAAGATCTGCGCTTGAAGGAAACAGCGCAGATCTTAGTTGGGATAATATAGATAGGTCAAACAACCAAACACAACTGTTAACACTAGAGGCAATACATATCAGGAAAGAGAAACTGGGCTTGAACACGCGCGATGAGTTTGAGAGAAGGGAGTTAACACTGAAAAATAAGGCCCAAAATATTTTCTGTTTTTCATTTAAAACGTACATGTCTAAATCAAAAATATGACTCAAAAACTTCTAAACAAAAAATTTAAAAATGTTTAATTAATTTTTGAGGATAAAAATATTTCGAAATGAATAGTAATTTTTGAAGTCAACTGTGATTAGCTAATTTTTTAATATGATGGTTTAGAACCAAAATGTATTTGGAATATTGTAAATAAAATTTGTACACAAAAGCTTTATCGTCATTTAGATTTGTTTATTGTAAAATTCCTTACGAGTATCCTTCTCCTTGTTCTTAGCGCGGCAGCAGCTTTAACAGTACCAGAATATCTCGGTTATTGATGCGTACAGATCATCGGATATTTTTCCGCATTTAAGGTGATACCAGTTTCAGCAGTTCTTGCGCTTGATATGAATGCTTTTAAAAACAAAAGTTTCTGACAACAAGAAACGAGGGGTTCGATCACATCTTGTCTGGGGGGATAATTTCTGCAGATTTTATATTTTATGTTGTTTTTTGGTTTTTTGGTTGTTTCTTATGTTTTTGGTTGTTTCTTGGGTACTATATTAATTTTTGTTTGGTTTTTTGTGCATTTTTAAGTGTTTCTGGTCAATAACCGCTCAGGGAACGACAGGACTGCCGATCCCCCCACCCTTCTTAATAGGTGAATTTCAGGTCTTAACTAGGTTAAAAAAATAAATCCGGGAACCCGGAAGGCTTCCGCACTCCGAACCACCCTTCCGGCTATCTGTTAAGGTCCTTTCTCAGAGCATCTGCTCGGCACGGAGAGCTTTGTTAATGGGTCTTGCGATCATGATGTTAAGAGAATAACACACAGGAGCGCCATAAAAACATATAGGTAACAATCGCCTGGAAGTACAAACCGACGGAAAATAAAGCTAGGTCCTGGAACGAGTGTCTAGCGCCTAAACACAGCTTCACATGCTTTTAACCGTCTCTACCAAAGCCAGTTCAATCTGTGGTCCATTAACTCCGGGTCGAAAAATTCGTTACTATTTAAGGCTATCGGCCAGACCGCGCAAGTTAATTTAGTTACATGCAAAAATAGTGAGCTCATGACTGGGTCTCAGTATCCCCAGACGACGAAGTCACTTCTAAAAACAGGGTTAACAGGGTCAATTAGCCAAACAAAGTCAACTGTGATTGGTTAATTTTTTAACATGATGGTTTAGAACCAAAACGTATGTGAATTATTGTAAAAAACATTTGTAAATTGATGTTTTATGGTCATTTAGATTTGTTTATTCTAAAAGTCCTGAAGAGCATCCTTCTCCTTGTTCTTAGCGGCGTAGCAGCTTTAACACTACCAGAATATCTCGGTTTTTGATGTTCACACATCATCGGTTTTTTTCCGCATTTAAGTTGATACCAGTTTCGCCAACTCTTGCGTTTGACCCCCTGTGATCTATGTGTTATTTTCCTGTGGCATCATGGGCAGAAACTGTTTTTGTCGTTCATTGGCTGTATCTCCGTTCCGACCGGTATATCTTGTCTTAGAGCAAACTCGTACTCTTCCAGCCATATGTTAGTCTTACAGAGAGGACTGAAAAGACAAACAACAAAAAATAGTCCTTTTGAAGCTGCCACTCCATACTCCACTCGTGGCTAGCTTGCAGACATTTAGAACCTTTGGCCAGGGGTCTGTCAGCATTCTGTCGTTTTGGTTCGATCGACACCTCGTGACATACTGGCGTCATCAAGCTTGCAAAAAGGTCTCTTATCTCATTACGACGCACAATTTGAACCCTCATTTTGGGAATGACAACGCATTGCTCGACCCTAAACTCTTTTGTGTAGCTGTATTTTACAGGCAGATTCTCTGGGTTTAGACCGCATCCGAGATGATGACAGTCTCTAAAATTTGCTTTGGTCATGGAAAATTCAGACTCAATGGGGAGCAGTGTTAGCCACGGCGAAGCATCTTTTTCCTTTGATAGCACTACCATTCCTTTCAGATCATCTGGGGAATTTTTCAACATATCGCTCGATTTTGCTTCGTTTTTTACTGAACTGTTGTTCTAAGAAATGTATGATCTTTTCCAACCGAGCTATTCGATATTGCTTTACCTGTCAACGCAAATGTGCTCCCTATATATTCGACAATCTTCTAAATTCATTAGACTGTTACGTCATCGACGTGACCAAGCACATTATCAGTGCTTCCGAAAGAATTGACGAATCGTTAATTGCCGAATACCGAAAACTGCACCAGGCTGCTGACATAGTGTCGAGGACTCTAGCTACTGTGCTGCACTATTCCACGACTTCAAAAAGAATCTTCAAAACACGTGGCACGAAGCGTCGAACGGCTGGTGAGAAGCGCGAAGCTAAACGAAGAAATTCTAAACAGGTACGTAAACTTGAGTCCCAAACGGCGTCTCAAATCCCTAAATCTCAAAACTTGAGTCCTAAATCTCAAAAGGCGTGCTCACCGAGTCTCTGGCTCTGAGCCCCTTTGAAGATGTCCAAACATAACACCCGAAATCGGGTCAAGTCAGTCAGAAAATACTGAAAAATGAAAGCTCTTTCGACTGCTTTTGCTGTGGTTGTCGAATGCACCTGAATGAAGACTGCGCTGATCTCAGTGAGGCTGCTGTCAATGGAGTACCAGCCTTAGAAAAAATGCTCTTTTGATATGCAACAAATGCGTCAAAGAAAAACGTCAAGATAATTTGACCCAAGCTGCCCATGAAACTACAACCTCAAAAGAACTTCAAGAAACTCAAATGAAAACCCTAGAAAACGAAATGACTGACCTCAAGAAAACAGTGACCGAAATCAAAACGCTTCTAACCACAAAACAAACCTGATTCAGATTATTCAACCCAACCTAGCTTGATTGCCAGTCGCCAAAAACTGCCACCGAAACCCGCCGAGGAACTCGATGGCATTCGCACACAAGGAATCCCTGAATCAACGGAGAAGGAAGCAAGATTGCGCGAAGAACACGATCTCCGCGAAGTTCAAAAAGTGTTGACCCATATGGATGTCAATGCCTCAATTGGCGATGTCATACGCCTGGGTCGATATGACGAGAACAATACAAGAACAATCCTATTAAAAGTGCCCATTGCATACCAACGACAAATGATATTGCTATCTGCGAGGAAACTGAAAAACTCCCCTCAACCAATTTTCTTCTGCCGACAACTGACGAAGGAAGAAGCTGATCAAGAAAACTTTGCTCTCGTCAGAAGAAGGCAACTTATCATTGTCAAATCTGTAGACAGAAAAGACATAAGAATCCACGATGCAACTTTGTATATTCAGAAAAGTGGAAAAGGGATAAAAGAGAAACTCCCATATGCCGAAGCACCCAATTGTTTAGCAGCGACGATAAATATCTTTGTTTACTAGATTAGAAGTATTCTTAAGTATCAACGGCGGACAACCTTCTCTAATGCTGTCCAAGTAAAAAGCGCTTATCAAGTCATCTGCCTAACTGAATTCTGGTTGACAGAAAGCATCGGCAACGCTGCACTTTTTCTGACAAACTACGTTATCCACCGAAATGACAGACCGAGTGACAAAGTCTTGACAAAGCATCGTGGCGTACTTATAGCAGTAAACAGTAACATTCCGAGTAGCCAAATCAATTCCGCGTTTCAAGACCTTGTTATCATCCGCATATCTCTTAACAGGCCGATTATAATATGCTGCATCTATAGCGCTCCTTCAAACAGTACCTACACATGGGACACCTCAGATCTATTCGAACTCCTGAAATTCCTGAGGCGTAAGCAATTTGAACAAAGTGCAATTTGTTCGTATATAGTTGGAGATATAAATTTTAACTGTACACACTGGCCGTCAACGACTTCAATTTCTCTAGATAGGCAGTCAAACTTCCAACAACTAATAAAAACCCCTGATTGAAAATCACTAGACGTTTTCCTTTGTAGCAAACCGCATTTTGTCACCAGCGTAAAACTTGACAACCGTCTGAGTAGTCTATTCAGTTCCGATCATTTGCCACTCCATGCCAAAGTCTCATTTGAATACCCAGCTGTTCATAAAAAGACACCAGCCATCAGACGAAAACTAGATTTTGGAATTTTTGCGTACAATAGAGCAAACTGGGAAGAAATGAATGGATAAATTCGTCAATACCCCTTCCAACCATATTGCTTGAGCAACGTTGAACTGATGCTCGATCATTGTACCGAGTGGTTACACGAAATACTACAGGATCTGCTACCAATCATTACAAAACCCATGTCTGAACTAGCTCCCTGTGTGGGAAGCGTTCCCTCCAACCTTATCAAGAAATTGAATACACTCCAACATAAAAATCAGCAAAAACCTACCCCATCGAACGAAGGCAAAATTGAAAATCTGCAAACTGAGCTAACCTAACACTGTCCCTTCAAAATGACCAGCATCTCCACGAAAAAATGCTTTTTGAGAACGGCAAGTTCAGCGAAACTCAACTATATCTGAAATCGATGACCAAATCTAGCACGATCCCTTCAGAGATCATCCTAGATCAAAAAATAGCCAGTACAGACGCCCAAAAGTTGATTTGTTTAACATATATTTTCAATCAGTTTTTACACAAAACGCCAACGTTGGGAAAACAGAACGGCAAAATAACGTTCTTTGAACAGTATCAATTTCACTATCGATGAAATAGACGATGCCTTAAACGAGCTGGGCGTAAATAAGGCTAATGAACCAGACCAGATTGGTAATGCTCTTCTTAAAATTCTCTCAAAGCAACTACCAAAATCACTTCATTTACTGTTCAACTTGATTGCAAATAAAGCTATATTTCCAACAAAATGGAAGATCAGCGAAATTGCACCAATTTTCAAAGACGGGAATAAACAAGACGTATCAAACTACAGGCCGATCCGCCTGCCCTCAGCAGTGTCAAAACTGCTTGAGAAACATATGTTTGAGAAACTGGCCCCAATTGTCTACCCAACCCTAACACCAGACCAACACGCTCTTAGACCTAAACGATCGACGATAACAAACCTAATAGAGTATCTACACGAGATATTTAGCTGCCTAGATTTGCCAAACTGAAACAACCTGAACACCTTCTACTTGGACTTTCAAAAGGCATTTGACAAAGTCTCAAACGGAACCCTCGTGGAGAAATTATCGACTTCTGGAGTTGGAGGAAGTTGTTTATCTCTGATAGACAGCTACCTCTCGAACCGGAAGCAAGCAGTGAATGACACAATTTCCGGAGAGCTGGAAGTTTTCAGCGGCGCTCCCCATAGATCTATACTCAGGCCGTTTTTCTTCCCAGTCTTCATAAGTGATCTGCCGACATGTGTCATGTCCGCAACACTTGGTTATGCAGACGACTACAAAACTGTTGGAGATAACACATTAATCTCAACATAGATCTAAGGAAAATTTGGAGGTGGTGCAAAGAAAACTGCATATCAAGGAACCTGACGAAAAGCAAAGTCCTGTGTATCAAAGGATTAGCTACGATTGCACTCCCCAATTACAGCTTTGAAACCACTGAAGTAATGAAAGATCTGGGCATCCTGATAAACGACACGCTTTTTTGGACGCAACACGCAAAAAAGAGGGCTGAAAAAGCTTTGAAGGCTCTCTTCGTATTCAAAAGGAATCTCAAAGGCAAATTTCGCGACCAGAAAAAAGCATATATATGTTACGTTGTGCCAACTCTGTGCTACGGATCAGCTATCTGGAAACCATCAAAAGGTGACTTAGGAATCTTAGAAAGTGTGCAGCGGAAATCGATCTCGTAAATTTCCATCACAAGCAATAGCCATATCGTCTTATAAAGACAAACTCGTAAAACTTAACATTTTTCCGTTGTCTCTATACCAAGATCTTCATGTTGGACTGCTGTTTGCAAAATTACTGGCTGGAAAAGTTGACATCGACTGGAGTAGCCATATAAGAATCACTGACGTTGGAAACCGAAGAGCTCAAATGGCACGAAATTTCATCTGCCAACAAATGCATCTGAAGAAGTGCGAGTCGGATTTCTGGTTTCGGGCATGTCGTCTTGCTGATCTGTACAACGAATACTTTAAATGTGACATATTGTTCGACCCAGAATGCAAAAACAGACTTCTAGGAAAGTACACGAAGTTTTTCGAAACTCGCTACAACGAATCAGATACATGCACTTTGCGCATTTAATGCGAATGCAACAACTAGAGACCTGAAGAAACTTACACCTATAATTGAAAACTAAAGTTTGAACACTGCAATGACTGGGTTTTATGAGAACCCTTGGATTATATTCCTAAATCATTTATTATTATTATTATTATTATTATTTTTATGATTATTATTATGATTATGATTATTATTTAACCGCTTGAACAAGAGGTTTGCAAGTATATTGCGAATTTTTATACTTGACAGCTTTCGAGAAAGTTTAAATATCGAAGACCCCTATCTCTGCAGAAAATGATCAGATCTAGCTCTACCAAAGAAATTGGGAATTACCGTGTCGTTGATGAACTCTTGGATTGGTTGCAGAAGTTCAGAAAAAAAGGTCAATTAAACTGGGCCCTTCCGTCATGCGACGGTACGTGCACAGGTTGGATAGGGCCGTACCAACGCTATATAAATACATCGGCAAAATTTTATTATTAAATCAAGTCAATATTAATGCATCAAGAGAATTGTCAAATATAATCTACCCTCCTCGATTATAGCACAGATAGAATTGTCTATGTTGGATGTATTTTTAAGATTTTTGCACCCACTAAGGCAGAGGCTGGCACTCCTCAGAAGTCCAAAACTTATTTTTGTTCTTAAAAAGTTTATTGTGTCCGAGTATGATTCGTTCCGTTTCTCGCTTAGTTTCTCTGCTGGTTTCTGGATAGTTTTTGTAGAGCCTGGTGCTGCTCCTCCGTTAAATAGTTTCAGTTATTGAAATGAATGCATGGGGCAGCCGTGGTGGCCCCCAATAGTGAAATTGTTGGAAAGTTTATTCACAGCGATACCCTCTGGATTACACTCAGGATTAAACAGGGTGGACCTACAGTCTGGAAGACTAGCTGTATTTCTCATCCCAACTACAATCAGCTGAGTCCATTTCAATTTATTTCTCTTTGGATACATTTTTCTATCTCTACTTCTTGATGATCAAAATAGTAGCAGCAAGCTCTCTTAGCCGTTCCATTGCAAAACTTGACGAATCTGAACAACATAAGCTTGCCGATTCTGTTCATTCTTTACCCGGCCTAAATCTTGACCCTAATACAGCAAACTATTGTTACGATTATTTAACGACAACCCAGCTGAGGAAACGTAGCCTTATACTGTGGCATGACCTACTCAACAACACAAAAACATCACATCCAAAAAAGAATAACATTCCCCAAACGGTTGATCAACTCATCGCGACTCTGAAAACAATTCCCAATCTCTTCTGCGTTGTCACATGTCAACGAGTAGGAGATCCGTACATCTTTGACGACCTTGTGAAGGCCTTGGACTGTTACGTCATTGACGTGACAAAGCACGTTATCAGCGCGTCTGAACAAATCGACGAATCGGTGCTTGCTGAGTATCGCAGACTTCATCAGCATTCTGACATTGAGTTACGTACTTTGGCCACTGTACTGCACTATTACCCCAACATCAAACGGATCTTCAAAACACGTGGTACGAAGCGAAGATCAGCTGAAGAGAGACGCGAGACGAAAAGACTAAAATACAAAACAGGTAGGCGTGCTTATCCAGTCTCTGGCTCTGAGCCCCTCCCTATAAGTACTGAAGTTGTTTTTAGATTTACTCTTTACACAGGTGCGCTCATTGAGTCTCTGGCTCTGATCCCCTCAAAGATGTCTAAACATAACACTCGAAATCGAGTCAAATCAATCTCTGATTCATGCTTCACCTGTGATGAGAAAATCCTGAAACATGAAAGTTCATTCGACTGCTTCGTCTGTGGCTGTCGAATGCATCTGACTAAAAATTGTACTGGCCTGAGTGAAGCGGCTGTCAATGGAGTACTGCCTATCGGAAAAAATGCCTTATTTCTTTGTAACAAGTGTATCGAAGAGAAGCGCCAGAAAAGCTAGCACAACCTGCCCATGTGAATACGGTCTCAAATGAACACCAAGAAAGTCAGATGAAAAACCTTGCAACCGAAATGACTGACCTCAAAAAACTGTGTCGGAAATCAAAACGCTTCTCACAAGGAACCCGCCCGATTCCGGGCAACCAGCCCAAATTAGTCCGATTACCAAATCACAAGAACAAATGCCGAAACCTCCCGAAGAACTCGATGGAATTTGTATACGTGGTATCCCAGAATCAACGAAAAAAGAAGCAAGAGTACGCCAAGAACACGACCTTGCAGAAGTTCAAAAACTACTAACCCATATGAAAGTCAATGCTATTACAGGCGACGTCGTAAGACTTGGCCGATATGAAGAGAACAAAACGAGAACTATCCTATTAAAAGTTCCATATGCATATCAGCGTCGAATGGTACCGCTATCGGCGAGAAAGCTGAAAACTTTCAGTCAACCAATATTTCTCAGCAAACAACTGAGAAAAGAAGAATCTGACCTTGAAAACTTAGCTCTTGTGAGACGACGAGAACTGATAAATGAAGGCACCGATCCGAAAAATCTGCGTGTTCGTGACGCAACCCTGTTCATTCGACAGGGCGCAAAGTGGACAAAAGAGAAGCTTCCCGTGGCGGACGAATGACTAGCAGCTTTCATAAATATACTAATTTACAATGTGAGAAGTATACTTGAATACCAATGCCGAACAAATTTCTCCAATGCCGTTCAAGTGAAAAATATTTATCAAATTATCTTCCTAACAGAAACGTGGCTCACAGAGAGCATTAGCGATATAGGTCTGTTTCTAACCAACTATGCGATACATCGAAAAGACAGACTATCTGATAAGGGCTGACAAAGCATGGCGGTGTACTGATAGCAGCAAGTAAAAACATTCCAAGCTCTCAAATTGACTCAATTTCTCAAGACTGCGTGATAATTCGTATGTGCTTAAATAAAACATTCCTAACATGTTGTCTTTACAGCGCCCCGTCAAACAGTGCGTACACATGGACTCTTCCGGACATCGTTGAGCTCCTAAAATTCATAAGGCGAAAACAGTTCGAATACAGCGCTGTTTGCTCATATATAGCTGGAGACATCAATCTTTCATCTAAGGTTTGTGATCAGAATTGAAGAGACTTCTCAGATGGTTATCAATGACTATGCTTGTCACATACTGGGGTTTATTGCATAAGAGAACATCCAGTGACCTTCCGTCCTGGGTTTTTATGAGTTGCTGAAAATTTGATTCACATAGTTCATTGAGGATTGTTCGCTCGAAGAGAGATGTTGACGTCATTGAGGGCCAGTGTGTACCAAGCTAAAGTCTCGTTTGACATCCGACCTGTACATATTTCTTCACCGTCTCCCAGACAAAAGCTAGACTTCGGTATATTTGCATAAAAGAAAGCTAACTGGAAAGAAATTAATGAGTTCATTCTCCAACATCCCTTCCGACCATACTGCATGAGCAACGTGGACTTGATGGTTGAACTTTGGTATAAGTGGCTACACGAAATATTAAAGGATCTTTTTCCAATAAATACGAAACATAGGTCCAAACTGGCTCCATGGGTAAGTGGCAACTCTTCAAACCTCATCAAGAAGTTAAATACACTTCAATTGAAACAACAACGGCAGCCCACGCCATCAAACAAAACCAAAATCGAATGTCTACAAACTGAGCTCACCCTGTCGCTTCAAAATGACCAGCATCTACATGAGATGACGCTCTTCAAGGAAGGCAAAATCAGCGACATACAGATATACTTGAAGTCGATCACCAAGTCGAACACTATTGTGACATTCCATCAGAATGCGCCAAAATGCAGATTCAGCAGATTCGGAATTTTAGCAGCGAACCTTCCGAATTGACGGTTTTAAGCGATTAACAACGTTATTGGGACGATTAGTCAAACGGTGAAGGTCAAGATATTCTGGTATTTTGAAATTTTAAAAATTGGAAGTATGACGTCATATTTCTGAGAAACGTCAGAAACGGCCATTTTTGATAGAAAACCAGAGAAAAACACAACAACATTAGTTGCGATAGCGATAACAACAGAAATTGTGATTTAAAAACAACGACAGGTTGCAGGAATAGCAGAGACCGTTTCGAGTTGCAACTATTGTGTCGCTACAATAGTTGCAAGGCCGTTGCGAACAACGGTGAAGGGTGGAAGACAGCCTTCCGGAAGGAAGATAAGAGCCTTATTTCCCCGGATTCAGGAATCCGGAGGGGTCTCGGGACTGGAACTTTTATTCACTTATATAAACTTTTAGCTTCCCTGTTTTGTCCTGAGTTGAATTTAATTAACATCTGAATTCATTCTGCTAAGATGAGAAGCTAGGAGTTGGGGTAAAGGGTTGATCCATCTTCAATGGAGATGATGATTTTTATCTACTGAACAAAAACAATAATAATTCAATAAATAGTAGTAGCCCTGATTTTAAGAGTAACCTCGTGGTCTGGGGATACTGAGACCTAGCCATGAGCTCACTATTTCTGCGTGTAATCTAGTTAATTTGAGTGTTTTGACCGAAGCCGAAAGCAGTAACGTTTTTGTCGACCCGATGTTAGAAAGACCACCGAAAGTACTGGCTTGGTAGAGACGGTTAAAAGCATGTAAAGCTCTGTTTAGACGTTGGCCAGTCGTCTTAGGACTTAGTTTTATTTTCCGTCGATATGTATCTTCCGGGCGAATGTTACATAAATGTTTTTATGGCGCTCCTGGTTGTTATTCTTTTTTAACATCATGACCGGCAGAACCGTTAACGAGCACTCCGCGCCGAGCGGATGCTCACATTAACGCCCTTAATAGGCCTAAGCCGCTGGGGCGGAAGGGTAGTTCGGAACGCGGAAGCCTTCCGGATTACCGTGAATAGCTTTTTAACCTAGTTAAGACCGAAAATTCACGAACCAGGAAGGGTGGGGGGGATTCGCGGTCCCGTCATTCGCGGTCCCGTCATCGAACCAGGAAGGGTGGGGGGATTCGCGGTCCCGATTCGCGGTCCCGGATTCGCGGTCCCGTCATCTCGGTCCCGTCAAAAAATAACCGTAAAAACCAAAAACAGTAAAAAAGTTTAAAAAAAATCAGTAGAAATCATCCCCCCAGACAAGATGTGATCCGACCCTATCGTTTGTTGTTGATAGATATATTGTTGTTACAGGCATTTATATCAGTCAGGATAGTTACTATATCAGCCTATATTAATACTCTTATATCGTTTTTCAGTGAAAAACAGAGAAAGCAGACCGGTTTTTAGGGTCAAAATAGCGATATTTTGATCCCCCCATAAATCGCGATTTTTGATATATCGATATTTTTTGAATTGAAAAAAAGCGCTAAATTAGTGTGTTACATCGTAACAGCACTTTTATAATAGATAGAACCGGTTAAGTTTAGTTCGGAAGTGGTTGGAACTATTTTGGTACCGAAAACCGAATTTTCGCGATTTTTTGTAGTACGAAACACTATAAATTCAGAAAATTTTTTTGAAATTTTTGAGTTAGGACAGTAAAAATAGTTGTTCGGACAACGTCCACTAGTGAATCTACCAGTTTTAAAACCCGCTACCCGAAAGCCTTCCGGGTTGCAGAGAAATCGAACTTAACGTGTTTGATTTGGTGGATTCATCAATCCGGAGGGGTACAGGTAGCATAGTTTTTCGCAAATTTTTTCAACTAAGGCGTTTTAGATCGGGTCTTTTGCATTGAACTAGAAGAGTATAGGCCTTATGAGCTCGGATCAATACTTTTTAGGTCGAAAAGAACAGAATTGCGGAAAAAGTTAGGCGGAACCTATAAGAGAGAAATTTTTTTGACTTTAGAAAAAAGACGATTTGGTTAATAACTTTGGAGCTACTGGACAGATCCAGTTAATCTTGGTACCAATAGATCAGAAATTAGCTGAGCTTACTGATAGGGACAAAAGTTTTTCGAAAAAATAAGCGTGAAAAGTTTTTGAGATTGTTCTTAGCAAATTCACCAATTTGGGATAGTAGACCCTTCACGTTTTATAAATTTTTTTAGGAAAGCCCTTACACCCCTACCAAAAGGTAATAGCGGTTGAATAAAGTAACTTTAGGCTATTCTAGTCGAAAAGGGAAGGCTAAAGGCACAGGGAAACCTTAATCGAGCCGAGGTTAGGCTAGCGATAAGACCCTTCACCGTTAGCGTGAATTGTCAAATAAGAGGCTTAACTTCAATCCGGAAGGGTCTAGGAAAGCATTACATACCCTTCCTAGTTAATTTAAAAAGCAAAATAGCATCGGAGAACGTATCCAGAAGGGTATAGGTTGAAAGAGGAAATCTCCGAAAAGCTAATTTAACAAAACCAGAGGGCTCCCAATCCGGAGGGGTCAGAAATTTTTCAAATTTCGGAGGGGTCCGAATCCGGAGGGGTCCGAATCCGGAGGGGTCTTATATTTGCTAACTCAGAGGGGTCCCAATCCGGAGGGGTCTTACATTTGCAAAACCAGAGGGCTCCCAATCCGGAGGGGTCAAAAATTTTTCAAATTTCGGAGGGGTCCGAATCCGGAGGGGTCTTATATTTGTTAACTCAGAGGGGTCCCAATCCGGAGGGGTCTTACATTTGCTAACTCAGAGGGCTTCCAATCCGAAGGGGTATTATTTTATTAAAGGACTTAGGTGAACAAAATAGAGACTACAGTGAGAGGTATTAGGTTATTAGCAGACAGGCTAGGAATCAGTGACTGCACTGGTAACTTGCCTTTCAATAAAAACCAGACCAAAACAAAACAGGTCCGAACTCGGATATTTGCGACACTAAGTCTAAACCAAAAAGAGCGTAATTCATTGGTGTGGATTGAAACCCAAAACTTTGTTGTGAGAAGTGACTGCCCTGAGGATTTTAGTAGGTCTAGCTCGGGCAGTCCGGAGGCAGATAGGTAACACAGTACTCGGTGGGTGTAATAGACGCCCACTTGAGAAAATTACTGCCTCAAAGTTTTGTCTGTTTGGCGCAGCGCCAAGCAGGGAAAGCTTTTTCTATAAAAGACAAGTTCGACTATTGTACTGCGACCGACTAAAAGTACAATACACATACGTTTTTTTTGTAGAGGTATTCATATTCTGTCATTATATATTTTTTTTTGTTGTTTTTGATTTTAAAATCAATGTAATTTGTGCTTGATTGGATAGTGAGTACACTATCTTTTAAATTGACTGATATCATCATATTGTGCTAGTACTCAAGTCTACGACCGATAATCGGTTAGTGTGAATAAATTATATACGAGCTGTACACTGATAACATACAGGGATTCGTGGTCACTATTTAATAGAATCTTGTGAAATTTGATGTGTTGTGTCATTATTATTGATAGTCAAACTATAAGGTCATTAGCAATCGAATTGAGTGTATAGGCATTAAGAAGGGACAAACCCAGAATGAGTCTAGACAAGTCAAGGAACCTAAACGAGGTAATAGCTCTAGGAAATTCATACCTAAAAAGCAAAGAGAAACGATGACCGACCCTTTTGTGGATCGGATCAAACGAGCCCGGACCGACAAAGGCGAGATGGTTTCAGGCAGAATGGTTGAAACGAGGAGTCAGAAGACCTCAGAAGAGAGAAAAGAAATGTTAGAAGTGGAGGTCAATACGGACCAGGCCATGAATGACAACCAGGAAGCACATGGACTGGAAGGGAGAGGCAGAAGGCTGGCGAGTGAATCTACTCCGGTAGAACAAGGCCATGATTTTACCACTTCCACCGGGACATTGGAACGAGAGGAGATGTAGGAACTGTCCGACATTTCAACTGAAATGGTGGCAACTAGAAGATCTCCAACAGACAACACCATGATGGCAGGCGGGACTGAGAAACAAACAACGTCCTCGTCGTTCTCAGAAAGAATGAGGAACACCTTAGGATACATCTTTCCATTCACCCTGGGAGTGGGCACAGGAAATGAAGGTGAATCCCAGGAGGAGGAGGAGGAGGAGGAGGAGGAGGAGGAGGAGGAGGACGAAGAAGAACAAGTGGACTTTGGGTCTCAAGTCAGCCTCAATAGTTCGACCCAGGAGAATGAGGCATACGTCGAAAGAGAGACTGGAACCAGGACAAATTTGGTGTGGTGAGAACGATAAGCAAAGACGCAAACACACCAGGCCAGTCGAGAGGCTTCGCGATTATGACAAACTCAGAGCCGCAAACTGGGGAGAGTAGAAACAAAGGGCTAGGCAATGCATTGGCGGATCCTGAAGTGGATAATGAAAAAACGTCGAGGCAGAGAGTCAAGGCCCGAATCTCGACCAGCACGAAGCTACCTGGGACCGACAGGGCTACACCGCCACTAGTGACGCCACTCGTGGATAACGGGGCAGCACTAGAAGAAGCCTTGAACAACATAGTGGACAGTATAGGAGAACAAAATGAACAGATGTCCATAAGAATGCGTGAACTAGAAAGAGCAGTTCACATTGAAAGAGAAAGTCTGCGGGAAGAAATAAACCGCAATAGACAAGAAGTTGGTAGGAGCGAAAAACGCTTGAAAGAAAGAACGGACGAGCACATAGCGAAGAACTTGTCGAGAATGACAAGAGAAGCGGAACAGAGAGAGTTACGCTTAAGTGACGACATGAAGAATTTAAGAAATCAGCAAGAGCAGTCTCTTGGGACTCTTGACACAAAGATAGACGCGATGATGGAAAGGCGAACTCAGGCTATCATGGATAGGTTGGACGGGCTACTAGGCTGCAAAAGTGGACCAAAAGAAGGGGAACCGAACTCGGGAGGTCCCAGCAGGGAGCCGAAGGTGAACTTCAATGACCATCAAAGGAGGGGAACATTTGGATCCACTAGAGGTAGGGGCAGTTCATCAGGCTATGCCACAAGGGATAATAGAACATGGGGCCCGAACAGTAGAGCAAGTTCAACGGGGAACAGACAGACCTCTAACGAACTACCAACGCAAGGCACACATGCGACTGGGAGAAGTGATTCCGGTAACAGGAGACATGCGAGCCCAGGGAGGAGTCATGTGGGCCAAGGGGGAAACACTCACGGCGATTCGGATTGCAGGGATGCGCCGAATACAGAGCCTTTGACAAGGTGTGAGGACACTCAGACAGGACACTCAAGGGATGCTACGGCAATGGCCACAGCCTTTGAACCCCTAAACAGGTCTTTGGAGACATTCCTTACAAGGTTATCCAGAACCAGTGACCGCAGTGAGAAGTCCAGAAGAGTCTTTAAGAAGCCAAGATGCTATAAAGACGAATCTGATGGCTGTATTGATACCTGGATAGAGGTAATGAAACTGCATTTCGAGGAAGAGGACTTGTCGGAAAGACAAGAATGCAGTGCGCTCACCAGCAACTTGGAAGGGACAGCCCTGAATGGCCAAGAAGCAATATCAGAGTGACACAGCCGAGAAAATCTTCGAAATCTTGTTAAACCGTTTTGGATCAGGGGTGCAGGGACACCAGGCGATGATGCGCTTCGAGAAACGGAGGCAACGAGAGGATGAAATGATAGACACGTTTCTAGACGACTTGGAAATGATGAGAAGACGCAGCCAACCGGATGAGTCAAACCGAAGGATGAACCTGGCAGTAGCCTCAAAATTCATCGATGGTGTGAAGAATGATGAACTTCGGACAATGCTGGCAACGCATTACACACCACTATCAACTAATGCGCCGACACCAGAGGAGTTGAGGCTCAAGTCATATTGAAACCTCCTTCGAGATCTGGTTATTATAAGAACAATTATGGCAATCTTAACAATGGGCCAGTAAACCAAGGGAACAACTGGTACAAACCGAGGGATGATATGGACAAGAGACGCTCTTGTGCAAATTGCAGTTCAACAGACCATCACGTGTCAGCATGCCCAACTTACAAACAAGGTATGAAAGCGATAGGCTGTAGCCTCGAGGACGAAGATGCGTCAGAAGTTGACCATGAGGATTTCATGAGAAGAGTAATTGCGAAATTCAGCCCGAGGTGTTTCTTTTGCAACTTGGAAGGTCATTTTAAATCAGATTGTCCACAATTCTGGGATGCAGTGGCAGACATCAAGCATCCAAGGCATGAGGAAGCTTTATCAGGAGTGAAAGCCAGCAAGGCTCGCCTGTTGAGTGAAGCGGAGGCCCGGAGAAAACACAAACCGCAAGAGCCGGCGACGAAGAAAATGCAAGCGGTAACTGCAGAGACATGGGAACCGGAACCAGTGACTGCGGCCGATGACTTCAAGATTGATTATAAGGCAGCCGCGAGGGATGCTCTAAATAGAGTGCAGCAGGAAATGGTGAAGAAAGAGACCGAACAAAAAGTGAAACTCGAACTGGAGAATGAGAAACTACAGGAGCAACTGAATACCTTCGAAGCAACGGAGGTCGAGGAGACTAAAGCACCAAGCAGTTTGAACATGAAACTTAATGTGATCTCTGGTCAGAGGTTCGGCCTGGTGCCACAAGGAAGCAAGATACAGTCGATAACCTCAGTGGCTGGACATCAGGTAATCAGAAATTTGAGTGAACCATCCGAGTTCACTTTGATGCATTTGGACACATATGCAGATTATCTGAGGCAGGTGGAGCCACGCACTGAATCGAGAGTTGTGCGAGCACTACTAACAACGGGTGGCCCTCGCATGAAGAAACTTCATGGACGCTACCTGGAGGTCTATGGGCCGTATCAAGTGATGCTGAACGTGGATGGAATCAGTATCTACACTAGGACTTATGTAACAACAGATAGTGACCAAATGGGGCAGATCTATTTGGGTGAGGAAGAACTCAAAGTCCGCAGGATAGGCCATGACGCCATGATGGAACAAGATGCAGTACACATTGGGTATGAAGCAGATGTGACTGCTCGACACCAACGGAAAGAAAATCGGAGTCACAGGGCTTCTGGACACAGGAGCGGTAGTGAGTGTGATGCCGATAAAAACTTGGGAAAGAATGGGCTTCACGAGGGAAGATCTAACTCCAACGAATCTCCGACTGGCCGCCGCCAATCGAGGAGCGATCTACGTAGCTGGAAGAACACCAATAACGGTTCTCCACACGGGAGGACGGGATCTTTGGATGAGCTTCCTGGTGGTAGAAAATTTGGACGACGCCGACCAATTCATCTTGGGCAGAGATTTCGTCAGGAATTTTGACGTGATGATTGACTTGAACAACGGTCTGATACGGATTAGAAACCCGGACCGGAAGTATGTTAGGAAACCAATTAATAGGATAATAACAGACGAAAACAAGGTACCAATTTTTTTAGATAGAAAAGTGAAGCTACAGCCAGGACAAGCTGTGGTGGCAATTTTTAGAATGAGAACTTTAAATTCGTTAAGTGATAGTAAACAGGTTTGTTTAGTACCGAATCCAAATAGTCAGAGTTCGGTGATTTTAGGCCGGAGCTTCTCGGTAACGCGAAACGGACTGTGTGTCAGTGTGTTATTGAACACACTGGACACCACGGTTTCAATCCAACGTGGAAAGAAGCTTGGTTACGCTTTGCCGATTAGGACCGACTATGAGGAGACACAAAACTTGAAGAAACATAGTGTGAAAGACTGTCCTTTTCATGCCAATAAAGATAAAATTTTAAAGAGGATTAATGAATTAAAATCTATTCATAAATTGTTTTCAATGAAATCCGAAACGGACGACGGTTTATCGAGCTACTCGAATTTTCCGGAACGCCCCTCGTCATATGAACTAGAATCTGACAAACCGGTTTTGCCAGAGATAGAACATTTAAAAGGGAAAATAGGTGAGGGATCTTTCAAAAAATTGCGGGACCTCCTTAATCGGAACGCAGATGTATTTTCAAAACATAAGGCGGATATCGGTTGCTGTAACTTCGTCGAACACGAAATTGAACTAGAAGAGGGTGCCGTTCCGCACAGAGAAGGCGCGAGACGAATGACGCCACACAAGTCGGAAGCGTGCCGAGCGGAAATCGAAATGCTGCTTGAATACGACATGATAGAACCCTCGAAATCGCCGTGGGCTTGTGGGGTGGTAATGGCGAAAAAGAAAGGGGGGCAGCTAAGATTTTGTTGCGACTTTTGCTATTTGAACGCGGTGACGATAAAAGATGCGTACTCGATACCGCGAATAAACGACAGCCTCTCTAAGCTTGGTGATGCCAAGTTCTTCACCACATTGGACTTGGGTTCTGCCTTCTGGCAGGTCCCTCTGCGGAAGAAGGATAGAGAGAAAATCGGATTCGCGTGCGAATTGGGATTGTACCAGTGGAAGAAGATGCCCTTCGGCTTGTGCAATGCAACGGCCACATTTCAAAGACTGATGGCTCAGGCTTTGACCAGGGTGACCAAGAAGTACGGGAATCTCGTGATGTGTTACGTGGATGACGTGGTCATAGCGACACCGACCCTGGAAGACCACATTGATCGGCTCGATGAGGTCTTTGGATGCATGAAGAGAGCAGGCTTGAAGTGCAAACCATCCAAATGTGAAACCCTTAGGGATTCAATCAAGTACCTGGGAAGAATGGTGGACAGACATGGTGTGAGGCGGACCCAGAAGCAGTAGAAGCAGTGTTGACATGGAAGGCTCCTAGAACGGACACACAGCTCCTGAGCCTCCTAGGGTTTGCCAACTACTACCGTGAGTTCAGAAAAGGATATGCGGACAAGGTGTATCCGATGCAGAAGCTGATGCACAACAAAGGGAAAAAGTTCGAATGGAACGACGAAGCAGAAGTTGCCTTCGAGAACATAAAGCGTGAACTGTGCGAAGCGCCAGTGCTAGGCATGCCTACAGAAAAGGGCATGTATGTTCTTGACACAGACGCATCGGTAGTAGCCATCTCAGGAATATTGCATCAGGAGCAAGAATGGAACGGAAGAACGGTTCTCCGTCCCATTGCATACGGCAGCAACGTCTTGAGTGACACTGAGATGAAATATGGCGCACCAAAAGCAGAAATGTTTGCAGTAGTCACATTTGTGGAAAAATACCGCGCATACTTGGGGAGCGCTCCCTTTAAGTTACGCGTAGACAACAGAGCGTTATCCTGGTTGAAGACCTACTCGATGGATCAGAGTTACATTGGTAGATGGATAGTAAGATTGGATGGCTACCACATGATAATCGAGCACAGGATGCGTGATAAACACCAGAATGCTGACAGCCTCAGTAAGAAAACTGAGTTCTATGAAAGATTGGAGCAGAAGCAAGCCAATCAAGTAGAAATAAAGGAGGGATTCTCGTTTCTGGACAAAGAAACCTATGAAGCGCTTCCCTTAACGAGATGGTTGGACAAGTCTGGACATCCAATTCCAGGACACCCCGAGTTACCTGTAGAGAAAGCAGCCGAGATAAAGATCCTGTCCAAGGAGGACCCGGTCCCCTTGGATCTGTTGCTGCGCTCGAATCTGGTCCAGCAAGAACTCTCTCGCATGAACATAAACAGCCTCTCATTATTGGATAAAACGGTGCAGGTCACACCGCAAGTGATGCGGATGCTGGGTGGATTGTTAGAAAGAGAAGTGACCAGAGATTACGCCGAGTGGACAGCAGCAGTGGCATCGCTAACAGTCAGTGAGAAGGTGAAGATCATGCCGTCCAGACGACAACACGAAGAGAACGAGAGGGATTGTAGGACAATAGTTCAGCAACTAGTATCCTCAATACCCCACGAGATTTTAACCAGTACTTCTTACGGCCGGAAAGAACAGGGAAGCAGTACGCGAAGGAAAACCGTTACCTTCGTGGACCAAGATAAAGAAGGTGAGAAGGTAGAACAAAACCTGCTGCAAGATTGTTTGTCCGGGGAGACGAACAATGAGAAGAGCCAGCAAGTACAAGATCAACACCCGGGACAAGAAAGTTTGTCCGGGGAGTCTGAGATAGATGAAAAAGTTCCTGATGAGAAACAGGACCTGGGGAACAAGGTTTTGTCCGGGGAGTTCAGATGGATGCGAAGAAGGCACAGACATGATCTGGAGGAGCGTGTCGACTCCATCACAACCTCTTCAACAGATGACAATTCCCGAATCTCAGGAATTGAAACCTATTCAGACAGGAACTCGAGCTCGGGATCAGAACTGTCCGAACTAGCGATCCACACGCTACTGGTGGAAACTCGGGCAAGGGATCTGGACAGAGAGGTAAACCAGGATCCTGACAGTGATCGCTACCTTATACCAAGCGAAAGAGTCTTTGACAACGCAGCGGATGATTTGGAGACAATAGCGGTATCGAAACGTTCGATAAGTCTGTTGCCACAAAAAGAGGTAGTCAGGACTGATCTTCAGCCGTTCCAGCAAGAAACACAGCCGCTGGCGAAGATTTGGTGCGTTAAGATGGAAGAAGACACACATCAGCCCAATGAGATGAATAGTCAGATGAGAATCATGAAGACGTACTTGAAGGCGAGATACAGACTCTCGGATCTTCTCAGGGCGCAGAGAAATGATCGCATGACAAGCAACCTGAAAAGGTGGATCGAGAATGGTTCTCCCGATAAAGGGGACCTCGAGGAAGATAGTTATCGCATCCTGAGACAGTACTTCATGCAGAAGGAAGGGAGGTTATATTTGAACAAAGACGGGATTGTGGCTTGCAAAAGAAGAGAGGAAGACAGAGTCCTATACAAGTATAACGCGATAGTGTTACCGCAACTCTATCAGACAGAATTATTATTCAGGTCGCATGATCAGATGGGCCATCAGGGGATCGACAAGGTATATCAGAGGATCCTGAAGCGCTCCGAGTGGCCTGGAATGAAAAAGGCAAGTGAGAAGTGGGTGACAGCGTGCCTGTCATAACAACAGGTCAAGGATCCAAGGAAATTGCGATTTCCTTTACAATCGATCGAGTCGTCTGAATTCAACGAGGTGGTGCAGATAGATCATCAAAAGATATGCATGACAGACAGCGGTAATAACCAAGTCCTGGTCATGATAGATCACTTCACGAAGTATGCAGAGGCCGTGCCATGCATAACTGCCTCGGCGGAAGAGACATGCGACCACCTGATCAATACGTGGATAGCGAGACATGGTTGTCCGATGACGTTTCAATCAGATAATGGAACAGCTTTCGTAGGAGAGCTTACGAAAGAGCTTATGAGACGCTCACAGGTTGCTCAGGCTCACTCCACGACATACCACCCCCAGACGAATGGCTTAGTGGAAAGACAGAATAGGACGTTAGACAACAAAGGGAAAAAGTTCGAATGGAACGACGAAGCAGAAGTTGCCTTCGAGAACATAAAGCGTGAACTGTGCGAAGCGCCAGTGCTAGGCATGCCTACAGAAAAGGGCATGTATGTTCTTGACACAGACGCATCGGTAGTAGCCATCTCAGGAATATTGCATCAGGAGCAAGAATGGAACGGAAGAACGGTTCTCCGTCCCATTGCATACGGCAGCAACGTCTTGAGTGACACTGAGATGAAATATGGCGCACCAAAAGCAGAAATGTTTGCAGTAGTCACATTTGTGGAAAAATACCGCGCATACTTGGGGAGCGCTCCCTTTAAGTTACGCGTAGACAACAGAGCGTTATCCTGGTTGAAGACCTACTCGATGGATCAGAGTTACATTGGTAGATGGATAGTAAGATTGGATGGCTACCACATGATAATCGAGCACAGGATGCGTGATAAACACCAGAATGCTGACAGCCTCAGTAAGAAAACTGAGTTCTATGAAAGATTGGAGCAGAAGCAAGCCAATCAAGTAGAAATAAAGGAGGGATTCTCGTTTCTGGACAAAGAAACCTATGAAGCGCTTCCCTTAACGAGATGGTTGGACAAGTCTGGACATCCAATTCCAGGACACCCCGAGTTACCTGTAGAGAAAGCAGCCGAGATAAAGATCCTGTCCAAGGAGGACCCGGTCCCCTTGGATCTGTTGCTGCGCTCGAATCTGGTCCAGCAAGAACTCTCTCGCATGAACATAAACAGCCTCTCATTATTGGATAAAACGGTGCAGGTCACACCGCAAGTGATGCGGATGCTGGGTGGATTGTTAGAAAGAGAAGTGACCAGAGATTACGCCGAGTGGACAGCAGCAGTGGCATCGCTAACAGTCAGTGAGAAGGTGAAGATCATGCCGTCCAGACGACAACACGAAGAGAACGAGAGGGATTGTAGGACAATAGTTCAGCAACTAGTATCCTCAATACCCCACGAGATTTTAACCAGTACTTCTTACGGCCGGAAAGAACAGGGAAGCAGTACGCGAAGGAAAACCGTTACCTTCGTGGACCAAGATAAAGAAGGTGAGAAGGTAGAACAAAACCTGCTGCAAGATTGTTTGTCCGGGGAGACGAACAATGAGAAGAGCCAGCAAGTACAAGATCAACACCCGGGACAAGAAAGTTTGTCCGGGGAGTCTGAGATAGATGAAAAAGTTCCTGATGAGAAACAGGACCTGGGGAACAGATGGATGCGAAGAAGGCACAGACATGATCTGGAGGAGCGTGTCGACTCCATCACAACCTCTTCAACAGATGACAATTCCCGAATCTCAGGAATTGAAACCTATTCAGACAGGAACTCGAGCTCGGGATCAGAACTGTCCGAACTAGCGATCCACACGCTACTGGTGGAAACTCGGGCAAAGGATCTGGACAGAGAGGTGAACCAGGATCCTGACAGTGATCGCTACCTTATACCAAGCGAAAGAGTCTTTGACAACGCAGCGGATGATTTGGAGACAATAGCGGTATCGAAACGTTCGATAAGTCTGTTGCCACAAAAAGAGGTAGTCAGGACTGATCTTCAGCCGTTCCAGCAAGAAACACAGCCGCTGGCGAAGATTTGGTGCGTTAAGATGGAAGAAGACACACATCAGCCCAATGAGATGAATAGTCAGATGAGAATCATGAAGACGTACTTGAAGGCGAGATACAGACTCTCGGATCTTCTCAGGGCGCAGAGAAATGATCGCATGACAAGCAACCTGAAAAGGTGGATCGAGAATGGTTCTCCCGATAAAGGGGACCTCGAGGAAGATAGTTATCGCATCCTGAGACAGTACTTCATGCAGAAGGAAGGGAGGTTATATTTGAACAAAGACGGGATTGTGGCTTGCAAAAGAAGAGAGGAAGACAGAGTCCTATACAAGTATAACGCGATAGTGTTAACGCAACTCTATCAGACAGAATTATTATTCAGGTCGCATGATCAGATGGGCCATCAGGGGATCGACAAGGTATATCAGAGGATCCTGAAGCGCTCCGAGTGGCCTGGAATGAAAAAGGCAAGTGAGAAGTGGGTGACAGCGTGCCTGTCATAACAACAGGTCAAGGATCCAAGGAAATTGCGATTTCCTTTACAATCGATCGAGTCGTCTGAATTCAACGAGGTGGTGCAGATAGATCATCAAAAGATATGCATGACAGACAGCGGTAATAACCAAGTCCTGGTCATGATAGATCACTTCACGAAGTATGCAGAGGCCGTGCCATGCATAACTGCCTCGGCGGAAGAGACATGCGACCACCTGATCAATACGTGGATAGCGAGACATGGTTGTCCGATGACGTTTCAATCAGATAATGGAACAGCTTTCGTAGGAGAGCTTACGAAAGAGCTTATGAGACGCTCACAGGTTGCTCAGGCTCACTCCACGACATACCACCCCCAGACGAATGGCTTAGTGGAAAGACAGAATAGGACGTTAGTGTCGATGCTGAGAGTAAATTGTTCCAGGTACATGACAGATTGGGACAGATACCTTCCACAGGTGATGGGAGCCTATAATAGCACGCAACACTCCACCACTGGAGTTAGTCCACACATGATGCTAACTGGATACGAGAAGTCTTTACGCTTAACCTTTTTCTACCCAGAGTATGAGGGAAAGAAAACGTCTCCACAGGTCTATGTGAGGGATGTGATCAGACGTCAACAGGAGTTGAACGATTTATGCAGACGAAATACTCAGCAAGCACAGGCAAGGCAGAGGAAAAAATTCGACAAGAAAGCAGCTGGTGCAAAAGCTTACAAGGTGGGAGATTACGTATGGGTATTTCAGAACGTTATACCACCGAAAGGAACAAAAAAGCTCCTAAAAAGTGGAGGGGACCCTTCATGATTACGGAAGTGCACCAGGAGGGACGCTTTTATAGACTGAATACTGGCCGAGCCGCCCACTACGAGAACATTAAGCCACACAATCCATCGACTGGTGTATACCTGCAGACATGGAAGAAGGGGATTATCTAATGATGGATCCTGCTTGTGAGGTCAACGAGAAGGGCACCAGGGAGAAGAACGATGGAAACGAAGTCGTGGAGGAAGGAATGGATACACCGCAGGACCTGGATCAAAACGAGGTAATCGGAGCGGACGATGAAACCTTACCCTACGCAGAGGAGGATTGGCAGGATCACGAACAGATAGAGGTTCCCAAGAACTTGGAACCGGATCTTCCGTTCACGATACAGACTCGTCAGAAGGACGGGACAAGACCAAGAAAGAAATATAATCCTTACGGTGACGACTTTGTAGTGGATAGGATAGATCTGAAGAAGATAGTGGAAGAAGTAGTGGGTCTAAAAGAAATAACTGTGTCACAAGACATTGACATAGTCGATGATCACGACTATGAGTGGGTCGACGACCGGTCGAAACCCGAGGTAGAATTCAACGACTAGCAACAGCAGTCATATGAACAAGACTTGACGAACCGGCGTGTCTTAGAATGGCTGAACGAAATGACGTCGGACCCAAAGGGGACCACTGTCACGATTCAAGAGGTAGATCGTGAAAGCATAAAATACATGAAAACCGAACGAGATGATCCTTCCTGGGCTGCCCAGGAAGGGCGACTACTCATTCCGGCTTCCAATCTCGATTAGATACCCGGTAAGCGATCGACGGGGACGTCGATGGATATTTTTGTCCGGGGAGTGGGGGTAGGACTTACCCACACTGAAAACTTGATAATAAAAAAATTAAGAGTAGCAAGAGAAATAGGAGACTTTGAAGCAGAAACAGGCGAAGAACCTAAGAAACCTGACATAGGGAGGGTAGTTGAGTCATATTTCAACTTACCGAATGAATACTCAAGTAACATAATACTAACAGACAGTGATTTCATACTCACAAATAGAACATGTGCGATAGCAATCACAGCAGACATGAGTTTTAGGACAGCGTTAGCGGCAGATTTTAAGAGAGAATATAAAAACATAGAGTTCCTTTGGAAGCAACGACCAGGAGTAGGGGGCGTAGCAGCCTTACCTCCGGCGGCGTCACAGATACCGGGAAAATACCTATGCTTCTTGGTGACGAGGGCGACGGAGAAGCAGCACGTGGACCCAGAGAACCTAGTCTTGTCCTTGACGAGGTTGAGGGACTTCCTCGTGGAAATGGACGTGAAGGAGCTTTCGCTCCCAGTGTACGATCCAAACAGAGGACGACTGCATCCTCGGGAATTGTACGCGCTTGTACACGTGATATTCTCTGATACTAATATACAAGTATATTTACATAAGAAATATTACTTAAGTATAGGCTGAGTGACGTGCGAGAGGGTGTTAGGCTAACGACTAAGTTGTATGTAATGTGCGATATGTGTGATATGTGTGTTATGTTATGTTATGTGTTAGGTTATTAAGATCCTGGGTAAGAAGGGGTTAGTGACCATGAACAACTGAATGACGATCTTAGGAATAGATCCAAAGTTTGGACTGTCCAATCTTAGGTCGAATTCCAAAATTTTAGACACCGATTGATTTTAATAAATTTTAGGATAAAGATCTTTTTATCTGAACTGTTTTTCAGTAAATTTTAACGATATCTGTTAAGGTGAAACTGACAAGTGTGATATTCATGACTTCTTTTCTAGATCCTGATTGATCATTTAATTGCTCACTTGAGTCAAAACCTTGAAATTGAATCAAATCAAATCGAACTTGAAGAACGAATGGATAATTTCAACTTGGATGAGTTGATGGACCTGGCAGAGGCATATGTAGGACTGATGACAGATGCGATCTATCGTCGGCTGATAGATCGAGACTTTGCTCTGGAGGACCCAGAGGTAGTCATGTTGCTGACCGCCCTGATCAACATCTTGGGGCATGACAACCGTGGGGACCGCCCCATGGAAGTCCTGATGATGGCAGCATATGGAGAGAGGGGAGTGCTAGACCGCCCGAACATGAGGGTGATGAGGTGGAGAAACGGGGCTCTCTCAGGGAGTGACTTGGCGAATGAGCCTGGATTCGGAAGTTCTAGGACTTACCAGCCAGGTGAAATGCCTATGCCCTCCAAGCCCAAACCTGGGCTGACGAGAATGCATCAGGAGATGAACAGCGAGGCTGCCTCGTCTGGTTCACCACTGAGAGCAGCTGTGCCACCAAAGAGGGCGAAAGCAGAACAGAGGGTTCAGACGAACCAAACCATGCAAGATCTTGATGGGATAAAGGACGAGCTGGAAAGAACGAAAAAGGAGCTGGACGAGGTGACTAAGACCATGCTCATAGCGGAGGACGACAGAGACATGTGGAAAAGATTGTTCTAAGACTGCAACAAGAAGCAGGGTCAAGAAATTGAGCGCTTGAGGCAGGACTACAAGGAGCGATCGGAACGGGTGGCGTTGACAACGGCTGTGGAAAAAGCGATACCTGCAAAAAGAAATATTCCTCGTGGGCAGTCCCCGATGGAACTCTTGACGCCTCGAGAAATGAGTCAGACAACGGAGACACGGCTCCCGACAGCAACAGATCGAGTGACAATCCCGGACCCTAGTGACACCTTGGGTGACCCCGTCGTGGAACAAACGGTGAGGAAGCTGATAGAGACAGCTGGACGACTGGTCGCCAACAAGAATGCGCCAGGTTCCGAGGTGACTGCACCCTATGGAACGATCGATGACACGGGCAGAGTACGACTCTCCCTGACCGTGATCAGACAGGGAATAAGCGACATGACGCCACTAATGGGGAGCTCTAAGACCCCAGAAAGAAGAATACAGAAGATGTCAGCGAAGAAAGTGTCACGTGTAATAGACATACAAAAGAACAATCAGTTGAGATATAACTTCACGGGAGTTCCGGAGACAGATCCGAGAGCTTGCTTCAATCGAGCGACTTGGAACCCGGCAGTAAACCTGCAACAACCGCCATTTGGGACATCACATCTGATACTGGGAGACAGCTTGGTCAGAGTACTATCGAATTTGAGGACCTCTTGGGTCACCACGGTGATGGCCTTCGGAGGAGCGACTATAGCCCAGTTATATCGGATGGTGGAACTAATGAATCCAGGGAGGATCCCCAGTGTGATGATCCAGGTTGGAACGAACAACATCTCGAGAAGTTCGGATGAGGAGGAAGCATTATGGGAATCGATGATGGTGTGCTTGTTAACTAATCTCTGGCAGAAGTTCAACTGCGCGATACTGACCGTTTGCACTGTGCCTATGAATGCAAGAAGCTTGACAGCGGCAGGGAGAAGGCCCAACGAAGAAGTGGTCAGGTGGAACAATATTTTGAGGAATCTCGCAAGTCGGAATGCCGGAAGGATGATCCTCATGGACATCGAACATGAGTTGAGAGCGATGGATCAGGCCAGGCTGACCACAGACGGCATCCACTTCGATAGTATAGAAGGACAGGCTTGGTTGAACAGAGTCTTCCAGGAGCGATTGGATGAGTTGAAGGTAGAACTCTTTGACACAGGAGTGCTGAGGGAAGAAGGAGCATCGAGCGAAACGGTGATTACCACCTTTGTGCCCCCTAACCTGGAAACACGCTTGGGGACGGTCCCGGCCGTCACGAATTATAGACAGCAGATTTCTAGCGAACCAGGTCAAAGGACGGATGTTCAAGATCGATTGGGAGAAGCACCGGTAAGGAGGACCATTCATCCTCGGAGAAGACTAGGAACTGTTAACCCAATCGAGGAGGCAGCCAGCACGTCTAGATCGGACACGAGATCGGAGACGACAAGTACCAGTAGAGAGGAGAGACGCCCGGGAAGAGGCTCGTTGATGTGGTCAGGGCCCATACCATCTCCCTGGCATGTATAAAAAGATGAACTAATGAAGCTGGATCTCCAGAGGGTGAGCTTCATCGAAGATGCAAGGAGGATGCTGAATGGAGCGAGGCTATCCGTCAGCAGACTCTACTCGATAACAGGCGTAGACTGGTTGATAGCCGCTAGCATAAACTTCAGTTCCACGACGGCCTTGAGATTTGCTGACCTAGAGGGACTGCCCTCTAACAACACAATGGGACCAGTGAACGCGAGACCATTGCAGGATGTGAGATTGAATCATGATGAGGGGAATCGGGAAGAGAGACCAGGAAGATTTCTAGTGACAAGGGCGCCGATCGGACAACATGTGAAAATGTTCAGGCAAGTGAGCTCACCCCCAGGTTATGTAAAGGAAAAAATATACCCGAAACTAGTGAATCAAGATGGTGATGTCCAAAGATACGGCGGATTGAAAGCGATAAAGAAAGATGAGACCATCTTCGCCGCCTATGACAAAGCAGAAATAAGGAAGGCCAAGATCATGATAGTAGCGAATTCAGAGTTCGTGTATACTTCCAAGTCTCTGTTTTGGCCGGACGTCATAATGTTGGCAGCGGTCGATCTGGACCTACTGCAATCAGTATCTCTGGCTATAGGGGTACAAAGACAGACGGACATGAACCCAATTACGATCGTGTTTGCTGGCATCAATGACCATGTACACAGTAGAGGTTTACTGAGCAGACTCAGAGATCCTACAACGGCAGAAAATCCAGTGTGGCCAGCGATAAAGGATATCCTTGAGTCGATGGGTGAAGCCGTGGATGCGAAGAAGGAGGGATCGTTCACCAAAGTGACACCGAGAGTAGTATTCGCGTTGTCTCCGGGGTATGCATATCTCCCGGATGGACTGAAATTCGTGTATGCGATTGTGACCTTGCTTTCGGAAAGAAAATATGATGTGATCATATCAGCCCCGAATCGCATGATAGAGATGGAGAACCTGAGGCCACTCAAGGCTGAACTACCTGCAATGTGGTCAGATATCTCGAACGCGATGAGAGGATTCAAGGACCATGCGCTGCACATGTTAGTGTTGGACGAGGTGCTGGGGTTGGAACTGTCCAATTTCAGTCGACAGCTCAAACTGAAACCGGGAATAGACGACGACCATCGAGTGGTCGAAGCGATGTCCAACAACTTATGGTTCCGAGCAATGGAGATGACAAGTGAAAACACGAGAAGGAAGAATTCTCAAGAGACTAGAGCTCAATTGGAGGCGATGGTTTTGAGAACCAAGCCGGAAGCCAACCAGTGGCTACACCTAAGTCCTCGAGTAGCGGCATTGGGTGCAGATGCTTTTGAGCAAGGCCCTGTGATGATCACGAAGATCCATGCCTACTTGTTAAAGGAGGTGAACCTGGCGGAAAATGCTGGAGGAAAGACCGCTGAATTTGTGAACAGAATGTATCAGACTAACCTGGAAACTTTCTGGACCCAGGAAGTGAAGGCACAGGAAGGCTTTGAACGGACGGACAGCATGCTGGAAGGGTTGGGAGCCGGATGGACCGCGTCCTTCTTGGCAAAAGTCTACCCGAAAGTCTCTCATAATTTGATAAAGGAATTCCTCCAGGCAGTAGTGGAAGTGTCAATAGTAGAACTACTAGCCTTGTTCGTGACGTTTGGAGCAGAGAGCTTCGTGAAAAGACCGGCGATGCTGCTCACCGAAGGAATCCAGAACCTGCGGTTAGATATGCTTTTAGCATTGATTGCGATTACCCACGGAAACTTGGGAGGACTGATGAAATTGACACGTTGTCCAGAGCAGATGAAAGAGAGAGTGAGGAATTTGGATATGAAGAAATCCACGGACTCGTGGAACAAGATAAGAGACCTGAGACACACTCTTATCCAATATCTCTTAGAACAAAATCGCTTTGGAACAGGAGAAGACGAGACTATTGAAAGAGAAGAAGATGTTAGACGACATGTTGGGGGCATGCCACTTTTAACCGATCTGAGCTTGGCTATGAGAACCGATCCCTTAGCATTGATCAGAGGAGCCACGGAGTTTGTGACAGTGATATATGGACCAGCAGTCACGTTTGCGTTCCCTGACGTTAAGGTGGAGGCGTATAGGAGGTCGGTGCTGCACCTGAAACTCTTATCAGCAGTGGACGGTAGTGCACTGAACTGGTGTGAGCAGCACACCTTGCGGGAGCTCATGAGTGAAGATCTGTTATTTGCGAAAATATCAGAGCCAGAGATGACAGTCATCAACTTTGACGATCACTTCCGTGATCGCATGGGAGAAGTAGAAAGAGGACACATCGAGGTGTTTCCGAAGCTTTGGAATCTGAGACCCTATGATAAAACAAATGGTGAGATAACCAGAGTGCCTCGTCTCGTTGCAGCATATCACAAGGTGAGAGAAGAGACGAAGGATTAGGGTGATTACGAGAAGCTGCCGGAAGAAATCCCCGAATTCCCTCTGATAAGAAGGATGTTCCTCGGAGCAGTCTCCATGGTACAAACTCCTAGGTTGAGAGCATTTAAAACCAATGAAAGGAGAATAGGGAATTTCGTGGGAACGATGGATCCATACTTTGTAGGGAGAATTACCGCCGTGTTACAATACACACAATTTGCATATACGGATCAAGCGACGAGAAGGCGAATAAGCAACGCCGCGACTCCCAAGCCTGGAAGATTTGACGAAGAATGGGCGGGATTAGGCTTAGCTCCTATGAAGATGAGAGGCAGGACCGAACTGCCTGAGGCCTCCTTGATCCTGACTAGTGTGAAACCGGAATTGAAAGTGGGAGGAACACTGCAGGCGAGAATCTTCCTAGCACCCTTCGGCTGCGAGGAAATCAAGCTGGTCCATGGAGAAGAGGAAGATAGATCGGCCGGTACATTGATCATACCGAAGTTTCCGGAAGGAACCGACAATGATAAGCAAGGACCCTCGAGCTCAAAGAAGGATATGTCGGAAGGAGACGACGGACAGGGAGGAAGCCGTCAAGCCGAAGAACCCATGCAACAAGATGCAAGTCAAGCTGGTGGGGAAGACGACAGGGCATCAACAGGAGGAGTATCCAGCCTGGATTTCAATATCTTCAGTGACCTTGAGAACAACGCGGATACGTTGGAGACGACTGAGCCAGCGGATGAAGGCGTTTCGACACTGGAGCCTCCGACAGCCTTTACAGAAATGAAACGGAATTTGCCGGAGAGCAGCTCTCCTGGCAATTCAAGAAATAACGGACAAAGAATCCTCATGGAACTGCCTAGAAGAAGAAGAATAGAGGGCTCAGTCAGAGTACAATTCTTGGGAACGTTGCCCGAAGAGGAGTGGGAAGTACATCACCGATACCATGAGAATGGGACGGGATGTAAATTGGACAGAGTGGCGTTCATGGAAGAAGTCTGGACAGTAGTCCAGAGCTATGGGACCCAGTCCATTTTGAAAACAGGTCTCAACCGACCGTTGATGCAGGAAGTCCTTGACAAGCTTGATGAGTGTGAAGGTAGATTGAGTGAGTTGTTGATTGACTCAGCCACTGATGAAAGTGAAGCGAACTCTCCCATCAAGATGACACCGCAGGACGATAAAGGAGAGGTGGTGTATCTGTCAAGAACCAGGAAAGGAACGATGCGGTCGAAATTGGTGATTAAAAGATCAACGAGATGAAAATGAAGCTAGGCAGTAGAGTGATGCCGAGGAGAGTAGGAAAGACGAAGGTGGATTCGGAGATATCGATGAAAGCTGTCAATTCAGCGAAACGAAAACGAGTCAAAGAAGCCATGCATTTGGGACAAGGTGATTATCAATTACCTGGCACGAACAGAATGTTGACCGATGTAGCGATGGTGCCACCCATTCTCATGGCAGGAATAAAGTCAACAGGTTATAAATCCAAAAGGAGTGACCGCACTCTGACTGGAGCAACCTTAGAAATGGAAATACTCAGCCAATGTGGAGAGAGCACAATGAAAGACTTTAAGCCATCTCCCATGAATCACGGAAAGGGAAGTGTCGCAGGACAACTAGTTTCAGTGGAATATAACCGACTATCAGTGTGGGAGACTGTGTCGATAGATGAACCAACCGGTGGATACATGGAGATGTTAGAATACCGAAACTCGGCTAGAGTGTATGTGATGGCCCTGGAAGACGAAAAGGCCATGGAAGGTTATCTGGAAACGATGTTGCGAGGCACCACCCTCAAGCAGAAGGCGTACGGGACTCTGGCATCGTCCGATATACAGGCAGAAACGATGGAGCAGTTAGTGAGCCTTCCATGGAAAGCAGTGGTGTTACGGTACTTCGAAGAAGAGATGAGGACTGCGCCAAGAATACACGCTCTCATGGCAGTACCTTACGTGAGAACCGAGTTACAACTGATGTTTGCCTGGTTCATGATGGGACTGACTCGCGAAGAATATGATTCAGAAGAAAGGAAGAGGTCGAAAGAAGAGAAAGTTTTCCTTATGACGAACCTGAGGGATCTGATAATTCAAGAGGGAGCACAGTAGCGTGTGCGAAGCGGAGAGACGCTCTCTGTTTCATTCGATTCATGATAGAACAGATTTCAGTACCTGCATTGAAGACCTGTGTCAAGATGCTGAAGGAGGGCGATGAGCGAGCGAAAGCCTTACTCTTGCTAGCACTGCTGGATATGCAGCAAAGCAAACCGATGAGGGTGAATATGAAAGAACCCGAGGAGTTAGAGCCCATGAGGAAGATAGACGAAATCAGGAGATTTTCGAACAAGGAGCTGAGACTCACTAAAGAGTCTATGGGGGCACTGCCGAAATCCAGTGAGTACTGTGGACCGATCAAGAAGAAGTCGTACAGCTACGTATCCGGAATCATAGGGATAGCTTACAACCCTTTCCTGAGTGAAGACATACGTGATTGCTTCTTCGATTATGAGCAGGCAGTGTTGCTAAGATTCTGGACGTCGAGAATTGTAACGATTAGGAAAGCTACCAATCCTCAGATCAGATTGGGACTGGTCTTGGAAGAAGAGGTGACTGCACCTTCCGTACCAAAATCCGACAAAAGAGTGGAGTTTGGGTTGGGATTCTCAGATGAATTACTAAGAACGAGCTTGATGGCAGTGTGGAAATTGATGAGGCCATCATGGTGTCCTAGTCCCAACGCTGACTCGATATTACGGGCAACACAAGACCTGCAGAGGGAGCTGAATGCAGACTGCAACCTGCGTGACCTGAACATCATATATAATGTGATGACAACAGCCTCTAGGAGCAACGGGGAAGATAAAGTGGAGTTGCCTGGCTGGGGACCAGAAGACTGGGTCAAACTTGGTAGCTGTCTGGCGGAAGTCTGTGGACTGGAAGATCACGTTTCTGGAGGTCTGGACTGCGTAAAGACCCTAGAGAGACAACAAAAGCAATTGACGATATTGTTTGGGAATGTCGTGATGAAGGCAAGGACGGAAACGGAACTGATCGCAGATTGCCATGGAGGAACCGAGGTGAATCTAGTGACTGCACTAGGATTCTACAGCATGTTTGGTTCTTTAGAGTCACTATTGAATCTAGAACAGAAACATGAGATGGTCACAGCCATCAGTGTAGAAGTATTCCCAGGAGTTCTGCAAACCGAGCAGAAACACATGGGAAAATGGAGGGAAGCGATCGAGGCGGAAATGAACATCAGACACAGTTAGGCTTATTGTAGACCATCAGGAGCACGATATTTAGTGGGCTCGACATTGGCTCCAATGTGCAAGAGCAGATACCCGGTGCATTTCGTAGCTGTGGATGTAAAGAGTACGAGAACGATCGTGGATCAAGCCTTCTCAGTGCCAAAATGTGTGAGACTAACGAGAATATCCGAAAAACCTTACGATTTGCTATGTAAGATGTTCTCAGCAGTTCCAGAGAGAACAAATGAAGAGTTGGAATCGATACTGGGAAGGAAGGTCATGGGATACGTGAGTGGGAACTTCACTGACTTTGAGAGACAGAAACAGAGAGGATCAACTGTTACAGATTACAATACAGTAGACGAGAATGATGAAATCCACCGAGTGATGATGGAAGTGGAACCATTACTGGAAGCTTCGGGAAAACGTAATTGGAGGAGCATCATGTTGACACATGACGAGTTTCCCTGCCATTGCTTGCTGCAGACCTCGTGGTATCCCAAGCGTAGTAATCTGGTGTTGATCTGGGACTCTGGAGAGCTGCTCTCCATGGGTTTACCAGACTCATCACAGCCCATAACAATAGTGATAGTGGGAGTTATAATGGCGATACGATGGCTGGAAGCTCATGTAAGAGAGAACAATAGACAGGAAGCGCCAACGAGAGAACAGTTGCGGAAATTGGATTGTCTGAAAGATCTAGATCTTTTTGAGACAATGTGCAAGATTTTAAACATTCCGATGGAAGTGAAGAAGATATGGGCAAGGAGACGATTAATGCCTTGGTTCAGAGCTAACATGACTGCATGGTTGTACGAATATGCTAAGAAGCATAAGTCGAAGCACGGCAGAGTGTTCAGTGAATATCAGCTGGACATTGGAGCAGGAGCTTTCAAGCGAGCCTCCGTGACTCATCGGAATGCAGTGACCACCGCTGTAAAGAGAATCTCCAGGACGCGTGAACGTAGTGGAAAGGAGAAGGAAGAGATGTTGAAGGAAGATTTGGAGAGAAACGTGACGTTGTGTCTCCACAACAGCTTCTGCCGAAACAGAGAATCTAACGTGGATCCCCTACCTTGTTGCAAACAGAGGATAGAAGAGCAGAAGTGTTGGAGGACGGCTTCCAAAAGCGTCAGGATAGCTAACGATGTGTTGCAAGACACAGAAACTAAAATCGCAGAGTCAGTGTCACAGGAGGAAGAGATGGAGCCTTGACAAACGGTCGAAAGAACAAGAGGCAAAAAGAACAAAAGTTAGAAGAATTTAGAAGTTTTTGAACTTCTAAACGACGAAAAAAGAAGAAAAAAAGGAGTGACGAAGAAAAAGAAAATGAAAATCAGAATTGTTTTATGTGTGTGAAAAACTCAAGTGAGAAACCAAGCAACCAAGTTGTAATTGAAAACTGAAACATTTAGTTGAGCTTTGAACATTGAAGGAATAGTTGCATTTATAAATTTGCATTTTGATTTTAATTAAGTGGCTTTAGAGACACTTACTTATTATTTATTTAGAAAGGCTTTAGTGAAGAGTATATTTAAATATTCCAGCCTGCATGATTGTTTTTAATCAATTAGGACGACTGATCACTTTGTGGTGACATGAGAGACTTGGAGAATCTCTCGAAGAGGGAGATTGTTTCATTGTTCTTTCTTACCACAGAGTTTCCTAGTTTTAATATTCAGGACAATAACAAGCAAGATTTCCGAAGGGAAGGAGCATAGTAGGATAATTTTAGCTTGTTGGTTGGCAGGACTGTCCTGCAAACCAACATCTTTTAAAAATCTAGGAGAAGAAGTTTTTAATCAGTACATTGACATTGGAAGTCAAAAAGATGTTTTTTATCTTAGGTCATATCCTCAATGTAAGAGGTTATATCCTCAGATTAATGAAAGAATTTGAAGGCTGTAGTGATGTAGTATGATGCCATTTATATTCTGCAGTGAGTCGATATGACGCGGATAAAAGTAATTTCGTGCATTTTGTAAATTCTGTTCGATGACACAGTACCGATTTTACAAACATTGCGAGATTCACTGAGGACATTGACCGGACTGTCCGGGGAGTATGTGACATTCGATCAGAATGCGCCAAAATGCAGATTCAGCAGATTCGGAATTTTAGCAGCGAACCTTCCGAATTGACGGTTTTAAGCGATTAACAACGTTATTGGGACGATTAGTCAAACGGTGAAAGTCAAGATATTCTAGTATTTTGAAATTTTAAAAATTCGAAGTATGACGTCATATTTCTGAGAAACGTCAGAAACGGCCATTTTTGATAGAAAACCAGGGAAAAACACAACAAAATTAGTTGCGATAGCGATAACAACGGAAATTGTGATTGAAAAACAACGACAGATTGCAGGAATAGCAGAGACCGTTCCGAGTTGCAACTAAATGACACTGTTTCAGATGAATTAGAAGTATTCAGTGGCGTACCACAAGGCTCCATCCTCGGACCGCTCCTCTTCTTGGTTTTCATGAACGCTCTTCCATCATGTGTCACTTCCAAATCGTTCGGTTATGCTGATGACTACAAAATTGTAGGCGACAACCCTTTAACACTGAATATAGACGTTAGAAAACTGTGGCGGTGGTGTGACGAAAATTTCATGTCACTGAACTTAGGAAAAAGTGCTCGGCATTAAAGGTACAGCTCCTATTGCACTGCCAAACCACGAATTTGAAACAACTGAATGTATGAAAGATCTGGGAATTCTCGTAAATGACACACTCTCGTGGACTCTGCATGCAAAGAAAAGGACCGAAAAAGCCTTGAACGCTCTCTTCATCCTAAAACGGAATCTTTCAAAAGCGACGTTTTGGACCAGAAAAAACGCATATATCTGTTATGTTGTGCCAATTTTAAACTACGGATCAGCCCTTTGGAAACCATCAAAAGGCGACTTAGGTACTCTTGAAAGTATCCAGCGAAAAGCAGTATCATGGATCTTCATCACAAACAACATATCCTTGTGCCAGTCGGTCATATTTGGAAGTTTGACCTTGAGAAAAGCAAGAGCACTTAATTTTGGGGTGAAATTTAGTTTTTCAAAAATTCGAATGGAGCCTGTCATGCACGATTTTCTCGCGATAACTGAAAAACCGAAAAAGAGAATTCAGAACGATCGAATAACAATCGCGGTAAAGTTGTCAGATAAAAAACAAGTGGGAAATTGCTATTCGCAATTTCCATCATAGTGAACAAGAGTAGAGCTGTCCTATCTGAAATAGAAGACAGAGTATTCCCGAGAGAACAATTATTCGAACTGGACTAGAGTGAACCTTCGACGGAAAGGTGGACAGCTGGAGTGTCCCAATGGTTCACATAAAACTTCATTCTAGAGTTCAAACTTACCTCTGCCATTCAAACTGACAAACATTGAACTTATCTAGTTATCTACATTGAATTCTAGAGTTGCTCACCCATTTAATTACCTCCTGTGCTTGAGTGCATCAACATGTAAGTCCTTAATTTAAATTTCTAGAGTGTGTTTTATGATTGTTATGTTGAGGTAAGGCGAGTTTTAGGTTGATCCATCTGAAATGGATCAAAGTTCCACTGTCTAATAAAAAGTAACTTAACGGATTGTTCCGACCCGGTTTTTAACGGCGTTCATGTATTTTGGGTATCTAGAGACCTAAGTATGGGGACGTTCTTATTTCTAGAGTGGGGGGATATTTTGGTAGTAGCCTTTAAGCTGTAACGGGTCGTAGTCTCATGTCACAAGCGAACCGAATTGGCTCCGACTGATTTGAGGTAGAAAAACACAAGAGATAGTGTCCCTGACTCTTGAGCCAATGGTTATAGGGCCTATTTTTCTTAAGCCTCATGTGTGACTACAGTAGACGAATGTTACATAGTGTTTTAATGGCGCTCCTGGGTGTTTACGACATCAAGACTACGGAGTCGAACCCACTTGAGACAGCTTCGGGCTAAATGCCCATTCTAGAGTACCGGCGGTGCGGTTCGACAGGAACGTGCAAACCTTCCGGTTGTACCGTGATAGCTTTTTAAGAAAACTCGAGAAAACTTCCTGGTACGCTCTCCGAACGAGGCTTAGCTAACCGAGTAAAGGGGGGCAACTAGGGGGACAAAAACACGAGCAAAAAGACAAAAAGCAAAACAAACACCAAAAAAGAATAGAAAAAGGAACAAAAACCATAAAACGAAAAAAGACAGTGACTTTGACACCAGATCAGTTGGATCAAACCTTTATATTAATTAAATAGTATACCCATACTGTTTTACAAGTTCGATCGTTTCGATCAACCTAGCAATTTAACCCAGTAACCTCAATAAAGTGCCCGAGGGTGGGGCGTTGTCAAGTGTTTTTAGATAGCTTGGAACTTAGCTGGACAACTAGGAGACTTGACTGGAAGAGGTGACCAGCCGAGTGGGAAAGTGGTTCAGGAGCACTTGAGCTGAACCAATAGGAGACTTGACTGGAAGAGGTGACCAGCCGAGTGGGAAAGTGGTTCAGGAGCACTTGAGCTGAACCAATAGGAGACTGGACTGGAAAAGGTGACCAGTCGAGTGGGAAAGTAGCAAAGAAGGATTTTGCAGTTCTCGAGTTCTCAAGTTGGGCAGACCGGGTATCGTTAAAATCCACATTACATTATAGGAGATAAGTGTAAAATTGGATAAGCGAAATCCCCTGGTTTTGAGGAACGTTTTTACTTAAGCAGGCCTGGAGACAGGTCTACGGTTTTCTCTTGAGAGGTTTAGCACCCGGCGCTTAAGGTAATTTTTAGGTTTAAGAAAGGGGGCTAGAAAGGGGGGAGGTTAGAAGGGGGCTGGTTAAGTTGGAGGTTGGCGGTTATAATTTGTAAAAAGGGGGGACACATTAGAGTAGCTAATTGCTCGGCGTCGTCGACTTAAATACATTAGATATTTACACGCGTTGGTCATAGGAAACGGATATCCAAAATTAGAATCAGGTTAAGGTAGGTAACCTGGTCGGATCGGTAGGGGGGAACGGACATAGACAGTTTTTGTGATACCCCATAAGATCGCTAGCAAGGGGGGGGGGGGAGAGAACGCGTGGCAATTAGGTACCAGACATTTTTTCGATAGAAGGTAGACATTTGTCACCTTTGAATTTTAGGTGGGTTCATCTTTCTGTTTTTATTACTTTTTCTTGCTAGATTTTTGTTGCATTTTGGTAAGGATTTGTGTTTGGCTTTTATACGAACAGGTGATCACAAGATACCTGCGCACAGTTTTTGGTTTCCAATTGCTTGGAACATTGAAAAAGAGGTAACTAAAAAAGGGGGGTCAGCATTTGGCCACTAAGAGAGGGTTTTTGGGAAAATTTTTACTAGAGCTTGAGTGGTGGTACAAGGTACAGTGAATCAAGAAGTCCCCATAACGAAGAAGAAAGAGGTCCCACCGCTCAGACACTTGTCAACAGTCTTGGGACAGTGCAGTCCTGGACCAGAGCAGTCTTGGGACAGTGGTCTTGGGACACTAGCCTTGGGACAGTGGTCTTGGGACAGTGGTCTTGGGACAGTGGTCTTGGGACAGTGGTCTTGGGACAGTGGTCTTAGGACAGTGGTCTTAGGACAGTGGTCTTGGGACAGTGGTCTTGGGACAGTGGTCTTGGGACAGTGGTCTTGGGACAGTGGTCTTGGGACAGTGGTCTTGGGACAGTGGTCTTGGGACAGTGGTCTTGGGACAGAGGTCTTGGGACAGTGGTCTTGGTATAGTGGTCTTGGGACAGTGGTCTTGGGACAGTGGTCGTGGAACACTAGCCTTGGGACACTAGCCTTGGGACAGTAGTCTTGGGACACTAGCTTTGGGACAGTAGTCTTGGGACATTAGTCTTGGGACACTAGCCTTGGGACAGTAGTCTTGGGACAGTAGTCTTGGGACACTAGCATTGGGACAGTAGTCTTGGGACAGTAGTCTTGGGACAGTAGTCTTGGGACAGTGGTCTTGGGACAGTAGCCTTGGGACACTGACCTTGGGGCAGTACTCTTGGGACAGTCTTGGGACAGTGGTCCTGGGATAGTACTCTCAGGACAAGGGTCTTGGGACACTGACGGAAAGTACTGGGACAGTACCGAACAGTCTTGGGACAGTAGAAAAAAACCTGAGACGGTACAAAGAAGAGTAGGGACGGTAACTGGAAGTCTTAGGACGGTATAAAAATTGAAGTAAAATTACAATAAGTGTTTTGAGACAGATTTAAAACAAAACAACACTAGTCGGAACCCGGTACGGTTGAGACCACAAATAAAGAAAGTTTCACGAAAGGTTTTTATCACGTTTTTATCACGAAAGGTTTTTATCACGTTGTATATTTCCTTTTAAGAATTCTTTTCCACAAAAGATTTTATTCGTAGAATAGAATTGTGTATATAATAATATTGTAAATAAGAGCAATTGTAAATAGAAATAATGAGACGGAGTAGGGTACCGGTGCTCGAAAAAAGGTCAAGTGGATCAAACACGAAATATAACTCGTCGCTGCGCGGAACGACATCAATGGGCCCAAGCAAAACAAAAGATAACTTTTCAGTTAGCATGGTCAGCACGAGGAGTAGTACCGAGAACAAGACGCGTGCTAAAGACAAACAGGTGGAGCCCACAATTGAAATCGATCTAGAGACACCAGACCAGAGCGTAGATGAAGTGGAGAAGAAGACTACGGAATCCACACCGATGCCCCATATGGAAGATCAAAATCCAAAAACCGTGGAGTTTTCGCCGATAGACGCGTTGGAAGACACAACAGGCAATACCCGAGAAGCGGTGAAAGACGACTCTCAAGTAAAGAAAACATCTTTTACAGAAAAGTTGGCGATGATGGTCGAAATGAAATCGAAGGACAACACGGCCGAAGAATCAAAAACTGAAAGAGCACGACCATTTGGGACAGTGAGCGCGAGGACGACAGAAGCTGACCTAAAGGAAGAACACGCCAAAACGGAAGCGACAGCCGAAAACAAGACAACGGTTGATCATGAAACAGCTACTCTTGAGCTTGGCGACCTGATGACAAAACTAAATCAGATCGACAAACAACTAAAGTACAGTGAGGAAGATAGAGACTTAATAAGGAAAGAGTTGGAATACAACAAACACGAGTATCTGGATAGTTATTTTAACCTGGCTAAGGCGACAGACGAGAGACTCCAGCAGATGTCGGACAAGGTAGATGCCACCAATGAAGAACGAGATAAGAACATCAAAAGAGATATGCAACAGTTGAAAAACCGATATGATGATGTCAACAGCCAATTAGGTAGCCTGGAAAAGAGAATGGACACAATGAACAGGAATCAGGCCGAAAGTTCGTGTGCAATACAGGCGAAATTGGATGCAACCTTGAGAAATTCTACCTCACAAGAAAGACCGGCAGCGGATCGCACGCAAGGCACCAGAGTGGACTTTGTGGAACCACAAAGGAACAAACGGCAATCGACACCGTTGCCTTTAAACCGGGATGCGGTAAGCATAGCACCAACGGTTGCTAAAACAATCATGAAAAATGGGACATCAAACACAACGAGTGGTCCGGGGGACTCAACAGCTAGCAGCAACGCAGGTCCGGATGCCATGACGTGGGCAAGCACTTGGGAGATAATGAACAGGACTCTAGAGGCCTTCGCCACGAGGAACACTAACTCGAGCGATAGGAGAGACGGAAAATCAAGAAAAACTTTCAAGAAGCCAAAAGAATTCAAAGACGACTCCGATGGATGCATTGACACGTGGGTGGAAGTGATGAGATTACATCTAGAGCAAGATAACTTAAATGATGAAAGGCAAGCACGCACAGCCATACTCAGCAACCTGGAAGGCACGGCATTGAAATGCGTGGTTGCAAAGAAAGAAGAAGAACGCGATACCGCGGACAAAATCTTCGAAATATCGCTGAATCGATTCGGATCAGGCATGAAGGGTCACCAAGCGATGATGCGATTTGAAAAGAGAAGGCAGAGGGACGACGAGTCAATTGATCGGTTCCTAGATGACCTCGAGAGCTTGAGAAGAAGGAGTGACCCGGAGGAGTCGACAAACAGAAGAAACTTTAGCATTGCCTCGAAGTTCATTGATGGGGTAAAAAGTGATGACTTAAGAACAATGTTAGCAACATACTACACATTGTCGAAAGACAGCGCACCGACCCCAGAAGAAATGAGACAGAAATCAAGGGAATACATGCTGATGAAACCCAAGAAATACTCATATTCAGAAAACAGGAACACGCAAGGGGGAAGTCAACCCCAGAGGTCGTCATGGTACAAGCATAGAGATGACATGGACAAGCGCAGATCATGCGCGAACTGCGGGTCGGCGGATCAACACGTGGCTGACTGCACAACATACAAACAAGGCATGAAGAGTCTAGGATACGCACCGGATGAGGAGGACATGAGCCAGATGGAGGAACACGAGTACTATAGTGGCTTAATCATCAAGATAGGCGCAAGATGCTTCTTCTGTAACCAGGAGGGGCACTTTAGAATGGATTGTCCCTTGTTCTGGGAAGCGGTCAAGGACCAGAGTCACCCCAAACATAAGTTGGCATTAGCGGCAGTGCAGAATCAGCGGAATAGACAAAACGAGTTTGAATCGAGGAACTTAGGAGCACCAAGCACGGAATTGCCGACGAAAACAGTGAAAGCTGTAACACATGTTAATGGTGCGATAGAATCCGCGGCCGCGAACTCTCTAGAGATAAACTATGAGAAAGCGGCGACGGAAGCAATTGCCAAAGTGAAACAGGATCTGGCTGCGAAAGAAATAGAGCAACGACTAAAGCTGGAGATCGAAAGACAGAATTTCAACGAAGCATTAACCGGATCAAACCCAACACCAGAGGCTGTACCAGGCTCAACAAAGACCGGGAATTGTAACACTGTAAAAATGGTGACGGGAAAGCCATTCGGCATATCGAAAATTGGGGCTAGAATAATGTCGATAATCACAGTGGGCGGCCACGAGGTAACCAGAAACTTGAGCGAACCGAGCGACCAGACAATAATGCACTTTGACGTGTACGCAGATTACTTGAGTTGTATAAGCCCACAAACGACTTCTAGAGCGCTGAGAGCACTACTCACGAGAGGGGGCAGCAAGTCGGTACGTGTTGACAACAGGTATACTGAAGCTTATGGTCCACACGAGGTGGTGCTAAATATAGATGGAATAAACATCTATACCAAGACAATGATAACATGTGACGAAGACCTAATTGGGCAAATCTACGTAGGGAAAGAAGAGTTGAAAGTGAGATCGATTGGACACTGCGCTATGCTTGAAGAAGATGCGATGCACATCGGGACAGAGGCAGATGTGACAGGGCACGTGCTAGACATAAGTGGCAAAAAGACTCAGCTACGTGGGTTACTTGATACGGGAGCAGTCTTGAGCGTCATACCAATCGAAACTTGGGAGCGGATGGGCTTTGACAAAGGTGATTTGATAGACTCGAGAACACGGCTGTCAGCTGCAAACAAAGGGGCCCTTCGGGTGCTGGGCAGGACGCCGATAATAGCCCTCAACTTGGGTGAACGTAACCTGTGGATGAGCTTTATCGTGGTAGAAAACCTAGATGAATCTGATCAATTTATTTTGGGCAGAGACTTCATCAGGAATTTCGACGTAACGATTGATCTAAATAACGCAATGTTCAGGATACGGAACCCGGATAGGAGGTACGCAATCAAACCGGTAAATTTAATAATGGCAAATGAAAACAAAGCACCGGTATTCTTGAGTAGGAGGGTGAGGCTGAAAGCGAATGAAGCGGCAATCGTAGGCTTGAGGATGAAAAATTACAATGAACTAAGTGACAACAAGCAAGTGTGTGTAGTTCCGAATCCTAATAGTCAAAGTGCTGCTGTTTTAGGAAGATCCTTCTCGATAACGAAGAGCGGCCTCTGCGTCAGTGTCTTGTTGAATACCCTTGATATACCGATCACGATACAGAGAGGGAGGAAACTGGGTTATGCTTTACCGGTTAAAACTCGATATGAAACGATCGATAACTCAAAACAAAATGAAGTTGTTGATTGTCCCAATCATAGGGACAAAATTTGTATCTTGAGACGATTGCAGAAAATAAAAGATTCATCAGGTCTTATTAAATCACTTAAGTCAGAAACGGATGATGGGCTGTCGAGCTGTTCGAACTTTCCAGAGCGACCCACACTAGATGAAATGCAAACTGATAAACCGGTTCTGCCGGAGATTGAACATTTGAGGGGCAAACTGAAAGATGAACAGCTCGAAGCCATCAAGGACGTACTAGAGCGGAACGAGGAAGTTTTTTCGAGGCATAAGGCGGATATTGGGTGTTGTAATTTCGTTGAGCATGAAATAGAACTTGAGGAAAACGCGGTACCACATAGGGAGGGGGCGAGGCGCATGACCCCACACAAATCGGACGCGTGTAGAAAAGAAATCGAGACGTTACTAGAGTATGACATGATAGAACCATCCAAGTCACCGTGGGCGTGTGGAGTAGTGATGGCCAAAAAGAAAGGCGACCAGTTGAGGTTTTGTTGTGACTTTCGATACCTGAACTCCGTCACGGTGAAAGATGCCTATCCCATACCTAGGATTGATGAGAGCCTCTCGAAGTTAGGTGATGCAAAATTTTTTACGACTCTTGATTTAGGCTCGGCCTTTTGGCAGGTACCACTAAGGAAGCAGGATAGGGACAAGACAGGGTTTGCCTGCGAGTTGGGTCTGTTTCAATGGAAACGGATGCCGTTTGGACTTTGCAATGCCACAGCCACGTTTCAGCGGTTGATGGCACACGCGCTGATAGGCGTGACGAAGAAGTATGGCAACTTGGTAATGTGCTACGTGGATGACGTGGTAATAGCGACGCCAACACTGGAAGACCACATTGAGAGACTTGACGAAGTGTTTGCATGCATGAAGAGGTCGGGGCTAAAGTGTAAACCATCAAAGTGCGAGATACTCAAGGACTCAATAAAAGACTTGGGCAGGATGGTAGACAAGCACGGCATCAGACCTGATACGGACGCCGTGGAAGCAGTCCTGACCTGGAAATCATCGAAGACAGAGCACCAGTTGATGAGCTTCCTGGGTTTCGCTAACTATTATAGAGAGTTCATCAAAGGCTATGCAGACAAGGTATACCCGATGCAACAGTTAATGAGACACAAGGGCAAGAAGTTCACGTGAAACAACGCAGCAGAAGAGTCATTCCAGAGAATAAAGAAAGAGCTATGTGAGGCACCAGTACTGGGTATGCCGACTGAGAAAGGGATGTACGTGCTGGACACGGATGCGTCGGTAGTCGCGATTTCTGGGATTCTCCACCAAGAACAAGAATGGAATGGGAAGACAGTCTTGAGACCAATAGCGTACGGGAGCAAAGTCCTGAGTGACACGGAAATGAAGTACGGAGCACCGAAAGCAGAGATGTTCGCGGTGGTTACCTTTGTCGAGAAATACAGGGCATACCTGGGCAGTGAGCCATTCAAGTTGCGAGTCGACAATCGAGCACTGAGCTGGCTGGAAACGTACTCAATGGACCAAAGTTACATTGGGAGGTGGATAGTTCGCCTGGATGGATACAACATGATAATTGAGCATAGAACACGAGATAAACATCAGAATGCCGACAGCTTGAGTAAGAAGACGGAGTTCTATGATAGACAAGAGCAAATAGAGGCAGACAGACCTGAAATCAAAGATGGCTTCTCCTTCATGGACAAGGAAACGTACGACAGTCTTCCACTCACGAGATGGCTGGACAAATCAGGCAAACCGATAGAAGATCATCCTGAATTACCTAAAGAACCTCCAGAGAAGACCATCTTGAAGAAGAGCAAAAGGATTCCAATAGAGATAATACTCAAGTCGAAGATCGTGAAGGAGACGCTCAAGGCAAAAGGCTATGATCTTAACCAGGTAGAAGCAGGAACTGCACAGATAGATGATGATTTAATGAGGTTGCTCGAGAAACTATCAGATCATAAGCCCGTGATCCAAGAGAAGGGTCAAGAGGAACCGGAAGTCACTATACTTCGAAGAAAAGAGACAGTGAACGATACTGACTCCTCAAGAGGAAGCGTCACTGACAGCAAAGATGTCGTGCGGTCACTAGTTGATAACATCCCCGAAAACATTCTGGAGCAGACCAAGGTTAGGAAAAAGAAAGTGACGTTCAAAGAAGATACTGAACACCTGGGACTAGGTCAAGAGTCCGGGGAGTGTTCCATGTTCACGGAAGAAGAAACCGGAGAAGGTAAATTGTCCGGGGAGCGTGAAGAATGGGATGAAGACTCGGATGAGAGCAGCGAAAACCAAGACAGTCTGTGCATGATATTGGCGGAAGAGAAGACAAGGCACCACGACAGGGAGTTACAGACGGATCCATCTTCAGGAACGTACAATCTAGACATACAGGAGCTACGAGGTGGTGAGGAACTTGAGAAAATTGCGGTTTCAAGGAAGCCATTCAGGGAACTATCATGCAACTCAAACGTCAGAACGAATCTGGTGCCAGAAGATGATATGAAAATCGTGAAAAGGATGATATGCGTGAAGCTGAGTGATGACATCCACAACCCTGGTGAGATGAATGGACAGATCATGGCGCTAAAGGAGCATGTCAAGGCGAGATACAGGCTGTCAGACCTAATAAGAGCCCAAAAGAATGATAAAATGACAAATAACCTCTCCAAATGGATCCAGTCGGGGGTCAGGGAGAAGGGGGAACTCGAGGAAGACAGCTATAAGATCTTGAGCCAGTTCTACAAAGAAAAGAAAGACTTACTCTATCACACAGCTGATGGGGTGGTAGCTGCAAGAGGAAAGATGAGGAGAAGATAATACACAAACACAACCTCATCATACTGCCACAGTTGTATCAAACGGAGGTGCTTTTCAGATCGCACGACCAGATGGGGCACCAGGGGATAGACAAAGTACAACAAAGGATACTTCACAGGTTTGATTGGCCAGGGATGAGAAAAGCTTGCGAGAGATGGGTGAATGCCTGCCTGGCATGCCTCCAGGTAAAGGACCCAAGGAAGATGAAGTTTCCCCTCAAGTCCGTCGAGAGCTCAGAATTCAATGAAGTGGTGCAGATAGACCATCAAAAAATCTGCATGACGGAGTCGGGATATAACCAGATATTGGTTATAATAGATCACTTAACAAAGTTGGCGGAAGCGGTTCCGTGCCAGACAGCCTCGGCCGAGGAGACATGTGATCATCTGATAACGCATTGGATATCGCGGTATGGTTGTCCAATGACTTTCCAGTCGGACAACGGCAAAGCTTTTGTGGGGGACTTGACAAAAGAATTGATGAGGAGATCGCACATTGCTCAAGCACACTCGACAACCTACCATCCACAGACCAACGGGTTGGTAGAGAGACAGAACAGGACACTGGTCAACATGTTAAGGGTGTACTGCTCAAGATACATGACGGATTGGGATAAATACCTGCCACAGGTAGTAGGGGCCTACAACAGTACACAGCACTCAACGACGGGCATCAGTCCCTTCATGATGTTGACGGGTAGGGAGAGAGCAATGCCTCTGACATTCTTTTACCCGGAATACGAAGGGAAAAGGACGTCGCCTGAGGCGTACGTGAAAGAAGCGATCAAAAGACAACAGGAGTTAAACGAGCTATGCAGGAGGAACACCGCGCAGGCGCAAATGAGGCAACGCAGAAAATATCACGAAAAAAAATTACAAGCAAAGCCATATGAAGTGGGCCAATATGTGTGGGTCTTCCAAAATGTCATACCGCCCAAGGGAACAAAGAAACTACTCAAGAAATGGAGGGGACCATTCATGATAACGGAAGTCCATCAACAAGGACGGTTCTATCGCTTGAGTACTGGGCGAGCGGCACATTATGAAAATCTGAAGCCTCACGTTCCGTCCCCGGAGGATTGGTGCATACCGAAGGACATGGAGGGTCTTGAGTACCTGGTGGTAGAGCCAGCGTGTGAAGTGAATGAAAGAGGCACCAGAGAGAAGAATGATGGTAATGAGAACTTGAGTTTGGACGACAATGAAAAGATAGAAGTGGAGTCTGAAGCAGGATCATTTGTAGAAGAAGACTGGAACGACCCGGAGCAAGATGAGGTGCCGAAGTGGATGGAGCCAGATCGACCAATACCACCGGGAACCAGGACTGGCAATCGTAAACGGACCGGCATGAGGTACAACAGGTACGGGGATGACTTCTTGATCGATAAGATACAGCCAGACAAATTGGGCGAGGAACTACTGAGTGCAGGCGAACTGGAAGCCGAAGAGGAATGGCAGGTCATTGACGATGGTGGACACTATCCGCAGTGAGAGAAACAAGCAGAATTGGAGACGGATCTCGAACAGAGTGAGATAGAGAGGAGGGAGAACACGAACTTGAGGATACTAGAGTGGATGCGCGATGTCAAAGACGAGAGCCGCGAAGGACAAAGCATTGAACAAGTCGACGTATCATCGGCAAATTATATGAAGGCAGAGGACCCTCTTTTCGGATGGACGGCAACAGATAGGCCACTGGACATTCCTCCGGACAATTCAGACCCGACAACATCGACGGGGACGTCGATAAATATTTTTGTCCGGGGAGTGGGGATAGGACTTGCCCACACCGAAAATTTGATGATAAAGAAGCTCAAGGAAGTGAGAGAAACAAGCAAATTGGAACTGGAAGAAGAAGAGCCAAAGCCTACCATAGGTCGGAATTTCAAAACGAAATTTGAAATACCCAATGAGTACTCGGAAAACATCATGATAACGGATAGCGACTTCATCCTGTCAAACAGGACTAACGCGATCTGCATCACGGCGGACATGAGTTTCAAATCAAGATTGGAAGCTGACTTCAAAAGAGAGTACCAGAACGTGGAGTTTCTGTTCAGACAGAGACCAGGACTGGGAGGGATGGCAGCGCTTCCACCATCAGTAGCACAAGTCCCGGGCAAATATCTGTGCTTCCTAGTGACGAGGGTCAATGACAGGAACACAATTGATCCCGAACACGTGATGTTGGCTCTAACAAGACTACGAGACTTCATGATTGAAAGAGGAATAACGGAGGTCTCAATGCCGGTGTATGACCCAAACAGGGGCAAACTGAGCTCGAGGGAATTGTACGCTATCCTACATGTAGTCTTTGCGGAAACTGAGATAATGGTGTATCTGCACAAGAAATACTACTTGAGCATCGCCTGAGTTGGGGACACGGGGTCTCGAGTTGGGCGTGAGGGAGGAGTCTTGAGTTAGGTACTGGGGTGCGGCACAGGTAAAGGGATCTTAAGACGTGATTGGCGTGACAATTGAATTTTAAAAAAAATTAACGGTGCTAAAACATAAAATGAATCTGCATGCTTTTAAGGAAATTCCAATTGAATTGTTTTAAGTAGAATGAAAATGACAAGATTTTAACCATACTGGTAAAAGGGGGGTCTCCAGGTTAGGAACATGACATGTTAAGTCTTAATATGGTTTCTGTTTTCAGATCAAGTTTGAAAAACAAAGTTGAAAATCCAACTATACTCAAGCGAGAGACAGAAAGAGAAATCTTGATTGAACTCGCCATAAACGACACCTGCAGCAAGTATTTGCAAGGGAACATTTCTAGAGAATTCTTGATTAAGGTAATTCTTGAGCTGGTAAGGTAATTCTTGAGCTGGTTAATACTCGAATACATCCCGAAGTCACAGAGAATGGCAGACAGGTTCTGGAAATCCATGCCCGCGGCCCTAAAGAAGCCTACTCTCGATGAGCTATACAGACGCCTGAGGGACCTGGATTATACCCGAATAGACGAGAGAATGGCGGTAATGCTGAATGCAATCCTCCAATTGGAAGAACAGGGTGAGTGCAGGGAGTCTGCGACGGAGGCTGTCTTGATGATCGGCTACACCACCGAGGGAATATCAAATCAGGAACAGACCAGATGGTTGTCTTGGAATGTGGATGGAGGAGTAAGGGGTTTTGATTTGGCAAGGAATCTTGGCCTGAGTAACAACACCGAATATGGCGCAGGAGAATTCCCACTACCAACTAGGCCATCAGCAAGATCCACAGGCCAGAGCTCGAGTAAAGTGCTATCGATGACGCGAGCACAACAGACGACTGAGGCATATCTGGATCTTGGTGTTCTAAAGAAAGAGCTCGAGAAGACGCAGAAGGAAAGGAACAAGGCGAACCTCGATCGGGATCTGGCAAAGCTGGATCGGGAGAAGGTTCAGCTGGAGAGGGACCAGGCGGTCAATGAACGAGATCAGACTCTGAGGTTGCTTGAGATGCTAAAGGCTGAACATCAGCAGGAACTAAGGGTGCGGGAGAATGCCGCGAATCGTGATCAACTGAAGTCGGAGTTGGAGAGAATAGAACAACGACAACGCGAGCTTGATGCACAGAAGGGAGCCAGGCCAAAGGAGCGAGTGGTTACCAGCTCGAGGCCAGAGTCACGCATGGAAGTGGATGAAGCCCCCAGGGCAAGAGGACGGTTCAACCTTGACCGCGAGGCCCGAGAACACATGAGTGAAGGGTTGGAAGTCTGGATACCGAATGAAGCGACGTCCTCCTTGCGTAGCTTAGAGACGCAACCCATACGCCCACTAATGGATGTGGTGCTGCCGGGATATACCCCAACCTCGACCTCGAGTGACAGTCAGGTGAGCGGCGGCTCATCGCGTCTGAAAGAGCTGGGCGAGAAATTGCGGCAGAAAAGTCGTGAAAGTTCGGCAAGACCGGAGCTTCCCCCGACTTGGAGGGAACAGCCGGTCAGGAGCGTCGTGATCTCGAGTTATAAGAAAAACACAGAGAAGAGGTACCACAGGCACAATCGGATGGATTGGAATGCGGAACAGAAAGCCAGGAGAAACTGCTTTCATGATGCAGCCTGGGTGGAATATCTTGCGCCACCCCGTGTGCCAGAAGGCGCGGTCCACCTAATCATAGGGGACAGCCTGGTGCGGGTGTTGACCCGGATCCAGTCGCACTGGCAGACAGGAATCTTGAGTTTCGCTGGAGCTGCCACACCACAGATGTTGGCAACGCTTGAGATGCTAGGGATGACTAAAGTGTACACGGTGACCCTGATGATCGGGACGAATGATGTGTCAAGGGGAGAAGCGAGGAAAATAACGAGGCTGCACGACAAGATGAGCTGCCTTCTTGAGGAGCTGAGGATCCAGATGGACCCCATCCTGTTGACAGTATGTACTGTCCCTTATAATATGAAGTTTGATCAGCACGCCTTGGAGATGAACGAGAAGGTGCGGAGCCTGAACAGGGTGATCCGAGAAATCCACCGGAAGAGTGTGCTCCTGTCGGACTGTTGGACGTGGCGGAGCGCATGAAGCAAGCGGGATTCCCAGAGGATACCTCCAATGATGGAATCCACTTCGATAGACCGAGGGGAGCAGAGTGGCTGAATGACGTCTTTCAAGGACACATAAATACGCTAGAGGCGGATCTGCTAGAGACGGCCCAATTCACATTAGGGCCACCTCCGAACCCACCATTCCTTGCCTCGAGGGCCTTGTCTGGTCGCTTAGGACCGAGGGTCGACACTAGAGACAGCTCGAGGAGCGACCAGGCTAGATTGCCGAGTGCCACGCCAATGGAGTCTGAGGAGGTGACGTCATCAACGCCTCCAGGCTCGGCAATATCCTCAGTGGTAGTGGCAGAAAGCAAGCGGTAAAAGAAGCCTATGGAGACCGCTCGCTTGAGATATCCAGAGAAGGTGAAAGGACTGGACCTAGACTGGACCTGGGTTTGGAATGCAGACGAGAATTGGCGGAGACTCTGGGTATTGAACGAGTGTCGCACGAAGACTTAAACAGACATCATTGCGTGGACTGGTTGAAAGCTCATGAGGCGCACTTCTCGAGAAGAAAACTGATGGAGACCGCGGACCTGACCGGAATTCCCACGAAAGCGATCATGGGACCCATCAACTACAGACCTCTCAAGCTGCTGGGGAGTCCTGTACTCATAGCAGAACCCCCCAAACACCGAACGAGCATCGCCAGGATCAGGTTGGCGACCCCGGCACAGTTGAGGGTGGTGGACAAGCTGCTGAATCCCGGGGGAATGGAATTGCCAGATGCCGCTTACGAAGGCTCGAAATTGGCGGAAGATCCCAGGTACGGGAAGCCCTGTGGGAGCACCCAGCTGGCCAAAACCTTGGCAGTTTATGATAGAGCAGATCCAGCTGCTGCAAGGATAGTCATTGTGGCGGGATCAGACTTCGAAGGAACGTCTCCTAAGTTGTTCTGGCCGGAGACTCTGATATACTCTTTGCCAGGAGCCGAACTAAACCAGATGTTAACTCTAGTGGTGGCAATAAAGTCGGAGATGCCCTGTGAGCCTGAGCTGCTATTGTTTGCAGGAATGAATGATCACCTGCACGCGGCGGGACTTCTTGAGCAGCTGAAGGGCAGTGAACCGACATCGAAGAAGATATGGGAGGCCATTCAGACGTTGTTTGCGGCGATGAATGAGGTGCAAGAGAATGTTTTCTCGAGATTTGGATCCAAGACGAAAGTGGTGTTCACTACATCCCCTAGATACGCGAATATGCCACCCGCCCTACAATTCGTGTATGCGGTCTTGATCCTGATAGCAGAGGGAAACGAATGGCGGATTCTAATGGCAGCCCCCAATCGGGAATTGGAGCCATCGAACCTGAAGCTCCGCAAGTCAGAATTGGCAGCAGCATGGGCGGACATATCTCATGCACTGAGGGGCTTTTATGGATTAGTCGACATCCTGATCGTACTGGACGAGGTGCTTTTGCTAGAGATATCGAACTTTGCCAGGCAACTCAAGTTCAGCCCAGTCATCGGAGACGATCACCCGGCGATAAACCAATTGACGGCCAGCTTGTGGTTTCGGAGCATGGAGGTGAAGATCACAGGTTCCACCGGCAAGTCTAGAGGTCCGAGCAACGAGAGAAAAAATGTGGCCGACACGGAGAAACAATTAGAGTCGATGAAATATCGCCTGACGCAAGAGAACGGCTGGTGGCCATTTTTGACACCAAGGCTGGAGAACGCCACGAATAAGACGAGGGAGGAAGCACCACCCCTCGTGAAACAAGTCTGGAGTTTTCTGGAGAAACAACTGGAGCTGGCCGAAGGAAGAGAGATGACGGTGGCTAGATTTGTCTCGGCAGCCAATGAAGTGACGATTGGAGGGTTCTGGAGAGAGCACGCAGAGGGTGAGCTGAGGACTAGAAGGGATCATGAGATTCTTAAGTTCTTGAGTCCTTGCTGGGGGAAAGAATTCATGGCAGGAATGTTTGGCACCACAGCGACTATCTTTGGAGCCTTAGTGCAGGAGATACTGGGCATGCCCATCAGCCTGCTCTTGGCTTTATATCTGGTCTACCCCAGATATTTGTTCAACATGGGCCCAGCGTACATGTTTAGTCGAGGGGTAGAGACACTTCGGGTTGATGGGTATCTGGCACTAGTACTCTTGACCCATGGGGAATTGGTGTCGTTTCATCGATTGATGGAATATGGGGAGCCCCTGTCAATGGGGAAAGTCCACTCGAGTATCAAAACCTACTCCTACAAGTGTGCCGCGGGGTTGAAGACGTTGTTAGTGCAATACCTCATGATGCAGAATCGGCACATGACGGGTGAAGAGAAGAACCCAAAATCGAGAGAAGAATGGAAGAAGATGAATGGAGGGATGCCTCTGTTGACGGACCTGTGCCTGGCAATGAGGTCGGACCCGATGGGGATAATCCGGGGTCTAGAGGAGGTGGTAACCTGCATTTACGGTCCAGCAGTAACGTACGCATTCCCAGATCCCCTGGTAACAACGTATCGTTACTCTGTAACGCACTTGAGTCTTGTCAGCGTACTGGATGGGACGGCGCTCAATTGGTGTCAGCAGGAGCTGCTCAGGGCACAAATGAGCAATACGGTACTCTTTGGAAAAGTGAAAGATGCCGAGTTGATAGTGTGCAACTTCAGGGGACAGATGCAATGTAGAATGGGAGGCAAACGCGAGGGCCCCATCGAGACATATCCCAAGTTCTGGAACTTGAACCCACTGACAGCAGACGGAAGAGAGATCTTGAGGATTCCCGCTTGGGAGGAAAGCTTTGCACTGGTTAAGAGGGAGCTGGAGGCCATAATGGAGAAAGAAATCCTGCCGGCCACCATGCCTGAGTTCCCTATAGTTAGGAGGATGACCTTGGGAATGAACAGCCCCTTGGTAGTTCCATCCATAATGGCGAGGATGACTACGGAAGAAATGCAGAAGTACTTCACTGATGGCTGGGACCCCCTGTTCGTCGGCTACACGGCGGCGGTTTACTTCCACACTAGCGAGGCGAAAATAAATTCGTGGACGACGCAAGCAAAAAAGATGAGAGGCTCGCAGCCCCCTGGATATGAGGTGCGAAAGGTCTTGAGAGCTCTTGAGCAGGAGGGACTTGAGAATATGCTACCAATATGGGATGATGGCAGGATGATCATGATGGAGGGGCATGTCGCGTTGGTGGACGACATGAAATTTGCAACAAGAAAGTATAGGGCACCCTAAGGCTTAGAACAGGTGGAAATGAGACAGGAGGGAAAAGAACTGGATGCTGCAGGTCAACTGTACGTGGCCCTGACGGAGTACAAGAGATTGGATCCGGCGACACCATCACCACTGTCAGTGGATACACCTGAAGACAAGAGGAGTGGACCCGTGGAGGACCGGTTCAAAAGAATTCTCGAGAGAACAAGAAATGAGTCAGAAGAAGAGAGTATGGATGAGACTCTCAGCGAAGCCGGTGAGGACATGGAAGTGGGGAATACGCCTGAACCGAGACCATCAGGGGAGGAGCTCACCACTCAAGAGCTGTTGAAAGACTTGAGCGAGGAGAATTGGGCAGATACTGCCACTCCACCGCTGACCCCGTCCCCCCGGAAGAATCTGGAGTTGCCATTGGCAAGCGAGACCTCCAATATGGGGATGATACTCTTGAGCTCGGAGGAAAGGGAAAAGAATACTTTCGAAGGAAATAGGGACATGTTCCTGGGGTCTCTGAAGGACGATGCTTGGCAGGAGTTCTTGAAGGAATTCAATCAAGAAGTGGGCAGCGAGACGACGCTGGACAAATTCAAGGAGGAACTGTGGGACACAGTTGTGAAGTTTGGAGAACCGCTTCTGATAGGAACGGGCCTGGACGAGAAGGCGAGAAAAGAGCTGCTGAACAAGCTGATAGAGCTGAGGAATTCACGATCGAAGACTAGAGAAGAAAAATGTGAAGACAGCTCTACTCTGAAACAAAAAACTGTAGATAAAACAGTTGATGATACAGAAGGGGATATCGTTGGGACTAGTAATATGATTAAAAGTACTAATATCCTTAAGGCTCGAGCAGGGGGAGGCAAGAGTTGGAAGGTTTGGAGGTAGACAGAGAGGTCCAATCAGTGATGATAACCACAACACCCTCAAGCAGAGATGTGAAAACTCGCAAGAGGAAGAGAGAAGTGGAGGGATTGGGTAGTCCTTCAGTGGATGCTGTCTCGGAAGGAAACTTGAGAGAGACGGCGCCCATGGTTTTGGCTCGATGCAAGACGGCGGCATACAGGAGCAACACGGAACTCAGAAGACCACTCGAAGTAGAGAGGGAAATAGAGGCTCCCATCAGTTCGACATCGGAGGAAGACTTCAAGCCCCAGAAGGTAAACGTGAAGAGAGGTTCAACGAACGGGCAGACATGGGAAGTGGATGTCGGCAAGGAATGGGTCTCGAAGGCACACCAGGCCACGGGGAAGCAAGTGACGAGTGATCCACTGGAGAGGAACAAAACGAGGAACACCTCCCGGACATGGTGGGTGGCCCTCGAGACATTGAAGGAAATGGAAGACTGCTTGAAGAAGTTGGACAGTGGAGTGGCTCGCAAACGACGCAATTGGGCCACCCAGCAAAAGGCTGAGGTTAACAAGATAGAATTGGCGAATCAGCTGAAGAGGTCCTGGCAGAACTTGTTGAAGGATCATTTCGAAGAGGCAATGAGGACATCCTCATCAGCACCGCCATTGATGGCGAATCCCTTCGTTAGAACTGCGGGACAATTAATGTTCACCTGGAGTCTGGTGGGAATAGAGTTAGAGACATTGACCTCGTATGACAGGCTGCAGTTGGGAAGAAAGAAGCTAGAGGTGTATCAGGCACTGATGCAACACGTGGCCAGGGACAATTCAGGCTTGAGCCTGGCTAGAAGAAAAGATGCCACATGTTTCTTGAGATGGATAATGTCAATGATGTCTGATAGCACCATCCTGGCATGCCACCAAAGAGCAAGCGGAAGTAAAACCGTGGAAAAAAGAGTCTCAACGATAATCTTGAACGTGTATCAGAGTACTGGAATAGAAAAGGAAGATGGTTCCAGACTATCCCTAGAGAACCACAGAAAGCTAGACGAGGTGCGGAGGTTTTATAACAAGAAGTTCGAAGAAGAACATGATGTTCACCGTAACCTGGCCTCGTCAGAGCAGTACTCGAGACTCAGCGAGAAGGGGGAACACCAATACGTGTCAGGAGTGATGGGAATAGCCTACAACCCCTTCTTAGACTCAGAAACTGGAGGCGCTAACAGGAACCACGAGGTAGCGGAGCTACTGAAGTTTTGGACAGAGAGAATAGTGGAAATAGACGCGGTGGAGAAAGAGAGGCCGAGCCTGGGCCTGATTCTTGAGAAAACACCAGAGGTGGTGAGCATACCGCGCTCGAACAAAAGAGTTGAAGTGAACATGGGTGATGGAAATGGCTTGTTAATCACGAACTTGGGAGTGGTATGGAAATTACTAAGACCCTCCTGGTGCCCACATCCCCACGCGAGCCTGATCGAGGAAACCACAGAGCGAGTGAGGCTAGCACCAATGGATGATGAAGATTTGGCAAAGTTGAGTGTGTTGCACAAACTAATCTCACCTCAGATGCAGGAGTCAGGCGAAAAGACGAACAAGCTCGGGTCAGCAAAGAAGATGGAGCCGGGTAGCTGTCTGGATTCGACGTGTGGGAACGGAGAACACACCTGCGATGGACGGTCATGTGTCAGGATACTGTCCTTTCAAAAAGAAGATCTGGTTACTTGGTTTGAAGACATCACGGAAAGGGAGAAAAGTGAAGTGCAAATAGTTGCGGAGTGTTACGCAAGAACTACGGTGAATATAGCGACAGCTCTTGGATTCTTCTCGAGAATGTGTAGTCTGCAGTCACTGGAGAGGCTAGAGTCTGAACACCATTCAGTGACGGCGTTGAGCGTAGAATCATGGCCTGGGGTGTTGCAGGTGACTCAAAAACACATCCGGAGCTGGAAGGTTGGCCTCGAGGCGGAAATGGGTTTCCCATGAGCGAAGCTTATGGCCTGCCATTGAACGCAAAATCCCTGATAGGGTCAATGATGGCCAATTTGTGCGGAAGCCACTACCCACTGCACATGGCGATGGTGGAAGCATCCAGCCAGAGAATATTGGTGGACAAGGCCTTCTCAGTGCCCAAGTGCGTGAGGTTGGCTCGGGTATCGCATCACTCGCACAAGTTGTTGAGGAAAATCAGAGGGACAGTACCGAAAGAGTTGAGAGATGACTTGAGTGAAATCTGGGGAGAAGAGCTTTTGAAGTTCGAAAGTGAGAACACAAGCGATCACGAGAGACAAAACGTGATCGGAAAACCTGTGGGGGGTACTCCAAGCATGGGAGAGAACGACACGATGCATGAGAAAATGATGGAGCTTGAGCCTCTCTTGGAAGCCTCGGGGGAGCGTAACCTCAGGAGCATTGAGATGACCCATGGAGAATGCCCATGCCACTGTTTGGCACAAACGGTGTGGTATCCAGATCACAAGAACCTTTGCCTGGTGTGGGATATAGAAGAAATTCGGTCGATCGGACTACCGGATCACCGGCAGAAGGTGACGCTCTTAGTAGTGAGTACGATGCTGGCTCTGAGATGGATAGAAGAGAATATAACGAAGTATCGGGAGGCGACGACGCCAACGGCTGAATCAATATATGCGATAGACTACAGCAGGAGACTCGAGTTGTTTGAGACTGCGTGCAAAGTGTTCGCCATACCAACGGAAGTCAGACACGTATGGAGCCGTTTGAGGTACTTTCCATGGTTTCGGGCGACACTGACGTCTTGGTTGTACATGACAACGAAAGATCACATGAGAAAGCATCAAAAGGAGTATCGACAGTTCCAGGCCGAGATTGGGCCGGAAGCTTTCAAGAGACCCCTGTTAACCCATCGAAATGCGATCACGACAGGATGGAAGAGAGTGGGTAAAATGTCTAGAGACAATACCAAAGCGAGGGAATCAATACTAGAGGAAGACTTGGCGAAGAACGTGAGCTTGAGCCTGCACAACTCCTTTTGTTTGAACCGGGAATCTAGGGTGAAGGCACTACCCAACCAGGCGAAGAGGTTGCAGGAGCAAAATGAATGGATGCGATCCTATGAACAGCTGAAGGCTTGGGAGGAGATCGTGATTAGCTCCGATGATGAAGAAGAACTGTTGAGACAGTTTGCCGTATCTAGTACTTCAGGGAGCGGCATCTCCAAGGCGAAGAGTGCGAAATGAGCGGATGGTTCGAATGGATCTTGATTCTTGAGAGGGAAAGGGGGCTTGAGTGTGGATCCGGGTGAAACCTGGGTTCACGAAAAAGAAATTTTAACGAATCAGATATTGTTATTAATATGCTATATCTATTATATAAATCAAAATGCTGCATGACAATTTCCTAATTGAATGGGACAAAAGAAATTTTAAATAATTGGCTTGAAAAGCGAGAATTCAAGGATGCAGGTGTGTGCAGATTTTGATTGCTGTTTAGCGATAGTGTGAAAATTTTACATGGCTGTGAAATTTGGGGTGTAGATAAGCTTAAGTCTGCTGCAAACTTCTGTAAATGACCACTGGCACTGTACCTTGAGCAACACTCGGTTTTCTGGGAATCACTGGCAGACGACAGCACGCGATGAGGACATCGATCTTGAGTCCGGGGAGTATGTGCCAGTCGGTCATATTTGGAAGTTTGACCTTGAGAAAAGCAAGAGCACTTAATTTTGGGGTGAAATTTAGTTTTTCAAAAATTCGTATGGAGCCTGTCATGCACGATTTTCTCGCGATAACTGAAAAACCGAAAAAGAGAATTCAGAACGATCGAATAACAATCGCGGGAAAGTTGTCAGATAAAAAACAAGTGGGAAATTGCTATTCGCAATTTCCATCATAGTGAACAAGAGTAGAGCTGTCCTATCTGAAATAGAAGACAGAGTATTCCCGAGAGAACAATTATTCGAACTGGATTAGAGTGAACCTTCGACGGAAAGGTGGACAGCTGGAGTGTCCCAATGGTTCACATAAAACTTCATTCTAGAGTTCAAACTTACCTCTGCCATTCAAACTGACAAACATTGAACTTATCTAGTTATCTACATTGAATTCTAGAGTTGCTCACCCATTTAATTACCTCCTGTGCTTGAGCGCATCAACATGTGAGTCCTTAATTTAAATTTCTAGAGTGTGTTTTATGATTGTTATGTTGAGGTAAGGCGAGTTTTAGGTTGATCCATCTGAAATGGATCAAAGTTCCACTGTCTAATAAAAAGTAACTTAACGGATTGTTCCGACCCGGTTTTTAACGGCGTTCATGTATTTTGGGTATCTAGAGACCTAAGTATGGGGACGTTCTTATTTCTAGAGTGGGGGGATATTTTGGTAGTAGCCTTTAAGCTGTAACGGGTCGTAGTCTCATGTCACAAGCGAACCGAATTGGCTCCGACTGATTTGAGGTAGAAAAACACAAGAGATAGTGTCCCTGACTCTTGAGCCATTGGTTATAGGGCCTATTTTTCTTAAGCCTCATGTGTGACTACAGTAGACGAATGTTACACCTATAAGGATAAGCTCGTGAAACTCGATATCCTTCCAATCTCCTTATATCAAGAACTTCATGTTATTCTCTTGTGTGACAAAATACTAACCGGAAAAGTTGACATAGACTGGCGTAGTCAAGTAACCATCACAGACATCGGTACTCGAAGAACACAAGCAACACGAAATTTTGCCTGCCAACAAATACGTCTGAAGAAGTGTGAATCCGATTACTGGTTTCGAGCTTGCCGTCTTGCCAACCTTTTTAACGATTACTTCAAATTTGACATAATCTTTGATCCAGGATGCAAAATTAAACTGCTGGAAGTTTATACGAAGTTCTTCAAAACCCGCTACAACGAATCAGATTCATGCACTTGGCGGATATTATGTGGCTGCAACAACTGTAGAGATTTGAAGAAACTAAACTTTAACAACTGAAACACGAACGTTGAACCTCCCAATCACTGGGTTTTATGCGAACCCTTGGATTAGTCCTAAATCCTTTGTTATTATTTTATTATTATATGGGGGAGTTCAGAAATACGGGGTTTTGTTCTCATTAAAAAAATGTATTTGCTCTGAAGTCCGTGTGTTAGACAAGGCTGCTCCTGTACTGTCTTTGCAACATCGCTAAGAACTGACAATTCTGACATCCAATCATTGAAGTTTCTTAACATGTGCTGCAACCCTAGAAACTAGGACTCTGTGCCCATTCGTTATTGATTCAACACTTGTTCAGCGTGTTTTTCGAAGCTGGTTTCACGAGTAGCTTAGACTTCTCCGAGTAGCTTAGACTTCTACCGGGGTCTCTGTTGCGTTTATGATTGAAATCGGCACTACCAGCAGATCGCCTTGGGTCGTCTTCCGACGTAATTGTATCATTGTCTGTGTATAAACTTGATTGTTCTCGATAAAAGTTTGCATATTAAACGCCAGGACAAATTGAGTCAATATTCCTCAATGCCACTTGGCGTTTTAATTCGTTGAAGACATTTTCAGCATCGCCCAGAAAAAGCGCCTCGCAATCAGTTTCTGCAAACATATTTCGGATTGCATGAATAATTGCTTATGTGCTGCTGCCTCTTGGATATAGGGCTTCAGGACCATTAAAGCTACCTTCCCATTCAATCTCCGCAATGTTTCTCACATTCCAATAGATCGGATGCCAGGATTCTTATCGAGAAGAATCAACCTGCTGTCTCGCAGATTGCTGATGTGTTGTGGCGGAACGTTTTTTGTACACAGCTTTCTTGCTATTGCTGTTACTGAATGGCATAATGAGTTTGGCGCTTGTTGCTCGGACTTTCGTTACGAAAGTAACGGAATATTTGTGCTCGGGTTGGTTTTTTTCTTCAGACAAATGTCGACTTTTTAACTAGCCATTTTTGACAGAATTTTTTTATCAATCGAAAGCTACTGTTGTCCTGAGCTTAAATTTGAAGAGATATTTCACCTGTGATTATTTTTCGTAAAGTTATGGGGGTTTAAAGAGTGCCACTTTGAGACAATTAACGCGCGATATATTTCGAGCTATTAACGCGTAAGCGGAGATTTAAACCGTCACAGGAATTTATTTGTTACTAGGAGCGAAATTTATCACTTTGTACTGAATTTGGCGTGTGGGGGAATGCTTTCACAAAAAAATCTCAAATTTTAAAAAAAAATTTTAATTTTATTTTAATACATTAAAATTTTTCATGTTTTTGCTGCTCCATAGACCTTTAAAGGCAATCGCAACGTTCAGGGCTTTGCCCTGATACGAGCAGTCTTGTAAATATTCAGTTAGAAACATCTTCCATTGAATTCCATCCGTCGCTGAGGGTCCTGCTGCACCCTTCAGGTGCATTGCACACTTTCGAATAACACATTCAGTTATCCTGTCGATAAGTTCTGGGTGAAACTAGCTTCTTGTATCAGATGGTTCGTCGAGAGCACTAGGCATAGCTTTCCTTTTGGGATGCATATCAAGGTAGTATTTAACAGATTTCTTCATGCCTTCATTCGTAACTTGTTCGCGCAGCTACAATACCCCTTAAGCAGACGAGTCAGATAGAAGTGCTATCGCAGCACAAGTTTTGCCCCGTTTCATGGTATTCGCAAAGTGTTATGTAATTGTCAGATTATTTTGTCTGTTGTGCGTTTTGATAAACGTTTTTTGTATAACCTCTACAAGCTCTTTAATTTCTCCATCGTCCCAAATCTCGAGTCTTCTGAGGTTGGGCATATTTGTCTTTTGATTAGCCTTATCTGACGTTTGCAGCAACAACGTTGACATGATCATTGCAGCATTCAGGGAATATTCGCATCACAAATTGTTTTCAGCAAAAGATTCCAGGAGTCTGCTTAAACCGTTCAAGAACTCTGAGCTAGCCGTGCATCTTGGAAAATAGAAAAGATTCGGTTGCAAATTTGCGCATGTTTGATATGCAATACCGAATACTTCTACAGCTTCATCGTTACTTAGTTTTCCAAAACTAGAATACTGTCGTTTATTCGCATGTTGGCAAAGAAGGGCAACTCCGCTGTGATTCATTAGAAGGCCCGGATGAGCTATCTCCTCGACTTTCTTGCATGCGCGCTCGAGGGACCACGAAATAATCCTGACAGCGAGGGCTGATGAAAGTACCTTCAGGTCGATCATTGGCTCGGCGCAGTCCACATCAGGATACATTCAAATAGCCGCAGCTGTTGCATCAGATACTTGTGTGGTTGGGATAATCTTTTTCTGCATCCAATTCTGCTGCAGTGCGTCTGACACTCTCCCACTTCATCTTCGTCTGCTGCAGTTGCATACTGCCTTTTCTTCCGATCAGCCATCGGCGGTTATCGAGTTCACTGCTGGCACCGATGAATTATCTGTTTTGCTGAACGCAGGGGAATATTTATTTGGAATCACTAATCGGTAACTCAAAATCGGATACCTTAAATAATAATCGGAATGGGTCGAGTGATATATCATATTAAAGCCCTTTCAACCGTGATTCGAACGACATTTAAAAACTCCAAAAAACTTGAGAAAAACCGTTTCGAATTTTCAGTTTCGTTTTCGTGTAGTTTCAAACGAATGAAGCGAGTGAGCAGACTGATAATAGTTAGTTTTAATTTCTAAAAAACTAATTTTTACTTATTTTTACTCTGGTGAAATCAGTTACGGAGAATTCTTTTGGCGCACTCTTGGGAATAAAATTTAAGAACAAATCAAAAAAAATATTTTGAAAAAATTTTGATTTTTTTTGGTTTTTTAAATTTTTTTATTTGTGAAAAACTTATCAAATTTCCTTGATTTTTAAATATCGAAATTTTAGGCTTTCTTTTTAGAATCTCTTGTCACACCAAAAACAAAAGACGATGCAATTTGAAAAAAAAATGTAGCTTTTTTTCTTATATGGTCGGAAAATTCTGTACGGCAACAAGCTCTCCTTGTTTTTCGTCTTCTGATGTTTTGTTGGCTTAGTTGCCACATGGTAGAATTGTCTTTTTTGCTGCATACAATTTACATTGTAGTTGCTTTTAGTGTTTTGATTTACTTCTGCTATTTGTAATTGTAATAACCTTGGCTTCGCATATTTTATTTTTTGTTCTTTTTTTTAAACTTAGAATCTTTATTCTTTCTAAATGGTTTTGGCTTATTTGTTATTTGCTCAGTAATCTAATATTAGGTCGTTTCAATGATAACATAACTTTTATGCCCACCTCTATCGCACAAATAGCTAAAATCGTAATAAAAATTATAGTTCATGATTTTAATGACTAAAATTTTTTTATGGATTGATACATTTCGGCCCATCTTATGTCGGCTTAATGGCCTCATATTGCATCTCAAAATGTCAGAGTGTGTGTATGTTTTTAGGGCGAGGGCACTTAATATTTTCTGTTTCAATTTTTTTTGGCTTTTTTCGGTTTTATAGGTTTCGGCCTATATTATATTGGCTTAGTGGCCTTATTTGGTTTCATTTGACGAGCAAATAAAGCATTTTGTATGTGACTGTTTTGAGGATGAGGGAGTTTTTTTTAATTTTTTATCAGTCTCAAGTATTTTTTTTCGGCTTAAGGGTTTCTACTACGGTATTTTTGGCTTTGCTACTGCTTGGTAAAGTCTTTTTCCGATGCTAATTTCACAATCTATTGTTTTTTTCGTCTTTCTTGTTTTGTATCGCAGTTTCAGCACCAATGATTTTTGACCTTTTTCATTAAAATTTGTTTTCATTAATAACCTTCGACTGGTATAACATTACGTTGATGTGCTTACATGTGAATAGGGATGGTTGGAAGGACATCAAAAAAGCCGAGAAGTGTGAGCGGAAATTCGGTACTCAACTACCGGTTATTCTTGTCTTAGATGTGGCGGCTACATATATGCTGTTCTATATTCACGCACAATTATTTTTTTTTCTATAAATATGGAAAAATCAAGTTTTTTTTAGATACATTTCGTCACCGAACTTTGCATGATATATGCCAAATCGGCTGGTGAAATAGTTTGTATATTTTATCTACTCTCTCTATTCAGTAGTAGTTTATCTTATTGGCCAGCAATCCACATTTGGTGCTTTATCTTAACTGAGTAAACAGTTTAATTCTAGAACAGTGTATGCAAGTTTCACTTAGCGAGCTCAAAATACAAAACGCAACTGAATAGAAATATACCATTTGCAAGCGAATATTCGAATTATTGAAACTTGACAAATGGCTGACGTGGACGTGAAGGAGGTGGGCTTGATAGATACTCCCGATGCTATCAAGGAAAAGAGAACCCAGGTAATGTTTCTATCAGTAGACTTTTTAGACCGAAGAAAACGCTTCTATGCATCAGATACGTTTTAGTTTACCATCCTCGTCGGCTGAATATAGCTTGAAAGAAATTAAACACTTAGGTCATAATGAATCAGGAAATTGATTATTTGATTCTAGTTTTTAAAAAATTATGTCATCAGTTAATTGGAAATGTGTCGTCGGTGGAGCGATAAATTTTGCTCTTGAAACTTCATTTTTGCCTCTTTTTTAATCAGATTAATGTTTGTTATAATAGCTTTTGGGAAAGTTTGACGATTTCAAAGATGCTGCGAAGGCGCGTAGACAGCTTCTGGAAGATGCAAAGGAGTTCCATATCTTCAAACGAGATGCTGACGAGTTAAAAGCGTGGTTGCAGGAGAAGATAGATTCTCTGAAAGAAGAAGTTCTCGATGCTTCAAATGTTGAGGTACACTAAAATCTTGCTGGTCGACCCGAAGCTGTAGAGCGGGGGGTCGATATAGGTTATTTTCTTGGAGATAATATAATTTAAACCATTTGAATTAAATGATATTTTGGCAATACTAGGAAAACCACAGTTTGGGGGGCTATGGTACAGTGGGGAGTGGAAAAATAATGTGTGTCTTTTTTCTTCAGTATTTGAACCGAAAAAGTTAGTTGTTAGTGTTATAGACGGGTTGATTTTTTTCTGCTTTCGGAAGTGCTTCTTAATGTTTTCAGCGAGTTTAAGACCAAATTTCATAAGAGTTTTCATAAAGATCATAGAAAATTGTTGGTGAAAAAGTGGCAACCCATAAAAGAATAAACCGAAATGAATCTCACTAAAAAACTCTTAAGCCTAAAATTTAACCCTAAATCCTTTGTAAACGATTTTGAACTGAAATGGTTGAGATTGAAAATTTCCAGGGAAAGTCAGAGAAAGTGGAAGCCTTGGAAGCGGAGAAGGCAGCAGCATTGAAAACTCTTGATGAGCTGTATGCGAAGGGTAATGACATGGTCAACAGAGACCACTACGCAAAAGAACAAATCCAGGTATTTCACATTATCTTTCTTGTTTAACTTTGGCTAAATCGAAGTTAATGAGTGAAAATTACTTGGATCGTGTTTTGTTTTCCTTGTTTGATTTTTTATTTCTGAAGTTCAATTTAAATTTTCATCAATGGATGTGAAAATGGAGCAAAAAAAATTTGTGAACGTCTTCCAGTTAAAAATTAGGCTTTAGTTATTAAATTTCCCGGCGGATTGAAAAAGTTACCTTTGGACCCAGTTTTATCAAATTGAGTTTTCAAAAAACTAACATTTATACAATATTTTTGATTCTCGAAGAAGAATTTGAGGGTGGTATATTTGTTTAAAGACTCAAAGTTGATGCTTTTTCAAAAAAAAATTCTATCTGTTGTCTGTTTAGAAAATTCTGGATGAACTGCAACACTTGTATGACCAACTGAACCTGAAGTTGGTTGACAGAAAGGATAAAATTGTCAATGCAAAATCTCTCACAGGTTCGGATTTTAATTTTCGGAAGAAACAGAAATAAGCTTTAAAAAAATTCAATACCGAATTAATCCGTTGTGAGGCTGGTTCATACTTTGGATATGTTATAGAATACTTCCGACTGTGCGATGAAGCCCAAATGTGGATAGTAGACAAGAAACAACTAATCCGAAACTTGATCGACGATGTCTCCGCCAATATCGACCACGTGCAGTTGTGTGAGAGGAAGTATGAGGACTTCACCTCCAAGGACAAAATGGCATTCGAGCCCAAGATGGCGGAAGTGACTGAGAAAGCAGATGAACTCACCAAGCACCCAGAGTACGAAAGGGTTAGAAAAAGTTAACACAGTTAATTGTTTAGAAGTAGACCAGAATTATTAGAAGTTGCAGCTCTTTTAGGCAATTGTTATCATTGTACCCGAATTTTTATTTTAAAAAAACCCGATGAGGTTACTGATTTTCAATTTTGCCCAATTTATGCAGCGGCTTAGTGAAAGTAGATAGTCGAAAATGAATCTGGATCATGTAGGTGGTCGACTTTTTTTTAGTTAACCAGTGGGTGGCCTAGCCCGAAGATTAATTATTTAAGGTTAAATAAGATATTGCTATCTTACAAAAGCTCAACTTCTAAATTGCAGCGCACGTGCGATTTGAACCCGCGATCATGCGATTGCTGGGCACCATCATTACCGATGTGCCACAACGCCAAATCGATTTACTGGAATCATTCATCTTTTAGGTGAAAGAGCGACACGAGGAAGTATACTCACACTGGGAAGAACTGAAAGTGATCTGCGACGAGGCAGAAGAGAGGATCTTTGGAGCCAAAGAGATCCAGAAGTTCTTTAAAGACGCTTCAGACATGACTGAGTTCCTGAACGAAAAAAGAGCTCAAGTCTCCATCGATGACTATGGACGAGATCTGCCGAGTGTCCAGGCACTGCAGCGACGTCACGAGAACTTAGAGCGCGATTTGACGGCTCTGAACGAGAACGTAAGGATATCTTGACCATTTTATTACTGTTTCAACGGTAAACGGATATTGATGTTTACATTACTTACAGTACTAGACTTCATCTGTGTTAGTAATTGTTTGGTGGTTTATAGTAGCAAAACTCATGAGTCGTTTTCTCGAAAATTGTTGGCTGATTGGATCATTTCATTTAGCAAAGAAAGTAAAAACTGATCCCTTCCGTGAATAAGAGTTACTAGTTAAGATACAATTTGAGTATCGTGATATCCTTTGCTTTTCTGGTTTGAAGCAAATTTTCACGAAATTAAATATTGCATTGCCCTGCATTGATTAGCGATCTAAAAATGAACTAGTTCGGTTCATTTTATCTGATTCTTATCACTACCGATCCTGACTGCTTTTTAACTATCAAATCATAACCAAATTTTGTTCGCTACCCCTCAAAAATAATGATATCATTTAGAAATATGCGCTAGCTACAGAATGTTTTAAATATTCTGGCCTTGCAAAAATTCAGAGCTGCTTTTTCAATATGTGACTAAATCAAGGGAAATTCTATTCCTTCTGTTGCACAATTTCATGCCGTATTTCCCGGCCGGTTTATCACCACAGCATTAGTCATAAAAGCCGTATATGCAAGGTCCAATAGAAATATTCGGTTATTTAACGGTGTGCAAACATAACAAAGATAGCTCAGCTGTAAGATAGACGAATAATACTGGTTACCATTGCTCCGTTCCCGACATGAAACGTTGAATATACAGTAACGCTAGTCTGAACAATTTTCAATACGCGAAGTCTGTATTAAAAAAATATACGTATTTCGCTCCAATTGAATGCATATATTTTGTAGGTATGTCTGTGCAATGTATGCACGAATTTTATAATGAAATTGTCTATAAATTTCATGCTGAATGTGAACACCTATCATACGTATAGATATAGTTAGGCTTCGCTTACATATAGAGATATAGTCGAAATTGTTTGCACTACTGCCTTACGTAGGTGGCAAAGTTAGGTGGTGTTTCGTTGCTTGGTAAGACGCAGCAAATTCTTTCTACCCTAGTATCTATGAAATTACATGCAGAATAGCTAGCACCATATAACTATTGGAACCCAAATTTTCCATGCCCTCGCTTGATATGTTAAGTTACTATTTTGGTAAGCCGATACAGCCAACTTATGCATAACACAAGGTTGGGCTGGCCAATAATGATTCGCCAACAAATATACCGCCAGTTATACATGTTCCTTACCAATTGAAGAGAACTGAAAGCGAACGGTGAATAAATAGGATACATTTCAAAATAGAGATTTCATGCGCCTAACAAACGAACGTTGCACCATTGATTGGTTTTGATCAATTAGCTATCTTTAAGAACTTCCATGTTGAAAATGCTTATTCAAACGAGCTAAATGAAAATTAATTTTTAAACGGGACAACTCGGGGCTAATCGAAACGTTTTGTTCGTGGGAGGGTTATGTAATTTTTAAAATAAAGGTTTTTAGTAAGCGAAGCAATAGTATTCAATTCATTATGTTAAACAGATTTCTAACTTGAAGTTTTAGGAATCGACGTTGAGTGATTTAATGAAACTGCATTTTTAACGAATGTTATTCTTGTTTAGATGTTGTTTTGTAATGTGTTGTTTTAATTACAGAGCTACACGTACAAGGTAAAGCAATGTGGTGTGATTGATCTGAAATTTCGAGAAAAAAATCATTAATCACTTTTCCATTTATTTATCCTTTCAGTAGTTTCTTCTCATTTTTGCCGTGTGGGTTGCTCGCTTAGTTTTCTTCAAGGCTCATCGAAACAAATTCTCCTTTTCTTCTCAACCAGCTAACTGTTTTATCCGATCTATTTTATAATCCCCCCATGTAATTATTAAGAGATCACTGTACCAGGAGGGCATTGTAAAATAGATGGATTCTTCTTTTTTAGGTTATTTAACACAAATTGTTTCAAACCTTTTATTGTATTAGAATTTGTTTTGTTATCAAATAGCAATTTCAAGTGCCAGCTTAAAAATATTAGCAATCATAGCGTTACTATGAAACGCGATGAAACTTTTTATTGGTGAAATGTTTCTCTAAGATTTGTGATTTTGGAACGGAGACTTTTACAGCTATTTTTTTCATCAAGTTTAGTTTTAAACATCAGCGCCATCACGAGTATTTAGTTTTTTAAATCTATTTTGTTTTAAGCAATGTTTATGCGTTGTTTTGACGGTTACACGTTTGCCCCAACTCTTTTAATCTCTAGCCAACTTATCCTATACCAACTTTCCGAATATGGCTATTTGTCCTAATCCGTCTTGGCGAAAAAATAAAATTCGTTTCAAATTGAGTAATCCAGATTAAGTTTTTGCATTGAGTTTGAAAGAAAGAAAAAAATGAACAAAATGGAGCAAGTTGACATAGGACAAGTTGTCGTATGGGCTGACCGCCGACTTATCATGAGGGAAGTTGTTCTAGGTCCAATTGTCCTGACATCAATTTGAACTAAATTTGAATATTTTTCCAAACATTTCGTGCTGGTGCTGAAACCTGATTGTCTAATTCTAGCCAATCAGATTCAAGCAAATTAGTTTCAGTTCAAGATCATGAAATATTGATTTTGGGCTAATCAAGGAAAAAGACCCCCAAATTTGGGTAGTTAGGATGTTTAAATTCTAGAGGGTGAGGTAATCACCCTGTCCGAACCTCCAAAAATCCGCTGCGGGTTTTGGCTTATTCTCACTGTTAACGTGTTGCTGTAATTCTTTGTCCAGCTTTTGACCTTGTACACCGTGTTTTGTTACTGCTTTTTTTGAACTTGAGTGACCGCTTTGTTTGATCTAACTTTCTGCCAGTTTCTATCTAAAAATATTAGTTTGGTTGTTCAACTAATGTGAATTTAACTGGGATTGAAATTACAAAAAGCGTAACAAATAGCTGCAGGAATTGACCCGATTACGTTTAAACATATTACTTGATGATTGAGCAAGAATTGAAATTGGAGCAAATTTGAAATTTGGTATTGGTTTTCTGTAAAACCTCCTTGAATGTGTTTACTGTGAACCTGGCGCGGGGCTTTTATTTGACCTTTATTTTAGCAATCTGCAAATTTACTGGTTGATTCGAGTAAATAAATAATGACCAACACTGACCAAAGTACAAGGCAATGGAAATCCCAAAATCTGCTGAGAGTTTAATAAAGAATGAAACTATTGTGTAAAGATTGAAGAAATTCTTGAAAATGAACAAATGAAAGGTTTCTTGAAGTTGGAGACGTTTTAAAGATGCAATAGTGTTGGTATGAGTATTTCTGAGAACACTACTTTCAACTATTGATGTGATGACATTAACACCGACATTCTGGTAAATTTTGATTCAATGAACCCTGTGTAACTGACTCTGCACTTGAACCCTATAAGGCGCACTTGAACCCTATAAAACGATGATCTGGATGACCTTGAACCGTGGTTTAGGTGAAGAATATTTGTGAGCGAGCGGACACTCTGGCTGGTAAATATGGAGACTATTCGGACGAGATTCTCGAGAAAAAAATGTCGATTAATGACATCTGGGCTAAACTGCAGGCGGAGGCGACAGACAGGAAGAATAAGTTGAATGCGGCGCATGATATGTTTCTGTTCTTGGGGGAGCACACTGACTTGATGCAGTGGATTAAGGAGAAGACGACGCTGTTGAAGAGTGACGAGTTGGCTACTGATGTTCCAGGGGCGGAGCAGTTGATTAACAGACACAATGAGCACAAGGTTAGAAAAGGGTGTTACACCCTAGAGAAGGGTGGAACTTTTCCAGTCAAATAAAGTTCATTTCCCAATTATTGGCATCCCCATCTATTGGCAATATCGGCAATTATTGCCGTGATTAGCCTAAAAATTTTTAAGTTAATTAAATAATGCAGTGTTTCTTAGCACAATCAACTGTTCTAATTGTTGAAATAACTAGAAAAAATAATTGGGCTAGCGTTTAGCTATTTAAGTTAGCCTGGAGAGTATTATGGCTTGTTAAGTCAAATGCCGAATGTAGGTCATGCCGAATATTGGCAATTCTGCATTTAATGCTGTGATCGGTCAAATTTATTTTTGCGTCCATTAGTTCAATTTATTTTTTGTGTAATGGCGTGATTTTGAAATATCGATAGCAATATATGTATCCAGGCTGAGCTGTTGGCGGAGGAAGATTCATTCACGCGATGTGAAGACTTGGGCAACAAACTCATAGAGGCCGAGCACCCCAACTCGGACTCCATCAAGGACAAACTGGCCGAGTTGGCGCGGGAGAAGGCGGCCCTGTTTGCCCTGTGGGACGAGAGGAAGTTGATCTACTCGCAGTGCATTGAGTACCAGATATTCTGCAGAGACGTGGAACAGACGGAGGCCTGGTTGGCCAAACAGGAGGTCAGGATTAGTATAAGATACGCACTTGCACAGGAAAATGTCTTAAAATGCTCTTATAACTAGAGAACTCGTTCATTTTAATGCAATTATGTATGAACGCACTTGGGTATATATACAGCTTTTAAGAATCGATGAACATACTTCAGACCCTTATATAGGTTGCGATGGTTTTTAAAAAAATTTTTTTGGAAAAATTTCTCGGTTTGTTTTCTGATTTTTTTTTTAAATTCATTTTATTTCCATTGTTAAAAGGAAGACAAACTCCACTTTCGAACAACAAAAGAGTAAAAATCACGTGAAACAAAGTAACAGTCTGGAATGAGGGGAGATAATAAAAATGGACTCTCCTCGACAGGATTATTAAGGCCTATTGATAGCTCCTCTGTGATTCGCAGGAACCACAAAAAGTTTTAGTTTCGAAATTGGAATTTAATTTTCAGATATCCCATCGAAATAAACAATTTTATTATCGAACCAGTTCTCTCAAATGGGCTGATTTTCTCTAAAAAAAATTATGCCAATCATAATTGTTCTAGAAATTCAAAGAGTTTCAAGTAATCAATTTTTGTTTGAAATTCGAAAGCTGAGATTTTTGCAAAAAATAAGTCCTTGACGTTCATTGACTCTTTTCCAACTGTCTGTTGGCTGTGTTTTTATCTTTTTGCTTGTAATAATTCCATTTGTTCAGGCCTTCCTGGACAACGATGACCTGGGTGACTCTGTGGATGGAGTGGAGGCCCTGCTGAAGAAACATGAGGACTTCGAGAAGAGTCTGTCTGCTCAGGAGGAGAAAGTGAACACTTTGAGTGACTTTGCCAACCAGTTGATTGACACTCAGCCTCCACACTACGCTACAGATGACATCACTAAGAGACGAGACGCAGTAAGTATTGCTTGAATAAAAAAATCTAAAATCCTCTTTTTTGAATCAAAAAAATCCTAAAACCTAAAATCCTGTTATATCCAAAACCTAAGTTGATATTGTAGCATTTTTTTCCTGGTACATCTTGTTAAGAAAGTGCTGCAAATGCCAAGCTTATGGTCAACAGAATAACGAAATTTGGAACAAAATTTATCCTAGATGAGATTAGATGATTTGTGTTTAGCTGGTGAACCGACGTAAAACTTTGCATGAGAAGATGCAGAGTAGACGCACTCTTCTGGAGCTGTCCTTCAGATACCAGCAGTTCGAAAGAGACGCTTACGAGATCAAAACGTGGATCAACGAGCGCTTCAAGACAGTCAGAGACGAGAGTGCCTACAGGGACCCCACCAACCTCCAAGGCAAGCTGCAGAAGCACCATGCATTCACAAGTGAGATCGAGTCCAACAAGGCCAGGATTGATGGAGTGTTGGCTACTGGACAGCAGATGATTAACGAAGATCATTTCCAGAGCGACGAGTGAGTCTCGTTTTGTATATATTTTTTAGATTTTTGGCCATAAGCAATTTTTTTGGCGTCTGCTTTTGCAACTGCAGTTTTTAGTATTAACTTTTGCTCAAATTGAATTGGAAAAAAATGAGAATTAGAAGTTATGAAATGTGATTTTTTAAAGTTCTGCACATTTGTTATGGGCATTGTTTTGCACATTTGTTATGGGCCATGGCTTTGACGCTTTGATTTTAAAATCTAATCTGTGTTCTGAAATATGGTGTCAAATTTGTTGTCTCTTTTTAAGCGAATTTATCTCAAAGTGAGCATCAACCTACTGGGAAACTGTAATGAAATAATTAATCAGAGATTCATTTGAACAGATATCGCATTCCCCGAATGTTTATATTCTTTTTCGAACACATGATTTTTTGCCGTGATGAGCTCTAGCATATTGCTTGTGAAATTGACATTGTTATACATGGTTGATATTCCGGGAATGTGTTATCGCAGGGTTAATGAAATCTCGGCTCTTTTTTCGTATTCCGCCCACAATTATTTTTTTGTAGAGTTCCAAAATAGTAATCAAAAATAAAATTGAAACAACGAATTAGCGACTCATTTGATTTCAACCAATCAATTGCTAGCATTTCCAATTATCTTTTCCTATTTCGTGACTTGGAAATTTGGACGGAATCAGTTAAAAGAAGAAACAATGTCTTCATCTCAGTTAATCGTGTTGGCTTTTTCTCAGTCATAATGTGGAGGGCTTCTGTCTATCTGAAACTGTTTTGTGATCTGTATAGTAATTTTCCTGCTTCCTAATCATAACTGTAATGTGTTTTGTGAAAACGTCTTCATCTGAAAAATTAATACGCAGTCCGAGCAAAGTCAACAACTCTTATCCTTGAATATGCATAATTGCGAACGAAAGTTTCTACGACACTATGATTTTCAGATGACTAAACAAAAACAATTTGAACAAACTGCGATTCAAATTTCTACGACAAAACTGATTTACAGTTTACAAAAACTGCAACAGCAATCAGTTTTTTCTTGAAAGTAGTACCTAGCTAGAGTATTCTTGATTTTATTTAGTGAGTCCTGAACCCTTTCGATTTGTTGACTTAGCTCTTATTCTCTGTTCACGTCTCTCAAGTTTTGTTCTTGAAATCACAAGTTACATTTCACAGGATCCATGACCGAAACCAGGAACTGAAATCGGAGTTCGGGCAGTTGGAAGATGAGACGAGACAAAAGGAGGTGTTGATTGTGGCGGCGATTGACGCCCAGGCATACTACAGAGGAGTGGAGGATCTGGAGTTGTGGATGAGTGAGATCGAGGCACACTTGGCCAGTGATGACTACGGCAAGGACCTGGCATCTTGTCATAACCTGATTAAGAAGCACCAGCTGCTGGAGGTGGATGTGCAACAGCACAGAGACAGAGTAGAGGGTGTGTACAGACAGTGCAAGAAGTTCACGGAGGCCAAACACTTCGACACTCCCAACATCAAGCACAAGCAGGAGGAAGTTCAGAGGAGATATGTCGACCTCAGGGTCAGTCATCGTTGCCTGGATTTATTGCTTTTAGGCGTATTAATACAACAGGATTCAGTTTCAATCTTTTTGGGAACCACTGAGTCATCAGTGTATGGATAGATCAAAGAGAATTTGACCAAAATTATTGTCAAATGATCACGAACATTTTTTGAGGCCCCACGAGTGTCCTCAAATGTAATTAATATTTCAAAAGACCAAGAAATTTTGTCTTCCATAAATCAATTGTGTTGTGTTCGTTAGGATCCGATGAAAAAACGAAAGGCGAAGCTGGAAGACGCCATGAGACTGCACCAGCTGTTCCGGGACATTGAAGACGAGGAGTCCTGGATTCGAGAGAAGGAGCCGGTAGCCCAGAGCCAGGCCAGAGGAAAGGACTTGATCGGGGCCCAGAAGTTGCTGAAGAAACACCACGCGCTCATTGCAGAGATAGATGCTCACGAAGACAGTCTGAACAAGGTTGGTGTCAGAGATTTAATTTTTTTGTCACCATTTACCTTGAAGCGCTTATTCGCTGTTCAAGAAGTTTTTATTTTGAAAAAATAAAGAAATTGAACACGACTTAGATTTCGGATTTTGAGGGATGATCGATGAAAATCCAGATTCAAGTCAGGATTAATATAAACGCGTCATATTTGTTCTTTTCAGGTTGTGCAAACAGCTAAAGACATGATGGGCGAAGAGCATTTCGCAGCCGAGGAGATCCAGAACAAGATCGATGACGTCACAGCCATGTGGGACAAGCTGAAGGAGAGGAGCAACGCCCGACTTGACGATCTCCAGGATGCCTTGGAGGCACAGGAGTACCTGCTGGATGCTAATGAAGCCAGTGCCTGGATGAATGAGAAGCTACCCTTGGTGGCACCGACCGGAAAGTACGGAAAGAACCAGGATGCCATCAACGTAAGAGATTTAACCAACTATTTAGGCAGAAATAATTTAGGTAGCCTAATCGAAACGTGACATGATCTTGGGGATAGTGAGCATATGGCACTTGCAAAAATATGATTCGTACTGACAGTCGAATCCAAAACCTTTCGTTTTGAAGTATTGTAAAAAACGACCCATCAAAAATGATTTTTTTTTGAAATGCAGGTTTCAGCTTTAGAAAACATGATTTAGGAAACATGAAAAAAAGGAAACATGAAAAAAATGCTAAAAACGACTAGAATCATCTTCATCCTTGCTTTGTTGTTAAGTCTGCTGTGAAGAAGCACCAGAACCTGATGAAGGACATAGACAGCTACAAGAAGGTGATAGACAACCTGGCCCAGAAGGCACAGGAGTGCAAGGCGCCAGACAAGGAGGTCACCGATGTGGTGGATCTGGAGTGTGCCACGGTGGTGTACGACTATCTGGAGAAGAACCCGAGGGAGTTGTCAGTCAAGAAGGGAGAGACCGTCACTATCCTCTCCACGCCAACAAGGGTAGGGTAACAAATACCTTCGTTGATCATGAAGCGAAAACACTCGGCAATTCACTGACAATCAGGGGAAGATTTAAGGGAGGATTCGACCCCCTCGCCACCCAAAGGGTCCCCTTTTGAACTATTACGGAATCCCCATCTGGCAGACTTGCACCTAATTTTTTCTGAGGCAACTTTGGCGTCAATTATACCAATTTTGTCATAACCTTCCAAAAACTGCCCATATTTAGCGTTTGGCTTAATAGTCTTTATAGTGTCTTGGTAGAGCTCGGAAAATCAATTTGGCCGGCCTATAAATGGTCAATAATTTTTCATTTTTTTTTGAAATGCGTCTGCCCTCGAGAATTCTAGATTCGCCCTTGATGGCAATGCTTCAAAGCAACTATGTTCAAATTGTGTCCATTTATCTAAACCGGAGCAAAACTATGCTAGTCCTAGAGAAGTATAATTTGCCTCATATTGTTGTTGTTTCCAGGACTGGTACAAGGTGGAGAATCAGGAGGGCAAGCAGGGCTTCGTGCCGGCCAATCACCTGAAGAGGGCAGAGCCAGTGGTGAAGAGCAGCCAGGAGAGACTGGCGGAGGAGGCGAGGACGGTGTCCGACCGACAGAAACAGATTGAGAACCAGTACGGCGACCTCAAGGTCAGAACAACACATACACAACATACATGCATTAAAGTATAGGGGAGTTGTCTCACCACCCAAAAGAACCGTTATCTACCAGTTTAAGGGGAAAAACACGATGTTTTTTTATCGAAACCCACCACAACGAGGCTCAAGAACGACGTTCTCTAATCGATTTGTGAAGTCGTGTCCTATATATTATTTTGGGCGGAGTATGAAAAAAGACAGGACGAAGTAATTGAGTTGTTTAAGTTGAGCTTGACGTGTGTTTCCATTCGCAGGGGGCAGCAGAGAAGAAGGAGCGTGCTCTGAAGTTGAGGACCGAACTATACGGACTGAAGGGAGAGTCGAAGAACCTCCTGATGTGGACTTCCAAGAAGAACCACAACAAACTACTCGACCAAGTGGTGAGTTAATTGTCTTTCTCTTTCTTTCATAATAAACTGCTTGCAATTTAGATTCCATTCACTGTAAATTTCGAACATTTACATTAAAATGAAATATAATTTCAAGAAAGCCGTGCAACTTTGCAGACAGTTTTCAGGTGCCTCTAATTTCGTATTGGTTTTTGTTCTTTTTCACTGTCGATAGTCAATCCGAAAATGGAATAGTACAGCTATACTTTCGTTACATGCCACAATAAGTTCTCATGCTTTGCGGATCTCATTCCAAAGGATCCGTCTCGACCGAACCTTTGATGCCATTTACGAGATTCCGTAATTAAGCTCTTACATCTGAGTTTGATTGTATTAGTGTTTTTACTACATTAATAAGATGAATAATAGTTCTAAACTTATTTTTTTTTTTTTGAATAATTTAAGAGTCGATGAACGTAGTTCAGACTTTTATTTCGGTGGCGATGATTTTTTTTTCAGGATAAATCTATTCTTGTTCAGGCTCAAATTAAGAGTAATGAACGTAGTGAAGACTCTTATATAGGTCTTGGTGATTTTTTTTGTTTTTTTTTCAGGAAAGGGTCTTAAAATTCTCTAATAACTACAGATGTGCATTCATGCATGTTAATGCGTTTATGAATGAACTTAGTTATATGTGCACTTTTTGAGTTCAATTGAAATTCATCTGCTGAAATTTATGTAAATAGCACTCTCTAAATACGAACGTGGAAATAACGGGAAAAAGTGATCAATTTCTAGTTTCGAAAGTAGAATTTAATTTATAGATTTCCAGCTGAATAAAAACTTCACCTATTGATCCAGTTTTCTCAAGTTGGGTTAATGTTATCAAAAAGTGCCGATCATAAATTGTGCAAGAGTTTCAAAGAGCTTAAAGTGCATCTATTTTTTCTTTGAAATTCGATAGTTGAGGTTTTTTCAACGAAGTCAGTTTTTTTTCGGCGTTCATTGACTCTTTTCCAACTGTCTGTTGGGTTTTTCCAACTGTCTGTTGGCTATGTTCTATTAAGTAATGACTTTGAATGTACTGACAATTGTGTGTAGGACAATGTATTGACTGCTGAAGACGAGGATCTGGACAAGATAGACGAGTTGTCCTCTAAATTTAACAATCTGCAGAATGATGTAGAGAACAGCAAGAAGAAGTTAGATGAAAACAAGAACAAGTACGAGGAACTCAAAGCACAGTTGGACGATGACGAAGAGGTTTGTTATTTATATTTTGGTCTTCAAAATCACAATCATTACCAGGCTTTTGTTGTTTTTTCTCTTCCATAGATAATAACTGGATATCACTGCAACAGTTTTTCCTTACAATGATAAATGAACTATTAAAAAGCATCGAATGAAAAAAGCAACTCTCAAAGTATGATTTTGTTCTGCGAGAGATTTTTTAAAAGTTAAATGACAACACGTCGCGAGTAGCGAATTTCCGCTCTGCTTAAACGAAAGCTGTTTTTCGGTAGAACAACAGCAGTGGATTTTTTTAACTATTTGTCCGATTCTAATTTTCTTTTTTTTTAAATTGAAAAACTTGTTCTGAAACTTCGCATATTCATTTCCCATTGAAAGACATAATTGCAACCGTTTCTTTATTGACGTAGAGTGTGTCCTTTTAAGGTGCCTGAAGATCTGCTCACTGAGGACATGGAGCATGCAGTGGAGGCAGTGTCCTATCTGCAGAACAAAGTGTTCGACAAGAGCAGCCAACTCGGATCCGCGCACGAAGTCAAAAACTACATCAGGTAATCAACGAACGAAGCATTACCTCTCGGTGAGAACCTCTCGGTCGATTTGAAAGAAATAGTTCTAAATTGGAGATGCTCGCAAAGTAGTAATAATTTCCAGCCGTTGTAATTGATCCGATGACTCTCTGGGAATTAGAAGAAACTATGACTCTGGATAGAGAACTTTGTCGCATAAATTAAGATATTCATAAGATAATTCATAAACAGTCGAAAATTCATTTAAAATTAGGCAGTTTTCTAAGTTTTACCAAGGTGGTCAAAAGTGTGAATTTGAGTGAAAACATAATTCGGAAGCTTCAGAAATAAGTATTTTATGCTATTTGCAAGAACTTCGTAGAAAGTTAACGTAATAACTTACTTTTTATAGGGAGTCGGACCTTGTGTTGGAGAGAATAAGTGAGAAAGACAAGGCGATCAAAGAGGGCTACTATGGCAACGATCTTCCATCTGTGCAGGCACTGAGCAGGAAACACGAGGCGTTCCAGAAGGACCTCGTGCCGCTGGAGGAGAGTGTGAAGAACTTGGACGACAGACACACCAAGTTGATTGACACTCATCCTGACCAGACTGATGAAATACAGGTAAAAGAAATACTCAGCTATGAGTGTTTGAGGTTAATGAACGTAGTGAGTACTCTTATATAGGTCTTGCTGATTTTTTTTTCAGGAAAGTCTTAAAATTTGTTCATGTTCAGTTTTGATTTTTTAAATTCTGAATGACTGGTAGACATGCTATTGTTTGGATTAACATTTAAATCCGTAAAGTAGTTTTAAAAAAAAACAATTGATTCTAGAAAGTGGTTAATGAATTCTAGAACGAGTGCATGAACTTCTAGGAAATGAAAACATCCCAAAAATTGATCATGTCGTTCGTGAAATTAAAAATGACTCGTTTCATGATAACCATGGTCTTGGTCCAGACAGCCGGCTCTAATTTAACTCATGGATAAGCCTGTTTTGAAGTTTTTGAGGATCTTATGAAGGTGTAAGGACAAAAGATACCATACCAAAAGCTCCCATGACTTCTTTACTAGGCCAGTTAGTACCTGATACATGCAATAATAAATCGTCTCTAAGTGTTGATTAGAAGCGGTCTTGCAGTAATTTAAACCAAAACTGAACCAGACTGCCCGTATCAGGGCGAAGCCCTGAATGTTCCGACTGCCTTTTAAGGTTTTATGGAGCAGTAATAACTTTAAAAATTAAATGTAATAAAATTTTAAAAAAAAATTTTAATTTGAAATTTTTTATGAAAATCATCCCCCCACACGCCATTTAAAGTACAAAAGATAGAGGGATTAACTCTCCGCTTACGCGTTAATAGCGCGAAATATATCGCACGTTAATTGTCCCAAATTGTCCAAAATGGCAATCTTTAAACCCCCATAACTTTACGAAAAGTGATCACAGGTGAAATATCTTTTCAAATTTGAGCTCAGAACAACATTACTTTTCGAATGATATTAAAAAAATTCCGTCAAAAATGGCAAGTTAAAAAGTCGAAGTTTGTCTGAAGAAAAAAAACCCACCCCGAGCACAAATATTCCGTTACTTTCGTATCGAAAGTCGGAACAATAACAAATTGAATGTATTGAAATAACTGAAATAACTTCTTCGTCTCTACAATAAACATACCAAGTTAAGAAATCCCTCCCCCTACTTTCTAATTCTGATTGAATTCGCTCTATGCTGCGTGTTAGCTATTGCTAAAATCCCCCCGGTCATTGCATTAGACGATGTTAGTTAATTTGATCCTTTAAATGAAACTATTGATTGTTGGAAAAATGAAGGAGTTTAGTTTGATATCGATTTAGTCTAACTTGACGTCCTTTTCTATTTGAAACAGACATTGGTAACTACTTCTATTCTAAAGTTTCTTTCTCGAGCTGCCTTACCGCTGCCTATCTCAATGCTACCTTAATTACTCACATTTAAATACCCTCTTTTTCAGTTTTAACATTTTCATATAAATGCAATTATATACTTTTAAGTTTTTTACTGCGACCTAAATTGCTGCGAAGTTAATATAGTTTTAAAATAAGTTAACATGATTTTTAAGTTCAAACGTAGTACAAAAGTATTCGCCGCAGTGGAAAAAATTGAAAACGTGAAATCTAATTTTTGTTGATAATTTTCAGGAGAAACAGAAAGAAGTGAATGAGGCGTGGGAGGCGCTGAAGAACAAGAGCGACAAACACGCAGCCGGACTTCTGGAGGCCTACGAGTACCAGAAGTACCTGGCCCAGTACAGGGACACCATGGCGTGGATAAACGGCATGAAACAACTGGCTGGATCGGACGAACTCGGTACGTCACATTATTTAAAAGGACTCTTTTCCTACTGTTTGTTGATTTGAAAATCCATCTTCCCACTCGAGAAAATCGTAGAAGCTATGGAATGTTCAGTTTTACTGTGTATAGAAAGAAATCGCGAAAAACTCGTTTATCTTTGACAATGTGAATGTTTTGATAAATGTTTCTTGAATATTTACTCAACGGCGGCAATTGTGTTTCTAAACGTATTTTCCATAAATTGAAAATCCTTCCAGACCAAATTGTGAAGATTTTGTAATTGTTGTTGTTTCGAATTTAAAAAACTCAGACTTGGCTGAGTTTTTTAAATTCAGAAGAGAAAAAGAATGAATTTAAAAAAGATAGGCTTTCTTTTTCACTGCAAAAAGAGTGGCTTCTTTTTCTCTTCTGACTGCTAGCTCGCAAGGATTGTTTTGTGGTATCGCAAGTTGCGCATAGGTCCGCTTCGCCTGTGTAGACGTTTGTATATATGCTGATGTTTTTCTTTCAATTTTGAAAATGTTAGGATTCTGATTGACATAACCGAAGTGAGTGCTGATGATGTTGTGATAAATCAAAACAGATTGAGTTTCTGGCTTTGAGTTACAGGTCCAAAAGGTATAATACTGGCTTGACTTGTGGGGGTTTTCACGTTTCTTCAAGATAAATCATGTTTCTCTTGTGCTTAACAATCACATCACGCTTTCACAATTATTACTTTGCTTATTTTCTGTTGATTGACAACAGATTGAAAGGTTTATTTATTTAGTTCATTTACACCGAAATATTTTTGACTCCTAAAATCGGTATTTGAATTTGATTCACGTGGGCTTAAATTAAAAATCTAAAACAATTTTATACTGGTAAGAGGAGTGTTCAGGGAGGGGGTGTTGAAAACCATTTGGGTCGACCTAAAAACAGGGTTGACAAATTTTTGAAATTTTGCCCTTTCAATTCCATCTCGATAAAGTCTAGATCTGTACTCGACGCAGGTGATAAATTAACTCACCATAGAAGCTGTGGAATGATTAACTTTCTGTGTATAGATACAAATTGCTAGTACAGTCACCCTTTTTCAATCGTTTTTTAAGAGTCGATGAACGTAGTTCAGACTCTTATATAAGTCGCGATGATTTTTTTGTTTTTTTTTCAAGGGAAAAGTCCTAAAATTTGTTTAGACTCAAATTTACTTTTTCGCGGTTTAAATTTTGATTTATTTTAAAGTTTTGTTCATTTCATTTGTTAAATTGTTAAAAGGAAGGAAACTCCACTATCGAACAGCAAGAGTGTAAAGTTAACGTAAAACGTGAAAGAATAATTTTCTGAATTACCAGCTGAATGAAAACTTCTCACTTGACGCAGTTCAGTTTGATCTAAATATGATAGTTTTCAGGAAAAAATGCAAATCATGAACAATTCTTGAAATTCAAAATGCTTTAATGTGATATATCTTTTCCTTCTATTTTTTTAAAATTGAAAAATTTTGAAATATTTTCTTGTTTCTTTGCACTTTTCAACCATCTGTTGGCTAATTTTTTTTCCGGTTTTAATTGTTGTATATGAGAAAGAGTTGTGAACCGGAACCTTAAACAGAAAAGTTTTTTATCCTTGTTTTTTTGTTCCTTTTAGTTCTGGAAACTATTTGTTCTGTAACTTAGCTTCAAGTTCGACAAAATTTCTAGTTGCAGTCCTCTTAAATAAAATTTCAATCAAGTAAATTAAGCGAACAATTGATGAGTTGTTTTCTGCTTCAAGGAAAAGACGTCAACAGCTGTGAGGCTCTAATTGAACGACATGACGACTTGAAGAACGAATTGGAAGCCAAAGTGCCTCAGTTTGATGCGTTCTACAATCTGGCTGATGATCTGGTCAACGACAAGCACCCCGAATCAGAGGAGATCAAGAGGATGAAAGATGAGGTGAAGAAGGCATTGGCTGATTTGGACGAAGTCTATGAAGAGCGACAGACGAAACTGGAGGCTAACAAACAACACCAGCAGTTCTTGAGGGACTTCAACCAGAACTCGGCCTGGATGAATAACAGGGAGAAGACTCTGGGCCAAGACGACGATGATGTGGACTCTGTGATGAAGAAGCACGAAGACTTCGACAAGTTGATCAACAACCAGGAAGAGAAGATAGCAGCTTTGACCAAATTTGCAGAGGAATTGGGACCCGATCATTATGCGTCTCCAGATATTGAAGCGAAGAAGGAGGACATGATTAAACGATGGGAGCACTTGAAGGAAGCTCTGGTCCAGAAACGATCTCAACTGGGAGAATCCCAGACAATCCAGGAGCTGGTGCGAGATGCGGATGACATTGAGTCGTACATCCAGGAGAAGATGGTAGTCGCGAACCAAGACGACTCGAATGACGGCAGGAATATCCCGAGCAAGCACCAGAAGCAACTGGCGTTCGAAGCGGAGTTGGCGGCTAATGCGGAGAGGATCCAAGCTACTCTCTCTGTAGGAAAAGGTTAGCTTATAAATCTATGAACAGTTTCAACTTTTCTTTTAGGCACAATTATTAAGCTTTGTTTGTGCCTTGGAGAAATGCAGATATCAATTTCCGATTTTTGAAGAAACCTATTTAAAAATTTAGGCATTCTCAGAAACAAAATAGAGTTTAAGCAGTTTGTAACTGCGAGGAGGAAAGTCATATAAAAAATAAGTAGTAGACATTTGAATTAAGTATGAGTCGCATCATGAATGTTCAGTTATTCAACCGGTTGTTCTTCCTTTGCCTGTAGCTCTTCTGGACTCGAAGAAGGTGCAGGGTGAGGAGGAGAAGGAGATAGCAGCCAAACTGGCCAAGATCACGGAGCAGTATGAGTTCCTGGTGCAGAAGACCACCCAGAAGACTGCCAGACTGAAGGAGGCCAACCGGCAGAGACTCTACTACACTGCATACAAGGACTTCGACTTCTGGCTCAGCGAGGTAACCCCAGTACTACTTTATAGTCTAAAATATCAAAGAATGTCAACACGTGACTTTATTCTAAGTCATGGCATTTTGACGTCGTTGGATGACAAGGGCGGAACATGTTCGGGATCAGTGATGTTTTTTTTTGGTATTCTGTTGGAATCGAAAGCGAAGGATAGCGTGAAATGGTTAATAAGAATAAAAAGTTTTTGTGTTGGATTATTTTTCTGACGAAATTGTTTTGCGGAGGTTGCAACTAACTATTTAAAACTTATTTAATTATCTTCAGTACAGTTTTGGCGCCTAATGTGAATTTTTGTAGTAGTACTGGAGTTGGTTTTCAAAATATCTCTTGCTAAAATCATTTAGCCTATAACATGAATGAATCTTTCCAGCAGACATTTGTTGGTCTTTTTTATTATTTCCAAAATACCACGCTTTTAGAAACGAGCATAGTGTTCACATAATGTAAACTACTATGACATGAATGAAGGTTTTCAGAAACTTTTTAGGTTCTCCAAATTACTTTTTGTTCAAACTAGTGTTAACTACGAGATGAGTAATGTTTGTGTCTGTGATTGACAGGTGGAGAGTCAGCTGAAGATGGAGGAGAAGAGCAATGACCTGAGTACAGTGCAGAACCAGAGGAAGAAGCACCAACTGCTGGAGGACGATGTGGCCGCACACGCAGACAGACTCGTGCAGCTAAACGAGCTGGCCGAGGAGTGCATGGCGTCGCCCCAATTTGACCCCGTAGAGGTAAAGTTAAGGCTCTTTTCTGTTATTCGGCCCAAAATGATAAGAGACATGATTTGGTGGTTTGGAATAGTTGGGTATTGTTCAATAGGATTATAAACATTGATTGATAATGAAGCAATTTTTACAGCGTCAATGAATTGAGAAGATACTTGTAGCTTTTGTAAATTGATTGTAATTAATTTCACCACACCCCTTTGGTCATTTATCGAATCTAGAATTTTAATTTAGATTGCGAACTCAATGCTGTATAAGAGTCGATGAATGCAGTGAAGACGCTTATATAGGTCTTGATTTTAAAGAAAAAAATCCATTTTTTCTTTGAAATTCGAAAATTGAAGTTTTCGAAAAACGCGTTTTTTCAAAAACAAAACTTTTTTCTAACTCTCGTTTTTGTGTGTTAGATTGAGCAGAAGAGGTCCAACATCAACGACCGATTCGGAGTAGTGTCTGACATGACTAAGGACAGGAGGAAGCAGTTGGATGATGCGTTCAAGTACCACCAGCTGTTGAGGGACATCTCGGAGGAGGAGACCTGGATTAGGGAGAAGAAGATCTTGGTCCAGTCTCAAGACTACGGAAAGGACCTCACAGGTTAGTTGCTGTGCTTGAGTTTAATAGTTATTTATGCTGAGTGAAAAAATAAGCGATTTTTTTTTGAAAAAAACTGCCTTCTGATAACGGATGTAGAGCAATATCTTTAAGGTTCGCTATATAGTCACCACTTGTATCGAAAATGAGTATTAATCTTGAACACCCGATATTTCACCAGATATTTGATTTAAGATTCTATTTTCGGGATATGAAAAAAGGCTTTCTATGGTTCCAGTAGGAGAAGAAACTTCTGAGAAATGTACACTTGCGTGCGGTTAAGAAACTGTGGTCAAAAAGGCGAAAAGTATTTTTTTTGCTGATGAAACGTCAAAAAGGCAACAGATGTTTAAAGAAGTGTCATATGTTTTCAGGTGTGCATAATCTGATGAAGAAGCACAAGCGTATAGAAAATGAGATCCAGAGCCACGAGAAGAGGATAGAGGCGGTGAAGCCGATTGCGGATGAAATTGTGAAGGAGCAGACCACTGGATGGGAGACAGTGCCTGGAAGGATTGAACAGCTGGACCAGGCATGGAGTGAACTACTCGAGTGCTCCAAACAGAGGTGGTACATTCTTCTTAAAATACATTACACTATCAAGATTGGGGGATCCCTCATGCGCGAAAGTTTTGTCAGCTACTCAGAACTCATTATCAAGAGCAACGAACGCAGTGAAGACTGTTACGAAGTCTTGGTGATTTGTTTAAGGAAAATTCTTACAATCTGTTCAGGCTCAAATTTGCTTTTTATGGTTTGAACTTTTGATTTTTCTTTAAGTTCGTTTCCTTGGTAAAAAGGATGGGAAACTCCACTATGGAACAGAAAAAATGTGAAGGTCACGAAAAACGTGATCCAATTCTAATTTCGAAAGTTGAATTTGTTTTTCAGATTTCCCAGCGGAATTCCTATTGATCCAGTTTTCTCAGTTTGGGTTATTTTTATCAAAAAAGTCAATCATAAATTGTTTTTGGATTTCAAAGAGCTTTAAGGGCATCGTTTTTTTTCTTTTTGAAACTAGGAAGTTTAGCAATTGTGGTAAGTTTGTTAAAGAATTCGTGTAATTGTGGTATACCATGACTGAACGATCTAAGGGCGGAAAATTCCCGGACAATCAAAAACCCTGGATTTTTTCGAAATTTAGATTTTTCTGGACAAATAACTTTGGCATTCAGTTTTTTTTGCGATTATGGATTCACCGAAGTTTTACTAAAATTCAGCTGTTTCCTATTTTATATTTAAACTCAATATACTATTCAGTTTTTGCTTTGTTGTTACTTGAAGGTCTTGGTTATCATAGCTCATGCGAACTTTATGCTAACTGCTAAACTTTTTAAAAGGAATCACTAGCTCAAACGATTTAAAAGGTATGCTCTTTATTTTTTTGGCATAAAATGACCATTTGTGTTCAGAGTTGACATGTTGAATGAGTCGCAACGCTTCTACGAGTTCATCCGAGACGTGGAAGAGGAGGAGTCTTGGATCTCGGAGAAGCAGTCGCTGATGAGTAGCAACGACTTCGGAGACACTCTAGCGTCTGTACAGGGACTGATCAAGAAACACACTGCATTCGACATGGATGTAGTGTCCCACACTGACAAGGCTAATCTGCTGGAAGTGAGGGGAAATCAGCTGATTGAAGAAAAGAATTTGCAATCTGACAAGGTATGGAGGCTGGAAGCATTAGCTAAGTTGAACATATAGCACCAAAGTCTTTTCTTTGATACATAATATAGTTCGGCGGTTAATGAGTTTTATACAGACGCGGTTAAAGAGCCAAATTGGATGTACCGTGCTATCTCTGCTAATAAGATAATTTCTAAGGAATACTACAAGTAAGGCTGTTAAAACCCGTAGAGTGGCCCTGATATAGTTGAAAATGACCCTAATTTGTTTGGTAATGAACTGCGATTTCTACTTCTGTATCTAATGAACCTTAAATCTGGTCATTTTTTGATATGTTTCTCATTATCTGAATGTGAAATTTTCAAAATTCAGATTGATATAATTGAAGTGAGTGCTGCTGTTGTGAACAAAACCTGTCAAAATTTACGGTGGACTTCCTCGTGCCCGAATGACCGCAAATTGTGTGAGGCTATCAGAGTTCAGTATTCAAAAGTTTGAAAGAAATTAGCCCGAAAATCTGGCAGTTTTGGAAAGTTCAAATGACTTTGTGTTTGAAAATTTACGGTTGTTCGAAAATGAGTATTGTTTCCCAATTTCACTTTCTCAGCTGTTATGTGTATATAAAATAGATAGATTTTTTGGCTTTGAAATACAACTGTTGAGTTACAGATGAAAAAGGTAGAAAACTGGCTTGATTGGCGGGGGTTCACTTTCACGTTTATACAAGATAAACCATGTGTCTTGTGCTTAACAATCACATCACGCTTCCACAATTGTTACTTTGCTTATTTTCTGTTGATTAAAAGCAGATTAAAACTTTTATTTATTAATTAGTTCATTTACATCAAAATATTTGTGACTCCTACAATCCAAAGGTGAAATTGCTTCACATGTAAGCTATAATTAAAACATAAAACAATGTTATACTGGTAAGTGGGGTATTTAGAGCGAGGGGGGTTGAAAACAATTCTGGTCGATCTAAAATATGGGTAGACAAAACTTGTTACCTTTTGTTGAAATTTCGCCCCTTCCACCGCATCTCGATAAGATATTAGATATGCACCCGATGTTGCTGATAAATATACACACCATAGAATCTTTGGAATGATCAATTTTACTGTGAATAGATACAAGTCAATAGTAGAGTCAAGTTTTTCATCGTTTGTTCTTTTTTGATAACTTGACTTAACTTTTGAGCTGTGTGGTGTGCGTGTAGGTTGCAGAGAAACTGCAGCACCTGAAGGACATGTTGGAGGAGCTGAGACGTCTGGCGGGTATCCGACGGGAGAACTTGAAGGAGAACAGTGCCCTGCTGCAGTTCACGTGGAAGGCGGATGTTGTTGAGTCGTGGGTGAATGAGAAACAGAGTCTGGTGCAGAGCAATGCAGGTGGCGATGTTGAGGAGGCGAAGGATCTCTCGGCTGTCCAGGACATGCTTCATCGACAGGTAACACGTAAATATAACTGATAAAAAGGTTTCCTACAACTGATCTCTCAATTTTTAACAACTATACCGGTTTGCTGTGCTAGTAACAGCGTGTTACGACAACAGTATTTGTTGGAAATATTTTGAGAGGGAATCAAATAAACCTTCAAAAATTATGTTATCAGGAATTATATAAAATTCTACTATAACAAGGATAGCCGGTTGCTTTGCAAGTAGCACAGAATGTTCTGACAACATTTGAAAATGTAAAATGAATGACAAACAAAAAAAGGAAAATATTTTCCCATTTTTTTCACGAAAGTTTTTAAATTCTCTCGAATTTGAACTCAAACTCTAAGTTTTTAATCAGTTTTTCTTGACACTGGGACAGTTTTTTGAAGTTTCAAAAATGTTTGGAATCACGACTAAAAGGGATTTAACTTGATATCACTCGACCCATTCCTATGAATATTTGTGGTACCTGATTTTGCTTGGAAAGCAAAAAAAAAACAAAAACTTAAACGCACTTGAATACAAAGTTCCTCCCCGTTTTCAATGGTCGGAACAAAAACAATCTACTATGCAACCTTTCGTGAAAAAATCGTAACAAATTTCTTTTATATTGTATAATTCTAAAATATATTTGTTTGCATCTATTTTCCTAGTAGTCATGTTTGATGGAGTTGAACGCGTCATTTATGAGTGTTACAAATGATTTAAGGAAGTTGGAGCTTCGACCTTTACTTTGAACTCTGTGGTGTTTTAGGAGACATTTGAGGCTGGACTGACGGCCTTCCAGGCAGAGGGTATAGTGCCCATTGGAAAGCTAAGAGATACCTTGGTGAATGCTGGACACATCTCCAAGAACGAGATAGACCAGAGATACAAGTCACTCCTCGACAGGCAAGCTAAACTCATCTGCCTAAAAATAACTCTTCAAAGGCTTAGATTGAAGGCTGACATGAAAGATGGTCGTCAGGTTTCACCACATGCATAAACAGCAATCAGAACATTTTTGTACCGCCAAAATTGAACAGCCCTTTCTGATCAGAACTTTAACTTTTGACCAGAACGCAATCAAATCCTTTCTCCGAAATGTTGTAGAAATAATTCTTGAATTTGCTTTTAGGTGGCACGAACTTCAGAAGAGGTCAAATGACAGAAGGGATCTGCTGGACAAGAAGCTGAGACACTTCCAGGCGGTGGAGGACAAGTTCCTCCTCTTCGCCAAGAAGGCCTCCTCTTTCAACTCCTGGTTCGAGAATGCAGAGGAGGATCTCTCAGACCCCGTCAAGTGCAACTCTATCGACGAAATCAAGGCTAGTAATAATAGTAGAGGTTTCAAAATCCAAGAAAATGCTGTGATCTTTTTTAGTACTGGATCAAAGACTGGGCGAACTCGTGATGAAATTCTTGCATAGTCTTTGTCACCGTTGATTTTAAGTAATTGACAAGAAACTAAAATTTCTGTTGATGGTAATGATGAAGTTGTTTTTCTGCGTCTCAAAAATGTCAATCGGTTGTCTGGCATTAAAACATCGATCTGTTTCGCTGGCGGACTAAGTCCCTCAAGAAAAAAATACCCCACTTTTTTGTTCAAAATCCCACGTTTTCGAATTGAACTACTAAGACTTGGGAAGATAACGATAATTGATGGAAGACCTGTTTTGTAGGCATTGGAGCATGCACACAATGTGTTTGTGGACTCCCTGAAACAGGCGGAGGAGGACTTGGAGTCCCTGAGGGTGCTGGATGCGGAGATTAAGGCGGGAGGAGCCACAGTCAACCCCTACACCTGGTTCACCATGCAGGTACAACCATCTAAATTTTTTGAATCTAATTAACAATCTCCCCCTATGGTATCTAATGAAGAATCTCCAGCCCTACAAAAAAATACAGTAAATTCGCACAAGAGCTTGTATTGAGAATTGGAGTTTTGCTGCATTCTGATTGGTCGAAAAATCGACTGTTTTGATCTGCTTAACTATCCCCCTTCATGGTGGGGGAGGAGATAGATTGTTAGGTATATCAAATATATTCATTCTCCATTCAGTTGCATCGAATATGAAGTTAGTGAATAGTTAATTCTATTTGGATTGCATATTCGGACGGAGGCTGCAAAACAGCAAACAGATGAAATTTATCAAGAGCTCTTGGAAGTGGATTTAATCGGTTGATTAGGACTGGGACCTACTTTCGACGAATTAGCACATTGTTCTTTTACATTTCATGAAGTTTTAAGTATGAACATTTTTAATTTTCATTGTATAAACATTTCAACTAGAGATTGATCCAATTTTAAAGACGTATCTATCGTAATTTGCTAAGCATTTGACTTCGAAATTCAAATAAATTCCACATGGGCGGAGTTTTCAATTTTTAAAAATATGATTTTTTTTAGTGAACTATAGTACAATTTCATTAAATTTGCGTTTAGCATTAAATTTCAACTTTTCAGTACAGTTGTGTTATGTAACAAACTGTTTCTCTGCTTGTGATTGTAGGCTCTAGACGAGACGTGGGATAACTTGAAGAAGATAGTTTCTAAGAGGGAGCTGGAGCTGAAGGAGGAACATAGAAAACAAGTCCACAATGACGAACTCAGACAGAAGTTCGCGAGGGAGGCCAACGCATTCCACGACTGGCTCACAGACACCAGAGTCAAGGTACTTTTTAGAACTTTTAAGAACTTCTTAGAACATAAGTATCAGTATACTCAAAATTAATTTTTTTTTTTTGGTTTGTCTAGCGGAGTAAGGGCGTTATATGCCATCGGCTCAAGTATTTTAAAGTTTTTTCCTCTTCATCTGAGAGTAAATAACAAGTATATGAAGAGGTTTAATAATGTTTTTTTTTTCATTTCTGGTCAGAGTGAAACAGTGAAATATGCCAGTTAAATAATTGTACCACGATTATCACCAAAAGATATCTTTGTAATGAGTGACAAAATAATGTGATTCTAATGTCAAATAATTCTAGAAAAATTCCAGATGATCTTGGAATTACTTGGCGGATATGAACTACTCGGAAAAACTTCTCCGTCTTTTGAATTTCTACTTAAAAGATAAACAATGATTGGATGGTACATATTGCTTGTTTACCAGGTGATGGAAGAGACTGGAAGTCTGGAACAGCAATTGGAATCACTCAAGAAGATAACACTAGAAGTGAAGAGCTGGAGGAACAAACTCAAGTCTATCGAGACCATCGGCAACGAAATGGGCATGCACATCATCCTAGACAACCGATACACGGAACACAGTACTGTAGGACTACATCAACAGTGGGACCAGCTGGAACAACTGTGTCAGAGAATGCAACAGAATCTGGAACAGCAGATCCAGGCCAAGGAGACCTCGGGAGTGTCGGAGACCCAGTTGAGAGACTTCTCTTTGATGTTCCGGCATCACGACAAGGAGAGAACTGGGCGGCTGAATCACGCCGACTTCAAGAAATGTCTGAGATCCCTGGGGTACGATCTGCCCATGTTCGAAGAGGGCCAGATTGACAATGAGTTCGAAGCTATCTTGGACATCGTCGATCGAAACAGGTCAGCTCAGAGAGACATTTTTTTAAAATCATAATGCTTCTTACCAAAAAACACTTTTGTTGTCCGCTAGTCATGGATTTATGTTTTTATAATGGGCCCTGTAGAGTTTTCAATTTATCAATTATACTAGATTGATACATCAGACAAAAAGTGATGAAACTTTATTGCAGGAAGCATTGGTTTATGAGGTGATCAGCAAACTAAGAGTTTTGATCTACCTTGGTTCAGCGAAAGGTTTACTGAGGAATCACTTCGAATAAGAAGGACGAATCTCGTTTGATATTTGACCTTGAGTTTATCGGCTGTTTCAGGGATGGTTTCGTCACCCTGCAAGAGTACATGCAGTTCATGATCAGTCGAGAAACTGAGAATGTGCAGTCAAAGGGAGACATCGAAGAGGCCTTCCGAACTCTCTCCCCTGATGGCAACATGTACATCACCCAGATCGAGATCACCCAGGCACTGGACAAAGAGACGGCAGATTTCTGTATCGCTAACATGAAGGCATACATCGACATGAATAACATTGAGATGCCAGGTACGTATGACTACGTGGAGTTCTGCAACCGACTCTTCCAGAAGTAGAAACTTCCCTAGCGGAACAATCACAACAAACAAAGCGATAATAATGATTATGGAATGCATGCAAAAACAGCAAACTCATCGAACAAAATCAAGCGTGAATGAGCAACGAACGAACTCAAACATAAAGACTTGAACTTATTTTAATTTGAAAGAGCAACTTCAAAAATGAAGATTTACACAAGCATGTCCGAGAAATTTAAAAACAACTCAAAGAAAAACCAAAACTTAATAAAAAATGAAACTTCAAAATACAGCTCTTGGCGTATAAATGGGTTTTTATTGTTATACCTGCTTCGATTCTGTTTTTCTTCTAGATTGCTGAATTGAAATCTTTCTTGTACACAAAAATGGACTTGCGATGCATGATTTGATTGATTTGGAAGAGCTAAAAAAAGAGAAAGGAGAGTTTTTACTTTCATTTTAAGGGTTGAGTTAAATTAAGTGATGGAATGGGTTGATGATGCTCGTGAATCTAAATGAAAATGTGTTTAGTTTTACCATAAAACTTTTAAAAATCTTTCATGAATTTTCAGTTGGCAGCGGTGATTTAAGATAATTTTAATTCGATGTGTTGTTGTTTGGACTAATTATTAGTGAAGTGAAATCATAATCGTGTAAGATGGCCTCAAGGTTAAGCATTGAAATTGCGAAATACTCCTTAGATTGAAGGTACTATGTTTTATACTACTCAGACCGACTGACTGACTTGCGAACTGACTCAACCTCCAGAACTTTCAAAATAAATGTTGATGTTAACTGACTGTTACTCACTCAAATTCATAAGCATGTGCTGTTAGCGCTATTAAATAATTAAATTTAATTCATAATTTCATTATCGTGGGAGCAGTGAATATGTTAACTGATTTTGTACACGAAAAAATTGATATCGATACTTCGAAAATTTGCATTTTTAATGTAATAACTGACTGATAAACCGACCCTGGGACAATTCAAGACTGACTCCTTAAATTTTTACCTAAATCAAAAGTTAAATAAAATCAAAAATGTTTTCGATTATCCATGCAAAATGAACGATTGTTTGTCTGGTTGGATTAATTTCAGAAAACCACGAATACAAAAAACTGATAGATTTTTGCCAATTGAAAAGAGTGTAATTTGTTTTGCGAAATCCGGTTACAAATTTTTTCTCCGTGTTTTTTTTTATTTCATTGTTCCGACCATTGAAAATGGGGCGGAACTTTGTATTCAGGTGTGTTTCTTCCTATGCAAAATCAGGTATGACAAATAATCATCGGACTGGGTTGAGTAATGTATCTTACTGGAGCCCTTTGTTTTGATTTGAACGACATGTAAAAAGTTCCAAAAAGTCAGTATCGAGAAAATCCGGTTTGAAATTTTTTGATTTTTTCGTCTAATTTCGAGCGAGTAACGCAATCGAACAGGCTTTCATCAGCTTATTTTAATAACTTTATAGCTTACAATAGCTTAATTTAAGCCGTGAAAATTTATAACGAGAAAAAAAAAGTTTATTGCGTCTTTTTCTAATCAAAAACCCTAAAAGTTTGAAAACTGATTTTGAAGTTTTTTTCATTTTTGTTTTTCTAGTCAATTTTCTACGAAAGATAATGACTTATTTGCTTATAAGTCTTTTATAATTTGAAAAAAGTAATGTACGGAAATCAATGCAGAGTTTTGATTATTATTAGTACCTTCGGGGAATCTAAACTTTTAACTACTTGAACAATTTGTTTTAACTATGCTTGCGATAAGTAAGTAATAAAAATTCGTATTTTTGAAATTTTTTGAGGTAGTAACTTGTTGAACAAACAAGCACTTGAGTCATTTGATAGCTTGATTTGAGCTAAATTCAAATTTCTTCACTTTTTTGGCGCACCTGGCCCATAGGTAACGATTAAGCCTGGGACTCTAAAGGGCATACGTTACAGTCTGGCTAGAACTTGTTTTATTTTTCAGATGGAAAATGATCAATTTCAAAAAACTCGACTTATTGTTTCTCTGATTTTTTGTTTTAATTGTCGCATCATGTAATTTTTAATAGCCTAAAAGTTGCAATTGACCTGAATGATTTTGAAATTTTTTATTGGCAAATTGAATTATTTTACGTTACTTGACAATAAACAAATTTACTTCCAATCTAATTTTTTTTCAAATATAATCCTCACCCCTTCAGAAACAAACAAAAAAATCTTCCTTTTTTCAAAAAACAAGGCAGTCCTTTCTTCTGTTTTCTGGCAAGTTGCAAATAAATTTATCAACTCCTGTAAATTGTTTGAGAACAATAATTTCATAGTTGTCTTTGGTAATATTCTAATGACTTAATAACCTTATTTGGCAGGATATTTCGAAATTGCAGAGTTTTTTTTAGATTGACAAAAGCTTTTGTGCTCAGCAGAGTATACAAAATAATTGTCCGCTCATTTGCTGCTCAATAATTGTCTTAGCATGATGATTTTAGCGGAGATCATTTTGTTGGATATAATTTCCTCGAATTGAACCTCATTCAAGCCAAAGACTGAATTGTGTTTTTTGTCGAATTAGAGGCTTTCGTTTTTTTTTTTGGTTCCTTGCTTGCAATGCTAATTTTGTATGGTATCGCAATTGGTGCAGAGCTCTCTTTTGAAAAAAGCTGCGTGCTATTTTGCGACATCGAATTGCGGTTGTAAGATCAAATTTCGCACACTATTTTGTAAGCTTTTACAATTCCGCGAATAATTGATAAATAGTTTTATTCGATGTTTCTGCTGTTGTAACGGTTTCTGCTTCAAGATGCTTGTTTTAATTGTTCTGCCGAAAAGATTACTCAATCAGTTGCATTTTGAAAGCCTTCAAACTTAAATGAAGTGTACTAATACTCTAATAAAACTATATTCTACTATATTGTACTATATTCTTACTTTTCGACCTAATTTTAAGCTTAGTTTTATTAAAGTAAGAATATAGTTCATTCAAAATGTCTGTTGATGCTAACTAAAACGCAATAAAACTGAACTCGCTCACTCCGATTGAGATTGGTATGCAGTAGTCAAGGTCATAGAAGACTTGTTAAATTAAGTAATAAAAAAAACGATTAAACAATCATAAGATTTCCCCCAACTTGGAAAGTTGTCAAGACTAGGAATTATAAAACTCTAATGATCGTTTTCTCCCTCTGGCTAAAGCAAAGAATGTAAAAGAAATGAAAAAAAAAGCTTATATCAGTTTAAATCAGAACTAATTCAAATAATGAGATACAATTTTTTTTGCACAGAAGAGTTAAGTGAAAATGGAACTAAGATAAAATTGAGAAATGAAAATTTTTCCAACGGAGTTTGCTAATCGGGGAAATATAGAAAATTACTTAAGTTTCAATTTGTACGTGATGATTATTCCCAAAGTCCGGAATGATATGAAGAAAAATAAGATAATGAAAGCGCCCTAATTTGGGTGAAGTTGATAACGTTCGATAGGTTTACCACTATTTGACGTTTTTAAATCAGATGGATTTGGGTAACGGATATGAATGATTGGAACTTAGCGGTTTGAGTGTTTTACCATCGAAAAGCCTTGAATGAAATTTAGTGTAATGCAAGAAAATGGGCTGAGGGTATAAAATGGTTAGCGCTGAGTTGATGGATTTTGAGAAAACACTTTTAAAATTTTTTGTTTTGTGCTTCCGGAAGGACTTCTTCAGGTATGAGACCTGTCTGATCAGATTTGAAAGTATGTCAAAGTCATCGCTTTCTATGATTGATAGCAGTAGTGAAGTTAAGGGCTCCTGCACTTTTTTTTTGGTCTAGGTTCTAGTTTCTGGGATGACTTCCTTTGAAGCATCCGTTAAGACTATGAAGTTGAGCTGATCGTCAGAAGTTTTCTCCCACAAGTTTTCTCCTTTTTGGCTGTGTTGTCGCTTAATGTGCCTGCGCTAAAATTGATGGATTTCTCTGCTCTATCCATGTCCTGTTCTGGTTGTTGGCCTACAACATCTACAAAAAACTTTCACCATAGAATTTTTGAGGTCCAACATTTCGTCCACGTCTAGTAGAAGTGCGACTCTAACGCTAGGGTGATCCAGTAATTTCAAAAACAGGGATGTCGGCGGCAGAAGAATAATCGTCTAATGCGTAGACTGGATAAATTTAAGCACTCGTATCGGCAAAAGGGATCTGCTCTGGTGGAGTGTCAAAAAAGTCAAAGGCAGATGGAAGCTGAGTTGTATCCGGAGATCCTACTACAGTCCGGTTTTATAGTGTGCTCAGGATTGATGCTGATTGGGCATTCCGTCGAGTGTCCAGGTATGACCCAATCTAAGTCCACACTTTTTAGCTAAATTGGTTATCCGGTGGAGTTGGTGTTGTGCTGATGGTTTTAAATCGAAATGTCGTAGTCACTAATAAACCTTTCTCTGCCCACTTCCCTGCACGGAAAATTGCGGCTAGTCTCATCTCAATTACTTTAGTATGATATATCAAATGATTTTAAAAAAATTGCTTTCAGATAGGTAACTTGGAGAGAAATTCCTCCTTTTGCATTTTTCCAGTTTCACTTTCCTCTTCGATTTTGGTTTGCTGAACCTCCTCGATTGTCGGGTTGTCAATTTCTTGCTGGACCTCATCGATTGTGAACTTCTTTTTGGATCTTTGGTCCAATTCTTTTCTTCCTTTTCTCTACTTTATACGAATGCTTAAAATCAGGAATGGTAATAACGCTTTAAAAAACTTGAAGATTTTAGAAGAGTTGTCGCGTATCGCTAGGTCAACTTTGGGTAGGCTTTTTCCACTGGCTAGTTCCACCGAAGTATATCAGGATCGAATAATTTTCTTGCCCAAGGGTCGTAAAAGGGTTCTCTGTTCCTTCGGTTAGAAACCTTCCGAACAATATTACCTTTCTTGACTGGGATAAATGATGATGGGCTTGGGTCGAAGTCTTATCCCTTTTCTTGGATTGTATGTTTTTGTTGTCCAGTGGAGTGTCTAAGTATCCATCTTTCACTCTTTTGTCCACCCTATCTTTTAACATGATTTCAATGGAAGTTTTCAGTGTTTCTGGAGACATTGCTTGTAATTTTGACTGAATCTTATGTATTTTTCACTAATCAGTTGCAACGGTCATGTTAACTGTACGAAAAAAATGACAATAAAATCTTTGAAATTGCAAAAATAATGAAAATTGGCCGAGTAGAACACGAATCGTAATCGACTCTAATTGAATTTGGAATACCATGTAAATGAAAATAATCGGTAAAAAAATAAATAATTGTTTTTGCAGAAGTACATAAAGAGTTTCTAAAAAGGACTTTGAATATCTGTCTATACATAAAAAAATATACTGACAAGAGACCCAGTATGAATCCAAACAACCTGGAACGTCCAGATCATATTATTTGTTTACAAATTTCAATTACGGGCGGTGGTGGGTAAGCTTTGCAGATCAAAATGGTGCAAGATTTTACCTGCTTTATTGCAGTCAGAGCAGTTCTTCCCATAAAAAAAGATTTTTCTACTTATGTGTGGCCACTAAACGTTTGCCGAAAAGAATTTTATTCCAAAACATATTTTGTAGAGAAAACATATTGTTCAGTAGACTATTTGACGTGTCCAGATCACTGTAATGTTTTTCAGTGAGTAAAGTGATCATCTTATTGTTGAAGTAATTATTTGATTCAAAGGGTCTTTCAGGCAATTTCAGAGATCCGCGGAATTTTTTTATTGCTAGGGTAGATTATTTGGAAGACAAATTTTCACGAGCAATATAGGCGATGATATTGGTTGAAGAGGGAGTACTAAAAATTGCAGCGTTTACGTTCTAAATATTTACATTTGATATTCCCCTGGAGATTTTAAAAAATTTGAATGTACAGATAAAAAAAACAAATAATTAACTTTCAGATTGATCTAATTGAATTAAATTTACAGTTAAACTTAAAATAAGCCAACGAAAATATCTAGAGGTACAAAATTCAGAGCACTGGTTAAAATTGCGCGTTCTTTCATTGGAATTAACTAAATTTAGAATTCGAATTTTGAACTAAACTCAAAATAACGAGATTTAGCGTCCACACTTTTTAGCTAAATTGGTTATACGGTGGAGTTGGTGTTGTGCTGATGGTTTTAAATCGAAATGTCGTAGTCACTAATAAACCTTTCTCTGCCCACTTCCCTGCACGGAAAATTGCGGCTAGTCTCATCTCAATCACTTTAGTCTGATATATCAAATGATTTTAAAAAAATTGTTTTCAGATAGGTAACTTGGAGAGAAATTCCTCCTTTTGCATTTTTCCAGTTTCACTTTCCTCTTCAATTTTGGTTTGCTGAACCTCCTCGATTGTCGGGTTGTCAATTTCTTGCTGGACCTCATCGATTGTGAACTTCTTTTTGGATCTTTGGTCCAATTCTTTTCTTCCTTTTCTCTACTTTATACGAATGCTTAAAATCAGGAATGGTAATAACGCTTTAAAAAACTTGAAGATTTTAGAAGAGTTGTCGCGTATCGCTAGGTCAACTTTGGGTAGGCTTTTTCCACTGGCTAGTTCCACCGAAGTATATCAGGATCGAATAATTTTCTTGCCCAAGGGTCGTAAAAGGGTTCTCTGTTCCTTCGGTTAGAAACCTTCCGAACAATATTACCTTTCTTGACTGGGATAAATGACGATGGGCTTGGGTCGAAGTCTTATCCCTTTTCTTGGATTGTATGTTTTTGTTGTCCAGTGGAGTGTCTAAGTATCCATCTTTCACTCTTTTGTCCACCCTATCTTTTAACATGATTTCAATTGAAGTTTTCAGTGTTTCTGGAGACATTGCTTGTAATTTTGACTGAATCTTATGTATTTTTCACTAATCAGTTGCAACGGTCATGTTAACTGTACGAAAAAAATGACAATAAAATCTTTGAAATTGCAAAAATAATGAAAATTGGCCGAGTAGAACACGAATCGTAATCGACTCTAATTGAATTTGGAATACCATGTAAATGAAAATAATCGGTAAAAAAATAAATAATTGTTTTTGCAGAAGTACATAAAGAGTTTCTAAAAAGGACTTTGAATATCTGTCTATACATAAAAAAATATACTGACAAGAGACCCAGTATGAATCCAAACAACCTGGAACGTCCAGATCATATTATTTGTTTACAAATTTCAATTACGGGAGGTGGTGGGTAAGCTTTGCAGATCAAAATGGTGCAAGATTTTACCTGCTTTATTGCAGTCAGAGCAGTTCTTCCCATAGAAAAAGATTTTTCTACTTATGTGTGGCCACTAAACGTTTGCCGAAAAGAATTTTATTCCAAAACATATTTTGTAGAGAAAACATATTGTTCAGTAGACTATTTGACGTGTCCAGATCACTGTAATGTTTTTCAGTGAGTAAAGCGATCATCTTATTGTTGAAGTAATTATTTGATTCAAAGGGTCTTTCAGGCAATTTCAGAGATCCGCGGAATTTTTTTATTGCTAGGGTAGATTATTTGGAAGACAAATTTTCACGAGCAATATAGGCGATGATATTGGTTGAAGAGGGAGTACTAAAAATTGCAGCGTTTACGTTCTAAATATTTACATTTGATATTCCCCTGGAGATTTTAAAAAATTTGAATGTACAGATAAAAAAAACAAAAAATTAACTTTCAGATTGATCTAATTGAATTAAATTTACAGTTAAACTTAAAATAAGCCAACGAAAATATCTAGAGGTACAAAATTCAGAGCACTGGTTAAAATTGCGCGTTCTTTCATTGGAATTAAATAAATTTAGAATTCGAATTTTGAACTAAACTCAAAATAACGAGATTTAGCGTCCACACTTTTTAGCTAAATTGGTTATACGGTGGAGTTGGTGTTGTGCTGATGGTTTTAAATCGAAATGTCGTAGTCACTAATAAACCTTTCTCTGCCCACTTCCCTGCACGGAAAATTGCGGCTAGTCTCATCTCAATCACTTTAGTCTGATATATCAAATGATTTAAAAAAAATTGTTTTCAGATAGGTAACTTGGAGAGAAATTCCTCCTTTTGCATTTTTCCAGTTTCACTTTCCTCTTCGATTTTGGTTTGCTGAACCTCCTCGATTGTCGGGTTGTCAATTTCTTGCTGGACCTCATCGATTGTGAACTTCTTTTTGGATCTTTGGTCCAATTCTTTTCTTCCTTTTCTCTACTTTATACGAATGCTTAAAATCAGGAATGGTAATAACGCTTTAAAAAACTTGAAGATTTTAGAAGAGTTGTCGCGTATCGCTAGGTCAACTTTGGGTAGGCTTTTTCCACTGGCTAGTTCCACCGAAGTATATCAGGATCGAATAATTTTCTTGCCCAAGGGTCGTAAAAGGGTTCTCTGTTCCTTCGGTTAGAAACCTTCCGAACAATATTACCTTTCTTGACTGGGATAAATGATGATGGGCTTGGGTCGAAGTCTTATCCCTTTTCTTGGATTGTATGTTTTTGTTGCCCAGTGGAGTGTCTAAGTATCCATCTTTCACTCTTTTGTCCACCCTATCTTTTAACATGATTTCAATTGAAGTTTTCAGTGTTTCTGGAGACATTGCTTGTAATTTTGACTGAATCTTATGTATTTTTCACTAATCAGTTGCAACGGTCATGTTAACTGTACGAAAAAAAATGACAATAAAATCTTTGAAATTGCAAAAATAATGAAAATTGGCCGAGTAGAACACGAATCGTAATCGACTCTAATTGAATTTGGAATACCATGTAAATGAAAATAATCGGTAAAAAAATAAATAATTGTTTTTGCAGAAGTACATAAAGAGTTTCTAAAAAGGACTTTGAATATCTGTCTATACATAAAAAAATATACTGACAAGAGACCCAGTATGAATCCAAACAACCTGGAACGTCCAGATCATATTATTTGTTTACAAATTTCAATTACGGGAGGTGGTGGGTAAGCTTTGCAGATCAAAATGGTGCAAGATTTTACCTGCTTTATTGCAGTCAGAGCAGTTCTTCCCATAGAAAAAGATTTTTCTACTTATGTGTGGCCACTAAACGTTTGCCGAAAAGAATTTTATTCCAAAACATATTTTGTAGAGAAAACATATTGTTCAGTAGACTATTTGACGTGTCCAGATCACTGTAATGTTTTTCAGTGAGTAAAGCGATCATCTTATTGTTGAAGTAATTATTTGATTCAAAGGGTCTTTCAGGCAATTTCAGAGATCCGCGGAATTTTTTTATTGCTAGGGTAGATTATTTGGAAGACAAATTTTCACGAGCAATATAGGCGATGATATTGGTTGAAGAGGGAGTACTAAAAATTGCAGCGTTTACGTTCTAAATATTTACATTTGATATTCCCCTGGAGATTTTAAAAAATTTGAATGTACAGATAAAAAAACAAAAAATTAACTTTCAGATTGATCTAATTGAATTAAATTTACAGTTAAACTTAAAATAAGCCAACGAAAATATCTAGAGGTACAAAATTCAGAGCACTGGTTAAAATTGCGCGTTCTTTCATTGGAATTAACTAAATTTAGAATTCGAATTTTGAATTAAAGTCAAAATAACGAGATTTAGCGTTAAGTTGCCATGTCTACGTTGCGTCATCATTGCGTCATCAGAATTTTCCAAAATTGGTCCATTCATTTTTAGGTCTGAGATTAACTTTGATTTCAGCAAAGTTTCCGACGGATTTATAATTCAATTAATTTCAAAAAAGTGTGGGTACCGCAAATTCTTCGCCATAATTTGAGGGTGAAATAGATTTTCCGACAAATTTTCTCCAAATGAGGTGGGTTAAACCCATAACTTTTCCAGCTAAGTGCTTTATAGAAATTAAAATGTAAAAGCCTGCCAACCCATATGGTTGAACAGTTATGATTTGTTTTGTTCTCGTGGTTGCAGGATAAAGCAGAAATTAGTGCCTTGTGAGTGATCTGTTATTATTTCAAATTCAGCCGCGTACCGATAAATTTCATAGTGTTCGAAAGTCCAAAGGACGTTCAGTAAATCTAACTCGTTCGTTGATTATTTCGCTTCATGGTGTTTGAAAATCTACTTGCAATTGATATGGATCTCTATTCGTTTTCATGGAGTTGTTCGAGCGTAGCGCCGAAACCTTTATGTTGGACGTCCGTTTCAACTCTTGTAATTGAGTAGGCGTCCGTTTCTGTTTTCATTTTCTCGAAAGCGATGGTGCGATCGTTTAACCAATTGAAGTTTGATTTCCTGCTTAATAGGAGTCTTAACGGGCTTCCAAGGGATGCTAGATTTAGGACAAATTAGTTGATCCAAAAACTGAACGCAATTCATTTTGTTCAACCTGTTTTTTTCAGAAAACAATCTCAAGAATTTTTTCATAACAATTGTGGCCCCTGCAAACTGCAGAGAAGCTATATGAAGCCCTAAAAAGGCCGTCAAGAGATAGTCTACTAGTATTTTCCCAAATTTCACACTGAGGTTTTTTGTGGCGCGAAATTTTTTAGCTACTCGAAGCCATTTTTTGCGTCTCGGAATTTTCCACGTGGTACCACTATTGTAGCCAAAATTGGTCAGGCTGACGTAGATCTGAAGCTAGATGTCAATTGTGAGCTGGTCCTCGCACACTGTCCTGGCCTTACACAATCTGACGCTTTGAAAGTGAACGCTTTATCACTGCTCTAAATTAATATACAGCTTAAACCATTCGGTAATCTATAAATCAAAATCTGAAGTCAAATAAAAGCCCCATGTCACTTTGCACAGCAAGCGAAGTTTTCTTCACAATTTTTGAAACAAGTTTGGATCTTTTTATTTATCCCCTTTTGCCCAAGTGGGGTCTTAGGCCCAAAATTAGGAAAATAGACAGAAATTTTATTTCAAATTGAAAACACGTAATCAACATACAATTACTTTTAATCAACATACAGTTATTACATACTATACGAGCCAATCAGGATTAATCTCAGTATCCATCGAAATGGCTGACCTAGTTGATCGAATTTGATTGGCTAATATTAGCCAATCAGGATCAGTTTCAATTTTAGTTTTAATTTTGCTTCAATTTTGATTTTTGGGCCGTTTAACGCATAAGACCCCCCAAGTGGGGCGAGGGGGGGGGGGGTTCGTTACTATGTATCCAACTTTTTTCGCGAAGCTTTTTGTTGCGCGAAGCTCTTGTTTGCGACTCAAGGCTCGTTTTTTTGTGTCTCGAGTTTTTTCACGTGGTACCACTATTGTAGCCGAAACCGGAATTGTGAGCTTGTCCTCGCTCACTATCATGACAAACAAGTATGGGATCAAATAGATCTGACGCTGAAAATGAACGCCTTGCCACTGTTCTCAATTAATATACAGTTTGAACCACTCGGAGGTAATCTATGAATCAAATTCTTTAGTCAAGTAAAAGCCTTTTGCATTTTTTAGGACTCAGGTTGGGTGGTTTCAAGATTTTACCAATTGAGTTATGACTGGGGCGTAACTCATAGAGTAATTTCGGATAGGGTACACCGTCTGCTCGTCACGCTATCTTATTTTCGGCCGGATAGATTCGTGCAACTTCTTAGTCTAATACCGATCCTAATCTTACTCTTATACTATCTAGTCTCAGGTTGTTTAACTAGTCTCTGCTAGGCTCAATAGATCTAGGGTATACTGGTTTATTGCGGCTGCTGAAGTGCTCGGGAGAGTCCAACTAATTTCTAAGTTAAATTCAAATCTCTCTGGTGCTGAAATTACAAGTAACTTCAGCACTTACAAATAAGTGGGTTGTTAGTTAGATGGATCATGATTGGTTAATATTAAATACTTTACATTGGTAAAACATTTAATTTATCCAATCATAAAATATAGTTTAGATCAGGTTCCACCCATCCGGGTTTTACAGTGTTTTTTAGAACAGTTCTTCTGTAGTTCAAGGATGGATGATGGACGTTGGTATTTGGCGAACATCACAATTTTCTTTCGCTTCTCCTTGTGACAACGACTGAGTCTTTGCAACAAAACCAATTCTGATTTCAGAATGGTTGGCTATGTCAGGTTTTTCTGTTCTTCAGGGAGAACTTCCTTTGTATCTGATCTAGCTTGGGAATGGCGTGGAGATTGTGCGTGGAGGGGATGCCTGATTACTCGGATCTGTACGTATACTTGAACATCGAGGTGGTCATTGGTCTAGTTCAATGAAGTCCTTTTCTGCGAAGTCAAGTCGTACTCTAAATCCTTTGAGTTGTGATTGTGAGTGGCATATCGATTGTAGTTGGTCATTCTCTCTCGAGTGTAGTGAGGTCGTCTTGTCTTTTGATGTTCGTCCTTGGTGTTGTATTCTGATCTATATATTGCATCATGTGATTTTACATTTTATAAAACTTTTATTAGTTTAATATTTTTTAATCATGATTTTAGTTAGTTGTTTTCACAAAAGCTTTTTGTTTTAGTTCGGTTATTTTGAAGAGTTACTCACCCTTGAGTAGCTCTTATTAAAAATAAAGGTGTGGTCACAAAGCGTGGATGTAGCGCGGTGGGTTAGGCCGGCTATAGAGCATGCTCAGGACGTCCTTTCCTGGTGGGTTAGGCCAGGTGTGGGAGTATGATTTCATGCGGTTTTTGTGAGGGGTCCTGTTATGTGACAACGTTTTATGTTGGGTTTGTTGTGGTTTTACTTATGTTTCTTTGGTTGTGTCCTTTTTTCAAAAATCAAATTGTTTGTGGTATGGGTTTGTCTTTCGACTTTTTTGTGTTTTATTATTTCTTTCTAAGACTTTATAATAGTCTTCAAAAGAATAAATTATCCAGTTTTAAACTGGGTTAATCCGGTTTGGGTACCGTTGGTTTCCTTTTCTTAGTCATGCTGTTATTCTATGATTTGTGGTATTTAGTAAGCTGCGTTGGTTAGTTTTGTTTAGTATATGATTCCTCTCCAACCGGGTTAAAGGAAAGTTTGAAACTCGTATCGTGTGTTAGAGTTATTGAGTGTGAAAACTTGAAACTGAAATTCATTATTTTAAACAATTCTTCGTGGGCGAGCTGTGCGAGTATGGATAGAATTTCTGTGCGAGTGAATGAAAATATCAAAAGGTTAGTACTGCAATTGCATTTTATTAATTTACTGCATAGAATTTGGAAATTTACTGCTAGTAATGGGGGAATTTTAAGATACAAATTTTCATCATATGTAGATTTACTGCTTTTGGGGGAAAATTTTATAAATTAATTTACTGCATTGGTATTGAATTTATAAATTTATATGTGTAAGAGATTAATAGAATTTTGGAAATTTGTTTGATGAAATTTGCGATTTTTATTTGTCTTTTGTGGTTTTTGTAGGTGATCGTCGGATGAAGGCTAAAAATCTAAAGAAAACATGAATAAAGAATGGTGAGTTTTTTCAATATTTTAATTAGTTAGTAATATTCATTTAATTCATACTTACCTGTTAGTCGTCGGGGAAAAAACCGTGGGGGAAGATGTCGTGAATTAGTTCTGAAGTTGTGAGTAGTTTAGCTAATATGCGGATGATATTTTTAGTTTGAAGTAGTGGCCAAAGCAATTGAAGTGCCTTAATGGTGGTTAGTTCTTCAGTGCCTACTGCAAACTCATAAGGTGTGTTTTGGATTAAGTTATATAATTTGTGGTTAAATGTAGTGTTATGGATGAATTCTAAAATGGGGATTTCTATAGGCTGTACAAACTCGTGCGGGATAAGGAAGGGTCGGGATTCTTCGGCGTTGAAGGTCTTGGTGATGGGACAGAAGATGTACATTTGGGTTATGGGGTCATAATTACGAAGAATACCATGAAGGTTAGTGTCTTTAATACAATATGTGAAATTTAGGAAATATGGTGAAGTGTATTTTGAATTGATGAATTGGAAACGATGGTGTGGTTGTCTAGAGGGTGTGTGGAGGTCAAAGTGATTTTGGATGAAACGATAGTAACTGTATGTATGTGTTTGTTTAGTTCGCAACATAATATCGTGTGAGCAGTGTAAATCTCTTTCGTGTGGTGCAAGGAAATGAAAGGTTAGTGAGAAGATTTGGAAGCGTTCTTTAAAACTTTCGTATGCTTGTGTGCTTGTTAGTGCTTCTGAAATAATGTGATCAAACTTTCGGTCAAAGATGTTTAGTGTAAATACATATGGTGTCTTGATGAAAAATTTCTCGGTGATTTGTGGATTAGCGAAGCGATCTTCATCTAAGAATTGATCTTGGTTAGCTCTTATGATGTTGTGATCGTAGTATTCTAGTGTATATTCATTAGCTCTAGGTGCAGTGTGTATTTTTAGTGATTTTTTATATCCTACGTAAGTAAATTGTCTAGCGGTGAGTGGTGTAGTTAGTCGATATAGCATGTCTTTGTTTCGGTCTGTATCGATGGAAGTGTTGGTTAAAGGTAAGCAAAGAGGGTTAGTGAAATGATAGTATGAGGTCCAAGAGAGAGTGGGCATTAAAACGTATTCGTCTACAAAGTTGCGTGTTTCGTTAGCGTCATGAGGGGTGTTTAAGGTGTATTGTGGAAATGAGGGTAAAGTGATAGCTAAAAATTCTCTTGTGTTAGTATGCTGGGGGTGATTGATGTATTCACGGGCTGTTCGTGGTTTTGCTGGGAAAGGATGGTTGGGGAATTTTCTTTTAAAAGTGCGGTAAGCTCTATTAGTATTGAGTGAGGATTCAGTTGATGTGGATGATGGTGCTAATGATTCAGTATAATTTGAAGAGGGTGTAGGAGGATTGGTTGAATTTGTAGTGGAGGAGATTTGGTTTATGGTCGGGGTGTTAAGGTGGTAGGGTTGTTGTTGGAGGGTAATAAAATTGTCTAGCTCTGGTGAGATTCGGGGGGTATCTGGAGATGATTGGTCAGAGTGGTATGAGGAGTAGGTTGGGGTAACTTGGGAAGCATAAGAGGGTGTAGGAGTGATGGGGTCAGGGTTATTTGACAATATGGGTTGAAAGGGAGGTTGAGAAAAATGAGAAGGGTTATGGAAATTATTGGATGGAGATGGTTCTGAGTCGGCAAATTCATCGGGGGTTTCAATATTCGGGTTATTTAGCTGTGAGATGGAGTATAAAACTGAAATTTGTGAGTTAGTGTCGGAATTCATGCCTGATGTTACATTGCTAGATGGAAAATCGGGTGGCGGAAAAGCAAAAAGTGGGATTATTGGGATTGAAGAGGTAAGGTTGGTTGGATGGGAATTTGATCGATGGAGTGATCCAAGTTGGCGGCTCATCGTGGGCTAAAAAAATTATTATTTTGAGATTGAAAAGCGGTGGTATGGGGTTGTTCAATAATTTGTTCATAAGTGTTATCATCGTGTGATTGATGTGTCATTATATGCTGTACGGGACTTTGTGATGTGATGAGTCTAAAATTTGGATTATGTGTGATTGCTAAATTTCGAAAATTTCGTGGGACTAGGGATAGTGGATGGTTATTTGGCAGGGGTGGCAATTGTGGTGCCGTTGGCTGTGTGTCTACATTGTTATGTTCTTCGTCGTATGTATTTTGTCGTGTTGTTATTTTTGTGTTATATTCTTTTATTTGTGCGTCTAAAAGAATTTTGTTTATAGATGTGGAAAAGATTCCAAAAAATCCTGCAAAGAGTATGCGTGCTACACTTGCTTGTCTGTTTACTTGTGTGTGTATAGCACATGTATTGTAGATTCCTTTTAAGAGTGAGAAAAGAAATCCAATAAAGTTAAACATTGCGTATAAAATAGTCAATTTTTCTAAGATGTAGTAGGGCCATCCTAGAAAATCTAGGATCTCATTTTTGAGTGTAACAAAGCTAAAAATGTTGATTGGTGATATATCTTGGGGACGGTATTTTTCGCCGTTTAGATATATATAATCTTTAATGTCTTTAAAATATCCGCTATAGTCTTGTGTGTAGATATCGGCAAATCCTGCGGTTTCTGCAAGTTTGCGTAAGTTTTGGTCAATTGATTGTCTTTGTATAGTGTCCATTTGTGTTAGTAACTCTTGGAATTGTTGTGTTCTAATGTGATGTTGAATATCTGATTTTGAATAGATTCCTATTGATTGTAAGTCTATATTTGGGTTTCGAGCGATAGCGCGAATGCTTTCTGGTGAAAATTTTTTGAGTGATTGCATTAATGTGGGGTATGGAGTGAGAAGATAATATTTATTTTCATCAGGGTTTAGTTGTACTACATTGTGGCTATTTTCTGATCCACATGGGACTGCGGTATCCCAGAAATAGGTTCTTCGTGAAAGTGTATCCACGAAATGTACTTTATTCTTATAAAAGATAGGGATTCTTTTATAACATCGTTTATCTTCAAAAACGTATAGTGGTGATACTTTTTTAGTACAAGTATAAAACCATAAGATGTTTCCTTCATAGTCTAAAAAATTTGATCTATTTCCTGATAATAAATATCCTGCGTAGGGTATTTTTAATACTGCTAGTGCAAGTGATTGTAATATTTGTGTTCGTTCTAATTCGCATAGTTGATGTAGTGTTTCTAATTCGGAGAGTGACATTTCTTGAAAAATGCGGCTAATTGTATAGTCTAGTTTCATATCCAAATGAATATCATAGTGGATATTACCAAAATATGTGGTATTCATTAGTGATAATTCTTGTAAGCGTGTGCTTCTGGTGTCATAAGGTTTTAGATGTCCACCAGGTTGTCCGTTGCTTTTTTCAAAATTAACTGGTATATAGGATGTTCCTTCGTTTAGAGGATGACCTGTGGCATATGGGTCGATTTTTACTTTTCCAGTGGTCATGTCGAATCCTTTTTCATATTCAACTAAAATTTCAGAGTATTGTGTTCTGTGAAGTGGATTTCTGTATTTACATGCAAGTTCTGTTTCTTGATATATTTGAAAACGTGTCAATTTATTTTCTATGTTATCTATGTTTCTAAAATCGGAACTTAGTTTTCGTGATGGATGGACTTGTTCGTAAGGAATTGATTGTATGAAATATTTTTCGTGAAATTTTATCATACGAGCGTGTATTTTTGCTACTTGAAATGTTGTACATGTGTCTTCGGGGAACCAAACAATTGTTGCTTGTGTTCTTGTTGTAGGGTCGCAATATCCTTGATCGTTTTTACAAGGTAGTCGGATTCCTTGATAGATCATTGTATTATCAGATAAATCTCGTGTGAGTTGTATTTTTTCGAGTTGTATTTTCCAATCGAAAAACATTATTTCTTGATATCCTTTATTTTTTGTGTCTGCTTTGCAGTTTGATGGGTTATTTATACCAATGTGTGGTATCCAATGTTTATCATGTAGGTCATATGTTAATCGTCCGTGTGCGCCGTTATACGGGTATTTTTCGTCTAGTTTTATATGTCCTTGGTGTCTTTCAAGTTGTGATTGATGTACAGAGTCTGAAAAAACTTGAAAATTAACTAATTTTCTTTGGGAATTTTTATTTTGTGTGATGTTTAGTCTAAGTAATTCATTTTTACAATCGTCGGGATTGAGATGTAAAAGACGTTCTATATTACTTTGATAGAATGATTCATGGTCAAGTCGGTTTTTGTTTCCGTTCGAGACTTGTGAACAATGTACTTTCTTTTCGGAAAATGTTGCTGTGAATTTATAACCTGTAACTGTTGTAGCTCGGGCTTTTGAGTAGAGTGTTGCTATTATATCTGTGGTTTCTATAGCTTGTGGTTCTGTTTCACATTGTGATACTTGATTGATTGCATATTTATGTAGTGTTTTTTGTTCATTTTCTTCGCAATCGTAATGTGTTACTAATAAATCTTGTGGTCCTGTACGAGGTGAAGGGTTTATGTTTTGAATTGAAGTTACTAGAAAAAGGAGTTGGAGAAAATTTAATAATTTTAGAATATACATGTGTATGATAATCCTGAGTATGGATTATAAAATGTAATGTAACCAATTGTGTTTTTGGTGTATCTGTCGTATTTATATATTACTTCGGTAGTTATAAACGGTGGTGGTAGTGATTGAGCTGTGATGTTAGGTGGATTTAATGGGTAGGGATGTTGTGTAATATTGTTTAATTTAACTGTGATTTCAAACTTTAATTGTAAACTGTTTTGTTGGAGTATTTGAATATTGTGATCACGGATATCGTTGTGAATATCTTGGCGATATTGTAATCTATTAAGTGCCCAGTTATGAAGGCGGTTACTTTCTTGATGCTGTCCAAATAATGGTGGAGGTGCTGTGAATGTATTCCAATCTAATCTTAAAGGAATATTTACTGAAGATTGTTCTCGATATCTGGCGTCGAGATTATTTGGAAAATTTAAGTTAAAGGGTAGTGGTGAAAATTGACTTGTTGATGGTGTTGATGGTAGTGATAGTGTTTCTGGTAGTGATGAGGATGTTGTTGTATCCGTAGAAATATCTATGGGGTCATTGGCTAAATTTGGTTCACCTTGTGTAAATGAATGTGTAGTCCAATATGGTAGTCGTGATGTTAGGTTTGGGGGGTTAAAAGGGTTTTCTCGTATTTGTTCAGATGTTGGTGTTGAACCTAAGTAGTCTGAAGGTAGACTTGAAGTGCTTCGTTGTGAAAGAAGTGTAGGGGTTTCTGGTGTGATACCAGTGGTGTTTTCTGGAGTAGTTTGTGTTGGGGATTGAGGTATATCAAAATGAACTCGGGGAGTTTGAAAATTTCTATTTCGTCGAGGATGTATAATTTGTCTATTTATTTCTGTTGTGTTTTGGTTTTGACTAAGGTTTCGTATTCTACTTAGTTCTTGTGGTAGTGTTGGGTAAAGATTATATGTTGGTTCACTTAGAGGTGCTTGTCGTTGAACTGGTTCTAGTGGTTCAGATAAACGAGCGTGCCGTTCTTCAAAGGTGTATGGATTGTCTTGAAAAGAAATTCGTGTAGATGTTTGAGGATTTTGAGTAGTTGAAGGTGGTGTTGGATTATCTTGGGATGATGTCGGTGAAGACTGATTTTGTGACTGTTGGGTAGCAATTTTTGATGGATTTTTGAATTGTTACTTTAGTGAGAAGGTTTATGTTTATTATAATATTCTTCTAAAAAAAGAATTAGGAAAATTGTTGCTAGGGCAAATGTGATGATTGCTTTCTTTATACATTTACATATGGTCAAAATGAGGGATGATAAAAATGTTATAAAGATTACAAACAATAGAAAAATATCAGTTCTACTGAAAATTGTTCGTATCATTTAGACAAGTTGTTAAAATCGTACCTGTGGATATATTCAAGGGTTTTGGAAAGTTGGAGGTATAGTTCAATTATTGTGTAGAAAATTAAGAAAATATTACAAAAAATTATTATGATTATTAGAAAAGATTCGATGATATCAAAAAGAAATATTATAAAAGTTTGGAGTATTGAAAAAAAATGTTTAAAATTGATAAGTTTTTGAACGACTGTTTGAGAGAAAAGCATTTAAGAAATGATCTCTTGGTCGAATATTTTTTGCTGTTTGAGGCGATTTTCTAGTGTGGTCGAATTATTTATTAGTTTTTTGACAAGTGGGTTGAGTTTCGTAAAAATTTGTTGGGGGCAATTTTCATGGTGACTGGGAGGTCGTGTTTTTCTTTATTTTTGTTTGTCAAATGATCCGGGGTATGGTGAGATTTTTATACTTTAGGCTAATTAAAATTTTCATTTTGTGACTTTAGGCTAAGTTATCAAATTTGTTTTGGGGGTATTCGTGGTCTGAGTTGGGGAAATATTGTTGATCTTTGGGTTATTAGATAAGGGAGGGGTACGGTATTATGGTGATATTTATTTTAGCTGTCAAGTTGGAGTGGTTTGCTTATTTTTAACCTGGAGGTTGTAAAGTTATAGTTAGAGATGTGCCTGGAGTTCTAGATTATTCGTCTAATTGATCTTAGTTTGAGTTAGAGAAAGTGGCGGATTGGATGAATCCTATTGGTCTATTTTGAACTATAATTATTGCGTACTTGTGAGCATGTTATTTTGAAAAAATGAAATGAAAAATGTTACGGAGGTTTCAAGATTGTGAAGTGTAAAATTTTAAAATTACTTTTTAAATTCTACTTTCTTTAATATTTTAGATTGGGGGATGAACATTTTGTAGTTTTTACGTGGTTGATTTCGGAGTCTTGTTGTTTTTCTATGTTCTGATTTGTCTATTTCTTCTTGGGGTATTATTTGTTCTGTCATTTTTCTATTTTTTCTTTGTTTTGGAGATTCTTTTTGGTTTTGCGTATTGTTTTTTGTGACGGTTGGTTTTGTGTTTTGATTTTCGGTGGGGTTATCATTTTGTTCTGTGTTTTTCAGATGTGGTGCATTTTGAACGATTTTTAATCCTGTGAAAGAATATAATTGAGTTAATTCACGGAGTGCGTATTCTTTTGGGTAATAAGGTAATAGGTTGTTTCGATGTTGAACGATTTCTTTTTTGTTTGAGTCGATAATTTTATATGTGACATCAGTGGGTTTTGCAATTATTTGGTATGGTCCTTTTCGAAGGGGTTGTAATTTTTTAGAAATTCCTTTTTGAGTATTAAAATTAGGTATTAAAACAAATGTTCCAATTTTTAAATCGGAAGCTGGTGTAAATCGTGAATTGATTTGTTCATTTATATTTTGTCTTTGTAATAATTTTTTTGTTATTTTTTGGTAAATTTCATTGTGTTTCTTATCTCTATTTAAAATCCATTCGGTGTGTGTACCGGAGGCTAATTTAAGAATTTGTGGGTGATGAAAATGATCTTCATCGTGCGTATGTAATGGTAGGTTATAACAAATTGAGTCTTTATTTGGTTGACAATAACCTTGTGCGTTTTTATGGGAATTTGCTGTAAACATTATTGGTTTGCGTGGCTTTTGGTTGAAAACCATTTCGTATGGTGACATTCCTAAAGTTGTCGTGATTTGTGAATTATATGCTAAGGGAAATAATTTTACATCTGCTGACCATTCGGTATATTTTGTATCATTTCCGTTGATGATACATCTAAGATATTCTTGTAGTGAACGGTTCATACCTTCGACTAAGCCGTTTGTCCAAGGTGCATGAGATGTACGTGGTTTGTGTTTAATGTTGTATAAATGACATAGTGTTATTATTTCATTATTTATGAATTCTGTACCATTGTCTGTGACTAAAATTTCTGGTAGTCCGAATTTTGCTATCCAGTGTTCATAGAGTGTTGTATATGCGTAATAAGCATTACAATGTGGTACTGGGTTAAGTGCTACATAGTGTGTGAATGCGTCAACAATTACCATAATGTAGGAGTTTCCTTCTGATGAGGGTGAAATTGGTCCTTTAGTATCAAATGAGATACGGTGATTAAAGTACAGACTTTGTCCTTTAAAATCTTGTTTTTGTGCTATTTGTTTTTGATTTGGGTAAGGTTTATTCAGTTGACATACTATACAATCATTGCATAGTACTTTTATCCAAATTGGTGCATTTGGGAAGTAAAAATTTTGTATAAAATTTGAATATGTTTTCTCTGATCCAGAGTGTCCTTTAATATTTTGTGTATGTGATATATTAAAAGCTATAAGAATCATACTTATAGGAAGACAGGGAACTGTAGATTCATTTAGGTTATACTCTAAAAGGTCTGTTTTTTCGTTAATTGTTGTGTTGTTAAATTTGCGAAAGTATCGGAGGAGTGTTTTATTTCCTAGAATGGTTGAATCTGCTTTGATAGGTTTAGTTTTATATTTATGCCATGATTTCAGTTGTCGAATTATTGGGTCAAGGTTTTGATATTGTTTCAGTGTTGAAATTGTAATTGTTTCTGTTGGGGGGAGAAAAATGTTTTCGATTTCTAATTTAGGTAAGGGTATTGTATCAAGTGGGTCGTGAAGGTCAAAAACTTGATTTATTGTGTATTTTGAATCACTTGTTTGGGGTCCTGATAAATTTATTTTATCAGTTAAATCTTCTTTTTCAATTAGTGGAAAATGATCTTTTTTAGGCAGGTGTTGTTTTGTTCGTTTTTGTTGGGTGTTATTTTTTATCCATTGAGAATATGGGATTGGTTTGAAAGTTGAGGTTCCAAGTAAATCAACTTCATAATGATTATTTTGACAATCTAGATAAAGTGGAAAATGTTGTAAATTATTTATTTGTGATTGTTCAATATCAGTTTTTACTGCATATTTGCATTCTAATCGGGGTGATGTTTCGTTTTCTGCAAGGTAGAATTTTATATTTTTGGGTATTTCAACTGTGGTTTTTCGTGTAAGTAATTCAGGTGGTGTATTTCGACTTAAGGTGTCTGGTAATGCAAGATTTTTTCCTGCAGTCCAAACTATATGTAAGTTTGGAAATTTCATTAGAATTAGTTGAAATCTGTAAACTCGGTGGTTTGGGTTAGATTTCTGTGTGAAGAGAAAAATGATTGGTTTGTGATCTGTGAATAAAACTGTGGGATGTTTTGATCCAAGTATCAGAAATTCATATTCTGTAAGTGTATAGATTATGGCTGTACATTCTCTCATTAGAGTTGAGAGTCTTAGCTCTGCTTGAGTGAATAATCGAGAGTTTGCTGATATAAGGTTCATTTTATTTGTACCATTATGTGATTGTAATAGTGCTGCGCCGATGCCAAAGTTCGAAGCATCGCACATTGCATAAAATGGTTGATCAGGGTCTGGAATTGTGTTTGAAATTTGTTCGGTTAAAAGTTTCTTTATTTCTTCGAATCGTGTTTGATGTTCTGTATTCCATTCAAAATTATTTTGTTGTCTAAGGATGTTGTAAAATGGTCGTAGATATAATTGCATTTTATAAACATATTTACTTAAAAAGTTTAACATTCCAAGGAATTCTTGGATTTTCTTTTTATTTGTTGGTGGTTGAAGTTTTTGAATAGCGTCAATGCGTGATTTCAGTGGAGTGATTGTTTTTCTTTCTATGTTATGTCCTAAGAATTTAACTTTTGTCAAAAAGAAGTGTGATTTATCGGGGGCGGCCTTCAGATTTTCGTTCTGAAGTATTTGGTGATATGTTTCTAAAACTTTGAACATTTCGTCTTTTGTTTGTGATTGCATAAAAACATCGTCTAGATAGGTGATTGCGTTTTTCTTGAGTATCAGTGGTCTAAAAATTTTGCTCATAAAAGCTGAAAATGCTGCTGGTCCTATGGATATTCCATAGAATAAGCGGTTAAATTCATATTGTTGGTTTCCGATAACAAATTGTGTTAAACGTCGTGATTGTTCATCTAGTGGCATTTGATTGTATGCACTATTCATGTCGGCGGTTGTGAAGTATTTGCCGTTTATTTTTGTTAAAATAACTTGTATTGGTTCAATGGGCCAATTACATTTTGATTCATCTATGAGTGAATTGAGGTATCTAGCATCGAGAACGATTTTTAATGATTCTCCTTTAGCTAGAATGATAACGGGGTTGATGAATGTGTTGCCTTTTGGTTGTTCTTCTTTGTTTACTGGTGATATAATATTGTATTGTTCTAAAATATCGAGTAATCTGTTTACTTTATCATGTAAGTGAATTGGTACTTTACTTGCTCTTTGTTTTTTGAAAACTGCGTCAGGTTTTAATGGGAGATGTAGTGATGAACTTATTTTACCAACATCGAATTTTGATGTTGCATAGACTGATGAATATTTAATTAGCTGTTTGGCTAATTTTTCGAATTCGTCTTGTGTTATTTGTGAATGTTGGAAGTTAAACATTGTTAAGAATTTTTGTTGGTGCTCTGTGTAATTACTTATGTTGAATGTAGGTTTGAAATATGGAGTTTTTGTGAAATAATCCGTATTTCTGTTTTCGTTACTTATTATATTATTTATAGATAATTCTTCATTAAGAATTGTAGATTGGCATATATCTAGTAATTGGAGTATATTATTTACGCGATAGGCTTTTTCGTGTATTGGTGTTATTGTAGCGTTGGTTTCACAATATCCTAGAAGTCCTAAAGGTAATGTTACTTGGTAAGGTGTGTTGTTATAAACATGTAAAGAAATTATATCTGAATTCGAATTTTTCAAATATTTTATTGAAGAGATTGTGATTTTGAAAAATTTATGAATAGGTTTGAATTCAAAATCTGACATATAAAATTTTTGTTTGTTTTGTTCTTTATCATATTGGTGAACTTGTTTGATTGAAAAATTATAGATGTTTCCTGATAGTGGTTTCAGGTGTTTTCTTTGTTGGTTATATATTGGATAGAATTTCGAAAAGAATGGTGGTTGTTTATTTAATCTTTGAAAAAATGTTAAGGATGTTTCTTTTGTTTTTGTATATTTATCTTTGATTAATATTTTACTATTTAGTATGTTAATTGTTGGTATATACTTTGAAATAAATGGTATTCCAATGATATTATATTTAATATCAGTGATATGGAATATTTGTTTGAATGGTTTATTTAAAATTTTGCTTTGCTCTATTGTTCTGGTAGGGAGGAGAAATAATTGGATTTTTCCGTAGTTTATCAATGTTGATCCTTGTGCTGTTGCTAGCTTGCTGGAGGTTTCCAGAGGTGTTAGCTTTGGGTGTAAGGATTTTATTTCATTCCATGTGGGAATGTTTATTATGTTTGATTCTGCTCCTGAATCAATTAAAAAATCTATTTCAAGGTCTGGTGGTTGAAATTCTTTATTTCTTGGGCTTTCTAAGAGAAATGGTATTGTCCAAATTTTTTCTTTGGGTTGTTCTTTTTGTATATTTTGGTAGATGTGGTTTGTATTCAAGCATTTTGTTTTGGCATTTTGATCTGGTTGTGCTGTAGTATTTTTTGCATTTGTTTCTTGCGTTGTTGGTGTGGAATTTATGGGTGTAGTGTAATGATTTTGAAGAAATTTTGATTGATTTTCATATATATGTGATGGAAAGGGTTGTTCATATATAACAGATTCATAGTCATTTTCGACTTTTATCATATTGATAGCAAGAGTGTTTTCAGTATCACTTTCTGAATCTGATGATGTACAATTTATTTGATTGAGTTGTAACGTATCGGTTACTGTGTCATCAATACCTGGGGGGTCTGATGTTGTTTCTGGATTAGATTGTACTTGATTGATTTGTCTTTGATGTTTAGGTGTACTGCTTCTATGACGATTATTAGATGTATTATAGTGATTATTATTTCGGTGTGGTGATTTGGAATAATTTCTGTAACGATTATTATAACTTGGGTGTCGATTTTGTGAATTATTTCGCGATCTGTTTTGATAATTGTTGTTTGGTCTGTTATAGTTCGATCTATTATATGAGTTATTTCTTGATCGATTGTTTGGGTAATTCTGGTTTCGGTTGTTTGAATAACTTCTATTTCTATTATAGGAGTAGTTTCTATTCCTATTGTATGATGAATTTCGTGATTGGTTGTTTGGATAGTAGTTATTTCTTGGTTGGGAATTAGATCTAGAAACAAATCGTTGTGTATTCGAATTTGATCTGGAGTAGTTATTTCTACTATTTGGTCTATTGTAGTGATTTTGTGATGAATTATACGTGTTTCTTCGTTCTGGTGATCTTCCTCTATAACTTGAGTTATATGGGGATTGATTTCTTGTATAACTTGTATTGTTCGGAAGTGGCTTTCCTGAACTGTTGTTGCTGTATACATTTTTGTTTGGTAGATTTTGATCTTTTTTCATGTATTGATAGAATGATTTATTTGGTTCTTTGTATTTTTGAGGTTTATTTTGACTATCTTGCTGTTTTTGTCTACATTCGGAAATACTATGTCCGTATCGTCGGCAATAATTACACCATTTTTTGAAAGATGGTTTGCCTTTAAAGTTCGGGTTCTTTTCGTAAATATTGAGTATTTCAGTGATTTTTTCAACGAGATCTGTTTCTGATTCTTGTATATTATTAATATTAGTGGGAGTCGTTTCAATTTTGTTAACGTATTGTAATTTCAGATTTTCCGTTTCTTCTAGTTTCATCGTAATTTCTGCTTGTTCTAGTTTGTCTACTAGTTTTCGAAAATCTAAATCGGGTTCTCGAATTGAAGAAGGATGGGATGCTCTCTTTTTTATTGCTATTTTCCTTAATTGTGGTGTTAAGGTCATCATTAAGATTTCTGTCATCTTAGTGTTTTTATAGTCGTGTGTATTTAGTGAATATGCTTTTCGAACTAGTGTTTCGATTCTTACTGCTATTTGCTTGATGGTTTCGTTTGGTAATCTGCGAATTTCATTACATAAAACTCTTTGTTGTTGTTTGTTTCTTTCGGAGTCAAACATTTTTGAAAATTCTTGTGTAAATCTTTTCCAGTTTGATTTTATTTCTTGAGGTAGTACTGAAAACCATTTTTGGGCTGCGCCATCTAAGGTTGTTTGTATTAACGCTGTGCGTCGATGTATCCAATTTTGATGTAGTGGCGTATTTATTGGTTCAGGTCCGATATTTAAAATCAGGTTTGCTGTTACTGCATTTAAATAGTCTTCTACAGAGTATTCAGGGTCTGTTCCTGTGAAAACCATTAAAGGTTTGTTTGATGTTATTGATGATCCACCCATAAGGTATGGATTCATTGTCATTTGTAATGATTCTGCTGCATTTGGCATTTGAGAAAAATTTGAAAGTTGGTTTCTTGTTATTTCATGTTGTTGAAGATAATATGGTAGTGGTATTTCATTTTGCATTTGTGATGGTTGATACGAGTGTGCAATCATTGGATTTTGTTGTTGAATTGGTTGAAAGGATTGTGTATTAATTGGATTTTGTTGTTGAATTGCTTGTTGATGTTGTGCATCTATTGGTTGTGGAGAAAAATTCCTATGATTTATACGTGTTTTCTGTATTCCTTGTCTACGATATTCTTGAGTATTTTGTGCAAATATATCTGGTTGTAGGAAATCTTCATCTGAGGATAAATAATCCATTTGATAAGATGTTTGTTTTTTATTTTTATTTTGTTGAAAAAATGGGTAATTTTCACTGCGATCCTGTGGAGGATTTGGTTGAAAATTATTTGAATTATATTGGGCTGTTGGGTTATCCCAGTTTCGAGGTTTTGTATATTGATTAAAATTCCTTTGTGGTTGATAATTTGTTTTTGACGGATGTGTATAATTATAATTATGGTCTGCAAAGTTGTTTCTAGTGAATGTTTTGCGTGTTTTTGATGGTATTGTCACGGGTTTGTATGTTTGATAATCCATATGTGAATATTTAGGGGCAACCGAAGGTTTTACGGTTGATTGTAAGGTTACCTGTGTTTGTGAAGGATTTGTATTTCTTGGTGTTGTTAAATTTGGGCGTATTGGTGAAATACTTTGTTGTGTAGTTGTTGTGTGTACAATTTCTTCATTTATGAAGTGTGATGGTGTCTGGATATCTTGTTGAGTAAGATTCCTAGTTCCATTGAGGTTTTCATTGTGTATGACTGTAGAGTTTAAACTATTATTTTGTGTATCGGGTAAAAATGTATTATAGTTTAATGGTGTTGCATCAATTGTTAATGGTATTACTCTTACATAGTCTCTTATGTAAGATATTGTACCTATTGCTTGACTTGAGATTGATTGTGGGAAGCTTATAAATGCGGGATGAGACCATTCGGGGTCCCAAACATAATCTGATTGTTCTGTGATAGCGGTTTCATCGTTCGAATTTTGGGGTCTAAAATTTTTTCTTGCTTGTGCAATTAAATCAATATTGTGTGTGAAATAATCTATTATGAACCATGCTAAAATTTTTTGTAAATCGTGTCTGGTATGTTGTGAAACGTCGTCTTTCGTGAAATTTTCTTTAATGACGTTCAAATAACTAGAGAGTAGTGTGATTTCATGTCGTACTCTTAAATGTTTAGATGTGTCTGTCGGTGAGACATTTGTTAATGGTAGTTCATTTTCTAATATTGAAATATAACTATATATTATTGCGAAAACTTCATTGGTGAAAATGGAGTTTGCTCTTTGTGAGTTATGGTATTGGATGCTTTTTATATATTCTGAAAAGACTTTTGAAAATTCTAAATCGAGATCGTCTGTTTGAATAGTATATGTTCTATTATTATGGTTTGGGGAAGTGAATTCTATAGAGTAGATTCCGTACTGTTGTGTTATGTTGCATATATCTTTTAGATAGTGATCTATGATTTGTCTTTTGATTTTTACATCGGGGAACTCTGTTTTACATGGACTAATTCCGGGTTCAAATAAATTTATGAGTAAATTTTGACAAAATAAGTGTTGTCCTCTATCAGTATCTGCGTCTACTATAAAGGGAAAGATTTCATCATCATCTGGAGTTTCTTCACCTGGAGTGTGTGTTGAGCTCATTTTTTCGTTCGATGACTGTTAATATGTAATTATTAATGTGTCGAATTGGTTGATTCCAATTGTATAGATGTACTGGTTTGTGTTTGTACTGCTTTTTTATTCTTCTTTTTCCTCTTTGTGATGAATTTGAAGTTGTTTCTGAGTCAGAAAAATATAATTGATCGTGAAGTGGGTAATTTTTATCTACTGATTCTTTTAGTTTGTAAAGTTCGTCTAAACTGTTGGTTTCTGATTCTGAAAATGCGTTTCGATTCTTTGAAAATCTTTTTCGTGTTATTTGTCTTTGTTTAGTTATTATTTTTCTCTTTAGTGTTTGTCGTTTTGTGCGAATGTATCCAACTGTTTGTGTATGAGGTGTGATTACAAGGTCGTATTTTTTGTTATCTATTTCACAATTGTGTAAAATGATTGTTTGTTTATTTCCTAGGTTTTTAAATGACATAAGGTTTAGGATGACAGATGCAAAAGGTTGTTAAATGATTTCTATTTTCTTAAACTGTTAGTTCTTACGATTTTTTGGTTAGCTTAACCTGGGTCTTTTTGTTCAGGGTTGGAGAGAAAAGTATATCGATTCCGGAGAATGATTTTACTTTCTCGTGACTAGTATAAGCTAAGGTGTTAACTTACTTAATCTTACTTAAGGGAGTGATTGTGTTCAAGGGTTGGAGAATAGTAAATCGATCCACAAGGTTCAGGTATAATTAGAACGCGAGTAGTTCGTTAGGTACTATTTTAAACTTACTAAGTCTAAGATTTATCCTGGGTCTGGTAAGAGGGGGGGTCAAGTGAAGGATGAATAACCGAAGTTCTTCACTGCTTATCCTAATTTGAATGATTAGTTTTGTTTAAAAATTTCTATTAGTCTTGGGTTTTTAGAAAGGGTTGGATAGTGAATCGACGTTTGAGGTCGTTAGACACTAATTAAGTGGGTGGGGGAGAACAAAGTTGTTCTGTTTGATCCAAGGATAAGCCTTGATGATCAAATTTAAAATTTAATTAAGTAGAAAATGATTTAAGATCCAAGGATAAGCCTTGATGATCTGGTTTTAAAATTAAGTGACTTTAAGTTTTAATAATGTTTTAATTTGTGTAAAGTAAAGATTTAGTGTTTTTATGATATTAGTGGGTTTGATGATTGCTGTTATGTTTTAGGTGATGAAGCTGGAACAACAGGATGATTTATGATTACTAACCATTTATTGTCATGCTACTAATTTTTATTTTTATTTTCCAATAAATATTTTTCAAACATGTTTTGTATAATACTGCAGAATTTTAAGAAAACGATCTTAGATCTTTTTATCAATCGTTATTGTATAATATTAATTTTGTTTAGCGCCTGAAATGATTTTGAAGATTAGCTTCAAGGTTTTATGTTTGCAAATGGAAATCTAAATTCATTGCAAGTAGTATTCGAAATATAAAAGTTTGTTCTGGCTTTTGCCGAACTATCATATAACTATACGGCAAGTTTCTACTTTGTCGTATGTCGTCTTTGGTTCGATGTCTTCTTCCAATTCCGGGTAGTTCTATTATGGTTCGGAATATTGGCTCTGATCTATTGAGTCGGAGAGACATTTCAATTAAATTATTGTCGTATAACATTTTGTAAATGTTTTTGTCTAATTTCTAATCTATTCTTGGTTAATTCTAATCTAATAAGGTCTTGTTCGAGACTTATGGTCGCACCAGATGAGTTATGACTGGGGCGTAACTCATAGAGTAATTTCGGATAGGGTACACCGTCTGCTCGTCACGCTATCTTATTTTCGGCCGGATAGATTCGTGCAACTTCTTAGTCTAATACCGATCCTAATCTTACTCTTATACTATCTAGTCTCAGGTTGTTTAACTAGTCTCTGCTAGGCTCAATAGATCTAGGGTATACTGGTTTATTGCGGCTGCTGAAGTGCTCGGGAGAGTCCAACTAATTTCTAAGTTAAATTCAAATCTCTCTGGTGCTGAAATTACAAGTAACTTCAGCACTTACAAATAAGTGGGTTGTTAGTTAGATGGATCATGATTGGTTAATATTAAATACTTTACATTGGTAAAACATTTAATTTATCCAATCATAAAATATAGTTTAGATCAGGTTCCACAATTTTCATTTCGATTTGCAACAAAAAAAATTAAACAAACTTTGGAGAAAGGGGAAAAGATACTTCGTCGATATTTATTAAAGTAACACTCTTGGCTAGAATTTGACGCTACTGGTTCTCAATTCAATCAACCAGGTACTTGAGTTTTTATTTAAAAAAACACTTGGCCAGGTAAGGCTAAAACAGATCTAATTCTGAAAAAGTTTTGCGGAAAAGGGAGGCGGAGCAAAAAACAGAATGGTCTATGAGCAGAATGGATCTCCAAGAGCAGAAAAAGAGAAAAATAATAAATTTTTGATACATGGGTTAATTGAGAAAACAATTATTATAATCTTCAATAATACCAAGAAACTGAATAAAGTATGCATGAAAAGAATAATTGTATCAAGTTTTTCTAAAATTGAATTAAGAAAAAAATCTGGATTTAATTATTCAAATTAACTATTGCTTCTTCGGTAATATTGACAATACTTATACTTAACTTACCGATTGCCGTATAAATTTTAATATTTTTGTTTTTCTGCTCTTGGACCCATTCTGCTCTTAGACCATTCTGCTTATTGACTGGCCACCGCTGAAAAGACTATCTAGAGCTATATTTACGAGTAATTTTACAAGCCATTAAGCTATAAATGCATTCTATTGTGCGCATTTATGGTCTTCATCTATTTACAAGCACAGCTTGAATTGCCTCGCAGTGGCCATAATAATAAATGCCATGTCTTGTCACGTCAATACCAAAACAACGCTCGTAATATCATTCTTTATAAAATTAAATCATTGCTTCTGGTGTCTTTCGGACCAAATAGTGAAATAATTTAATTCCACGGTGCAAAAAATGTGTTCAAGTAGGCTTAGCGACTGTATTGATCAACAAACAAGTGACGTATTGTGTTTTCTTGGATGATTCTTTTTTTTGATCGTTTCACTGCGAAACGGATCTGGAAGTTGTTCTGTCGCAGGCGAGCAATGAACGGAATCATCTTCAAGACCAAGTTTACGATGTCATGCTCGATTTATCCGACCCCATTTTTACAATAAAGTAACATACTTACCTGGCGCCGACCGTCCTCTGATCAAGCAGAGAGGTGGTCCAGGGCGAGGCCTCTGCATTGCACTGCGCTGAGGTTGACCCCTGCGATTTCTCCAAGTGAGAAACTCGGACGCACAATTTATTAGTGTGGGGACTGCGTTCGCGCTCTCCCCTTAATAATCTGAACATTCTCAACAATTACTGCAGCGCTGATCAAGAACATAGTAAACACTTTAAAACGTTTTCTCTAATATGTTTTAAAAGGAGTCTTAACGGGCTTCCAAGGTATGCTAGATTTAGGACAAATTAATTGATCCAAAAACTGAACGCAATTCATTTAGTTCAACCTGTTTTTTTTGTTACCAAGAATAACTTTGTCTTTCTTTGTTTAACTTTGCTTAGATTTTTTTCAAGTAACCTGTGAGTTGGGATGGAAGTCTAACTCATAGAGTAATTTCAGATAGGTACACACTCTGCTCGTCACGCTATCTTATTTTCGGCCGGATAGATTATATCTCTTAGTCTCTATAGCTCTTATATCTCTTAGTCTCAATAGATCTAGAGTATACTGGTTTGTTACGAGTCGGTCTCTTGGAGAAAGCAACTAAGTTGTAAGTTAAATTCAAAATGCCCAGGTGCTGAAATTACAAGTAATTTCAGCACTTTACAAATAAGTGGGTTGTTAGTTTGATGGAGTGTGATTGGTTAGTATTTAATATTTTATAGGGATAAAATATCTAAATTATAACCAATAATAATATATAGTTTGGATCTGGTTCCACCTGGGTAATTTCGCTCGGATCAAGAAAACTTCGTAAAATGACTCTAGCTGAATTAAAGTTTTGTAAATTTGTTCATTTCGGCCGATTTTATCAGCTTGGAATTTTAATTGAAATGCCGTACCATGGTGTTTGAATTTGAGAGTCTGATTAGCCAATCAGATTCAACCATATTATTTAGAGTTCAAGAAAGATGTAGAAATACTGATTTTGGGCCGTTTAGTGCATAAGACCCCAAAAATTGCGTACCCGTGGTTAACAAAGCCAGGCCACTGAGAATAATTTCCCAGTGAAGTTTTAAGATTTTGATCAACCATACAAACCCTCTCACTCCCGCATAACAGTTTTGTTGGGATACATTAGCTGAATGAAATGAACACGGAGGAGAAGTGGAGCTTCGCATCACTTTAGATTCAATGCAAGCACGAGCATTGCAAACTATCAAATAGAAAATGAGACGAAAACATATATCAAAAGAAAAAAATTTGAATCAGCAAAATTATCTTGATTACGTAACTATTATTAAAGAAAAGTTTTTGGATCTACTTAACAATCTCCCCTTCTTTCAAGAAAGGGGGAGGGGAGATTCATTAGTAGATACAATAGGGGGGGATTGTTATGTAGATCCAATAAATCTCGTATTTATTGTTCCGACTTTCGATACGAAAGTAACGGAATATTTGTGCTCGGGGTGGGTGTTTTTTCTTCAGACAAGTTTCGACTTCTTAACTAGCCATTTTTGACGGAATTGTTTTATATCATTCAAAAGGTATTGTTGTCTTGAGCTCAAATTTGAAAAGATATTTCACCTATGATAGTTTTTCGTAAAGTTATGGGGGTTTAAAGATTGCTATTTTGGCCAATTTGGGACAACTAACGCGCGATATATTTCTGCGGAACCCGCGGCATCCAGGAACATACAGACACAAAATTGTGCTCCTATCCAGTGCACAGTTTGGCCATCGAAAAACAATGTTATAAACTGACAAAAACGCAGACTACAAAACACAGACTGTTGCAGCGCAAATATAAACGCAAATGTAAGCGAGAGTATAAATGCATATAAAATTGAACCAAAATGTAAATGCATATAGGGACAGTAGCCAAGCGTATACAGGGAGCGTCCCGGCCAATTCCTTTCTAGAACTCAAATATGCACCGAACTTGATGGGATGCTCCGTAACCAGGTTCGATCCCCCAAAACCTATTTTAACCGTCTTTTCGCTCTAATTTGGTCAGCCTTGATTAAGGCTGACCTTAAAAAAGAGCAATTTGTCTCAAGGACAAATACTGGCCATTTTTGCAGCTTGCTTTGAGTTATGCAGATGTTTTTGTGGCCGATGTTACCGATGATAAAGTTTGTTTAAAACTATCGTTATAATTTCAAATTTCCAGAGTTATTTTGCCGAGAAAATACTCATTAATTCAAGTGTTTAAAAACAGTTTTTTATAGTCGTGGAGATTGACGCGCATATTTTGGCGCCCCACAAGGGACACGAAGAGCACAAGGGACACGAAGTCCAAAGTTATTCACGAATCTGCACAAGGGACCGCGCACGCAGTCGAGACAAAAAATTGACGACAAAGAACTATCTGATTTTGATTTACCCTGATACAAAATAGAGCAGTCTTATTTACGTCGTTGTTTCTTTTTTTTATAACGGTTGAAGAGGTGAAGCTTTTGCGAGAAAATACGAATACTTAGCAATTTCTCCGGTCAATTCTCTGTTTCAATCCTGCAGCACCCATGACCGCCTTCAAATGGTTCTATTTCGGACAGGCTACTCACAGTGACGAAGAAGTTTGGATGATGCCCTCTAATACACTATGGATGACAAAGTGACAAGCGACTGCTGCCACACCAAGCTGTCGTAGGTGACCACGCCCCCTCTACTGGATACGGTACCTGAGCAGTACTCTTTGATCAAAAGTCTCAACATTCAGACAACCCCTGATTGTGAAATTCCGCGAGAATTGAGATTGCTAGTGTACCTTCGAAGAAGGAAAGAGATGAGAGTTCAGTCCTTCCCAACAACATTACGTCCGACATCGCTTGGAACACCAGTATCACCAGTGCAGGACTCAGCCTAAACAAATAAGCGTTCTCCTGCCTCGTTTTCTGTTCATCTTCAGCACCCTGCACCTATTTGACTCCTATCGCTCTGTTCTGTCCCCTGGTTTTTGGCAACTCTCAACCGGTGACCGCCCAATCTCCAAAACTGTAAGAAGGTTCCAAAACTTTTTTTAAAACCTTTCCATTCGTGCTATAAACTTATATACGATGTACTGTATGTTGAAATTTTTTCCGCAAGCTAGCAACCGGTAATTTTTTCTCAACACTCAAAATTTTTGCGCAGTTCTGTTGAACTGAAATAACTTACAATCGGTACTTAGTCAATTTACTTGGCATTTTTTCTCGATACCAAAATTTTCGGGTAATTGTGAACGGATTGAATATCCAGAAAAACGGAACATAGACAAGAGGTACTGGACTAGCTTTTTGGATTGGTTTACGACTCGAACCTGCAGACCAAAATTTTCCAAAAAATTTTGGGAAAAAAGTAAAATAAAATTGCCAAAAATTCCTCAAAACGTCCCCGTAATTCTGCGAAACTGCTGTAACATGACAACAACCTAATGGTAAGTGGTCTGGTAGCGAAATATCAGGCAAATTAAGTTGAGTTTTTTCATCCTCAGGTTTTTTCCGCGTGTGTTGTTGGAACTTAACCAATTTGCCTGATCCCTTCAAGTAAATCTAAGCCGTTTCAGCCCGTCTGATTATTGACTTCGTTGCGCGACACTAATGTTAAGTGGTCAGGTACGGTGATATTAAGTGAGTTAAGTTGAATTCTTTCATCCTCAGGTTTACTCCGTGTGCGTTGTTGGAGTTCAACCGACCTACTTAATTTCCCCACCCCATTGGTACTTAAGCGTAACGTAGCCGTCGCATAGGTCTCTTAAGTGTATGGTATTCATTCTAGGAGCTAGTTCTCTAGACTACGCGCTCCGTATACTATCCGCGCCGTCTCAAAAGCGCGTGAAAAAGACTTGTTTCACAAAGCCCGGTTTAAGCTTTAACTTTAACGCCAGGATTTACAGGTATTTTGTGGATTTACTTGAGTGAAAATAAAGTATTTTCTGAGTCGTTTATTTCTGAAATTATTAAGCATGGAAGTTAAATTTCAGAAGAAAATTAAGAAGTCATTTGAGAAACGTAGCAACCTCGAAAACGAACTTTATAAATGCCATGAAATAATTTTAGAATACATAGAGAGTCAGAGTCGTTGCTCAAAAATTGATACCTATATTGAAAATTGTAGGAACTATATAGAACAAGCGGTCGAGGTAAATGATGAGTTGATTGATATGGCTGCAAAAAATTCCAACCCTGACGATTTGATACCGGCACAGGATATGTGGCTTCATAAGTTGACTCAAAGCAACGATAAAGTTTTACAGGAAGCTATCACATATAAAACAAGTTTTGAGGCAGTAATAGAGCCGGACAAAATAGATAGCAGCTCAAAAGTTTCTCATCATTATGAAAAAAGTGAAAAACCCCAGTCGCATAAAACAGATACCCGCTCTAAGTTGTCTCATCGAAGCAGCCGACATCAGCAATCGGGTTCTCAGAAATCTAGTTATACCGCCGCTCCGTCGAAAGCACTTTCTGAGAAGAAGTGCGATTTAACTTGAAAGGCAGGCAAAGGTGTCATTAAGACTGAAAGAGCAGCAAAAGAAGATGAAACAATATTTTTTAGAACAACAAAGCAGTTTAGAGTTGGAAGAATTGACTGAAGAACACAGGAAAAAACTGACAGAAATTGAGTTGAAAGGGCTTGAGTTAGAAGATGAGTTGTCGGAAATCAGCGAGAATGCTGAGGAAAGTGGTTTAACTCGAATCTCTCCACAACTAACAATAGACGAAAAAGATCGTACGCGTCACTGGGTCAAATCTGTCGACCACAATCAGCCTGAAGCTGTTGTAGTTCCTAATCAAGAGCAGCACGTTCGTTCAACAGCCCCTGAGGCAACTTATCCTGCATCAACAACTTACTTGGTCTCATCAAGTTTTACAGGAGTGAATAATGGCCAGGCAGCTTCTAGTGATCCGGGATTGTATAACAGTAACCACATTCACGGACAACAACATAATTTGTCGAATTTGGTCCAATCGCAGGTTTCCGTTAACAATCCAGTAGGGTTACAGCAGGTCATTCAACCTGTTTCTAATAATTTGCCTCAGCAAACTTTTCTGTCCACTCATCCGGTGCTAGGCAATCCAAACACAGGGTCAGTAGTCCCGGTAACGTCTGAAAACTATTTTGCTCCACCAACATCTGCAGAAGTTCCTTCTGGTGTAGCACCGTTCGTTCCTGCATCAACAGCAATTAGTCAGGTTTCTTTAAGTCATCAAACTACAGGATCAGTAGTAGCTGGCCACCAAGCCCCTGTAATCCCATCACAACAACATATGGGTGTTCCCGTTAGTAGTTATAACTTTTCAAGTGACCACTATAATCCTTATAGTAATTTGTGGAGACCAGCTGTTGCTGCCCCTTTAATGTCAACTCAACAGCACTACGTTCCTTCGACAACTGTTTCCGCAGTAACTCCGATTGTTCCTCCGAATAATTTTGTTCCTTATACAAGTGGAGGGACTGTGTTCTTTGCACAGCCTGAAATTTCTTCACATGCAAATCAACCGTTCGTTCCTGATTGTCACGGTAACTCTTCGAGTTACACAGAGCCAACTCCCGGTGATTCACCTGGTGCAGACGTCGAGCGTCCACTTTCGACCCGAGAGTTGATTAATATACTCATGCACAGCTGAGTATAGCTATAGCGGAGTGCTATATAAAGACGCATTAGCAACTCTTCAAAGAAAGTTCGGGCAGCCGCATGCTGTAGTAGGGGCTCATCTAGATAAATTGAGTAATTTTCCTCCGCTGAAAATGCATAACTCGGAAAATGTAATTAGCTTTTCCTCTACAGTTTCTGGACTGGTTGCCGTATTCAAGTCTTTATCTTTTAACGATGACCTGAACAGTGTTAACTTACTGAATCAGGCTGTGAGTAAGCTTCCACCAAACCATCAGGAAGCATGGTCAATGCAAACCGTAAGACGCCAGTGGCATCTACCAACTCTGCTAGATTTCAACGAATGGCTTAAAGAAAAAGCGGAGGGTGATGAGAGACTAAAAGCAATTAATTCTAAGGTTAAGCCTGAAGAACAAGTGAAGCAAAAAATAGGCACGAAAGTGTTTGCTAGTAATGCAAAAGTAAGTGATAAGACTAAGGAAAAACCAAAGTTCCCTCCATGTTCTGTATGTAAAGGTCAACACGCTCTTTGGAATTGTGCCGTATTCAAAGAGAAAAACGCTACGCAACGAGCGAAACATGTAGCCGAACAAAAACTTTGCTTTGCGTGTTTACAGAGCAATCACCGTTTTCGTAATTGTAGCAAGGCCAGAAAGTGCCCCAAGCCAGATTATGAAAGCACGCACAACGTGCTCTTACATGGAGCTGAGAAAATTTTTCCTCCTAAGGATACTAAAAGTTCCCCGGCGTCAGGTAACGCAAACACTAAACATGTATCGACTAACGCTGCCGTCGGCGATTTTCATAGCCAGGAGTCAACTAAAGGCCTCCTACCAGTTGCATCACTCGGGGTCTCTTCGGATGCGACGATTACTAATGCCCTAGCTCTTTGCGATAGTGCTTCCACGCACTCATGGGTATTGGCCGATCTCGTAAAACGCCTCCATTTGGTTGGCACTCCCGTTAACCTCACCATAAATGGATTCAATTCCACGAGCTTGATGAAAACTCATCAAGTAAGTTTTCAAGCTTCCGCCGAAACGAATAATAGTGAATTTTCGTTTTTTTTTCGAGCTTATGTTAAGGATCATATTCGCATTGGATCGGATAGCATAAGTATTCCTGAGTTACAGGAAAAATACCCGCAGTTGGCTCCGATCAAACCTATACATTATAATTATGAGGACGTCGAAATAATTATTGGACAGGATTTCTACCATGCCATAAGACCCGTTGAGTACCTTCTGGGGGAGGACTCTATTTCACCGTGCGCCGTACGCCTGCCGATAGGTTGGGTTTTAAGTGGTCCGTTACCGCCGTCCTTTAAGTCGAACTCGTCTTGCCTTAAGCGTGTTGTCGAAGACATGTCTCTTGCGGACCAAATTAAATCTTGGTATGAGTTGGAGTCATATGGAGCCTTCAAGCAGGTAGATGCCCGTTCCGCCCCCGACAAACGCGCTTTGTCTGTTTTGAAAAATGATGGTGAGAGGTATATTGTACCAATGCTTTGGAACGATAAGGAAAGTACTTTACCGAATCACTATTTTTCCTTCTTAGCTCAATTAAAGTCTGTGGAAAAGAGGCTAGATAAGGATCCGTCGCTCCGTGAAAAATACGCCGAAACAATTAGAGAAGTTATACAAAAATGATATGTCATAACCGTTAAGGCACACGATCCCAAATCACGAGCCGATCGTGAGTGGTATCCCCGCATCACCCGGCGTTGAACCCGAATAAACCCGGTAAGGTGCGCCGAGTTCTCAGTGGGGCATCCAAGTGTCATGGCGCTTCCTTGAACAAATCTCTGTTGGTTGGCCCGGATCTCCTTCAAAACCTCATTTTTGTACTTTTAAGATTCCGTCAGCATAAATACACCGTTTCAGCTGACATTGAAGGGATGTTTTTACAGGTTGGAGTCCGTGAAGAAGATCAACCTTCTCTTCGTTTTTTGTGGCGGGAGGACCCCACATCAAGTGTGGTAGTTCACCAATATACGCGACACATTTTTGGTGCTCGTGACTCGCCGACTTGTGCGAATTTTGCTTTGCAGAAGACTGCATCGGATAATCAAGCTGAGTACCCCGAAGCTGCTTCGGCTGTTGTCCAGAAATTTTATATGGATGATTATCTGGATTCTTTTCAAAACAGGGATGACGCCTTGAAATTAGGTAGGGATTTAATCTCGTTGCTTAAACTAGGTGGGTTTCGTCTGACAAAATTTTTCAGCAACGTGCCCGACGTAACAACCGCTCTTGATACGGACAACCGTGAGTCCAATTCCTCTGTTAAAGATATTTGTGCCAGTCCAGACCAGTCGTCGCATGTTCTCGGTCTTAAGTGGGATCACGTAAAAGATACTTTAATCGTTAGTAGAGGGGTTGATCGTCCACTAGACAAAGCAATCACTCAGCGTACCGTGTTGAGTTTTGTTTCCTCTGTTTTTGTTCCAATTGGGTTAGTGGCTCCGTATACCGTGAATGCTCGCCTTCTATTGAAAGATATCTGGCGAATCAACGGTCAAAAACGGGACGATGATCTGCCAGATGAAATCAAAAAGCAATTCCTTGAGTGGCACTCAGGTCTTCATTTGTTAGGTTCTCTGACAATACCTCGCAGCTATTTCACTGAACCTTTCGACCGTATAGAACTTCACATGTTCGGTGATAGTTCGCAGGATGTTTTCTGTGCCGTCGCTTTCCTTCGTGCGCGACTTTCTAGCTCCCATCAGACCGAATTAGCCTTTGTGTTTGGCAAAGCCCGCGTCGCGCCTATGAAAGCGCTTTCTATTCCAAAGTTAGAGCTTCAAGCGGCTCTTCTTGCAACCCACTTAAAAGAAGAAATTTTGAAAGGTCTTACTTTCAATGTTACGGATATTTTCATGTGGACATTTAGTACCACTGTTCTTCAGTGGCTTCACTCTTGTAGTAAGCTACCCGTTTTCGTTGGTAATCTCACTGGTGAGATTCTGGAGTCTACCACCACTGATCAGTGGCATCACATACTTAGCGGTGATAACCCAGCTGATACCGGTACACGAGCGATTTCTTCGGAAGCCCTCAAGGAAAGCAGCTGGGTTAATGGCCCTAGTATACTGAGAACAAGTGATTGGTTGTTCAAGTCCGATACAAGGGTTATTGATAAAATAAGACTCAAAGGACCATCATGTGATATCGACATTTGTCTGGAAAAATTGTCAAATTTCGTCGTCGATGTTTTGACAGAAAAAAATCGTCCATTCGGAAAATGGGAGAGATTCAACTCAATTGTAAAATACAAACGTACAGTAGCATTTTTGTTAAGATGGCTGCCATCCCATAAACATTTCCGGTCGAGTATATTAGAAATTACAGACCCGTGTGAAATGGATATTGCTGTACAGAAGCTCATTTACCTGTCCCAGGGTGAAACATTCCCTAGTGAGCTGAAACTACTAAGATCCGGTAAAGTTATCACGAAGAATAGTCGGATCGCCAAGTAATCGCCGTTCATTGGACCAGCTGGCAACCTTCGCTCGACTGGGCGCATCAGCTGCTTGGTTAACTCCGATTTCGATAGCAAGCATCCGATTATACTTGATGCACGTCACGCGGTTGTTCGGTTATTGGTTAAACACTTGCACGTTAGGAATTTCCATCAAGGCTTGGATTACATGCGTGCGGTGGTTAATTTGAATTACGTTGTGTTAAATTTGCGATGGTTGCTGCGAAACATCGAAAATACTTGCGTTGTGTGCCGAAAACGCAAATCGCAAACCGTAACTCATATGATGGCTGATCTGCCCATTGAAAGGCTGGGTTACAAGCAACCTCCTTTCTCTAACACAGGTGTCGACTACTTTGGGCCGTTCCTAGTTCCAATCCGGAGAATTACGGAAATTAGGTGGGGTTTTTTGTTCACCTGTCTCACCATTAGAGCGGTGCACATTGAAGTGGTCCCCTCGCTCGACACAAGCTCTTGTGTGATGGGCGTGGAGAGATTTATTGCACGTCGCGGTACTCCGACAACCATCATGTCCGACAACGGCACGAACTTTGTTGGCGCTCAGAAAGAGCTCTTAGCTTGCGTTGAGAGTTGGAACAAGCTCGCACCCGCTGTTTCTGTTCAGAAAGGGATCAAGTGGAAATTCAATCCACCCAGCGCACCGCACCATGGTGGCTCCTGGGAGCGATTAGTTCTGAGTGTCAAGCGCGTTTTGTATGACATCTTAGGCAACAGAAGAGTAACTGAGGAGGTTCTAAGAACCACGCTGTGCCTTGTTGAGCAATCACTCAACGCTAGACCGATAACAGCCGTTAGTTCCGATCCGCTAGATCTAGAGGCGTTGACCTCGAATTATTTTATTCTTGGTCAACACGCAGCGAGTTTTCCGTCGCTAAGTTTCGAAGAAAACTTCGACCATAAGAAGCGGTTCGACAGAGCGCAATCATACGCTAACGCAATATGGACACGGTGGATGCGGGAATACGTTCCTTCCCTCAATAGGAGGGCAAAGTGGCACAACCAGTCAGACGTTAAGTTGAAAGCCGGCGACTTGGTTTGGGTCATAGAGCCTGACACTCCACGTGGACATTATCCACTCGCACGTATCCTAAGACTGCACTATGGCAAGGACGGATGCGCGAGATCCGCCGACATAAAGACCGTTACGAGCGAACTGACCCGCCCGACCGTAAAGCTCGCTCCCGTTCTTCCAGGTTTAGGGGTGGAGGATTTTGCAGCGCAAATATAAACGCAAATGTATTATAAAAAATTGCAATAATATAAAAAAAATGGAGGATGTAGCAGCGCAAATATAAACGCAAATGTAATATAAAAAATTGCAGTAATATAAAAAAATGTAATTAATGCATATAAAATTGAACCAAAATGTAAATGCATATAAAGACAGTAGCCAAGCGTATACAGGGAGCGTCCCGGCGGGTTCGGCGCCGGTTCGAATCCCGACTAGGTCCTTTCCTTTCTAGAACTCAAATATGCACCGAACTTGATGGGATGCTCCGTAACCAGGTTCGATCCCCCCAAAACCTATTTTAACCGTCTTTTCGCTCTAATTTGGTTCAGCCTTGATTAAAGCTGACCTTAAAAAAGAGCAATTTGTCTCAAGGACAAATACTGGCCATTTTTGCTGCTTGCTTTGAGTTATGCAGATGTTTTTGTGGCCGATGTTACCGATGATAAAGTTTGTTAAAAACTATCGTTATATTTTCAAATTTCCGGAGTTATTTTGCCGAGAAAATACTCATTAATTCAAGTGTTTAAAAACCGTTTTTTTTATAATCGTGGAGATTGACGCGCACACAGACCCCGATGAAGGTTTTCATCACAACGATAAAATTAGCCACTTTCTATGTCAAACACGACATTCTCATATCATACAATAAGAAAATAATCCATCCAACAGAACTAACCTGTTTTAAAAACACACAAAACTTCAAAACTCGCAGACCCAAAATTAATCAATTCAATCTTATATCACAAAACAACCGTCTCGTCCTTCAAGTTCAACACGCTTAATCCACAAAAAGGGATTTAAAAGAATTTACTATCAAACATCAGCTATCGCACAAACCCTCAAACCTCATTATTTGCTTGCAAGAAATAATTTCAACTTAAGGTGTTTAATAACTGACATCATTATACAACATGATTTAGAAAACTTTGATACACACCCACTTTTCAACAATTTGGTGCGGTAAACAGTGAGGTTTGTTCACTTTTTGGGTTTCAGTTTACATGAAAGTAAGCTGCATTGCGAGCAACGAAGCCTGTCAATTATTGAAATATGATTGCCAGTTGCTGCTATGCAACACTTACATTAACCAACGTCAACGCGCCATGAAAAAGAAGATCTTGAAAAATACCCTTGACTTACTGCCATCTTTTCCGTTGTGTCTCTTAAGACACTTGAACAATTTTGAACTCAGCGACATGATTTCATCCACCCCAATTTGTTCTAAACTTTGATCCAAAATTACAAAGCAACGAAAAACTTCAGGAAATTATGACTGAACATAGCCTAATAGACTAAGCAACTGCATATGAAATGCCTGATTTTTTTTCAATGCATCGAAACAATCAAAATATTCTCACGATTTGACTGAAAACAATTTTGCATCATCAACTGAAAAAAGTGACATATCTGACCACTCCAACCTACAATAATCTAAGACCAATTTTAGTTCAGAGCATGGCCAAGGTTGTTCTTAGTTGAACTCAAGCATCTTCGTACCAAACAAAAACTCCTCGAAGCACAAGTATAAGATCTCCATCAAAATTAACCTCCATTTAAAACGAACCAATGAAACGCATAATTCTGAAATCAGAGACAGATTTAGGGCAATGGGTCTATACAAACAACGCACAGACAAAAAACATTGACACCGAAGGGGCAACAAACAACAAATTGACTATGCACGAAAACGACTAGGCAATTTTAACATCCAACAACCATACCAACAAAAATAATTTGAAAAAATCGATAAGCCAACAAGTTAAATCATAAAAAAAAACATTAAGGAGGCGTAAAATTTTTTAAGACGCTCTCACGAAGAACTCTCTTCCAAATAAAATCAATCGAATCCGCTCTGTTAGTGACAAGACTGGCAACCAATTAGACAAAATGAAAGACATTCTTAGCGTCTATCAGAACAATTTTACTGAAGTCTACAATCCGACAACTTGACGAAAAAAAACATGAACTTGAAAGAAAAAACGCTTCATCAACAGCAACAAAACTTCCCTTCCTCAACTAGAAAATGAGAAGCTGATATCGTTAAGTGAAGAAAAACAAGTCATAAAGAAAATTAATGAACATTCAGCACCTGGAGCAGACGGAATCACAACCCCATTCATAAATGTTATTCGGAGAAGTAGTACCAGTTCTACAAAATTCTCTAATAATGCTTTTAGTGAGAAACATTTCCATCTAATCTCAATCATGCGATAATAAAATTAATTATCCCCAAAACTGTAAACTCATCTTCGATCTCAAATTTTTGTCCAGTGAGCCCATTTATCACCAACTGCAAAGATACTATCTCAAATTCTCACAGCCTAAATTCTCAAATTCAATTTTGAACAGTATGGTCAGAGAACATTGGCAAATCATGGTAGTCAAGCAAATCAAGGTAGCTCTAGAAAAAATTATTCAACATTATCAAATACAACAGATGAAGAATGCGTTGTAGTCATCGATTTCGCAACAGCTTTCGATAGGGGTTACCTGATTCAATTTAGAAAGAATCAATATTGACACAAATAGCTTCAGAGCGCTGTACTAGAAAAAAAATAAGCTGTGTAGATGTTAATGGCTGCTTTACTTCTTGAATAAGAACTCAGCATGGAGTTACACAAGGTGACACATCTCTCCTTTTTGTTTATTTTTGCTCAAGAGCCACTTATGCAGGGATATCAGGGTTCTTCAATACAGATTGTTTCGAACTCAGTTTTGATTTTTTTCGATGTTATCTCAGCAAAGGCCTAGTCTATTAGGAATCAATACAATAAAACTGGAAGTCTTAAGCAGTCAAAAATTTAATGAACCTAAATGTGTAGCCAAAAAGAGACCAAAAATTGAAAGTTTCTTTTTACATCGACTTTGTAGGGGACGAGATTTACGCAGCAAAAAAAATAGCAAAATATCGACTCCAATTCAACCTCAATTATCACAGAAAAGCAAAGCCGAAACCAAAACTTGATATATCAAAAATGTTCTGGACACATGTCTTGTATCGAACGATTTTTCTATGAGAGTGAGTTACCATTCTTTGGTGATGTAACTGTCATATAATAATTCTCGCAAAGTTATCTATTAAAAACCTAACAAATCGGAATCAAAATTTACTTTTGAATAACAATTTAACCATCAATCAAGCAGTTTTTGTTTTTTTTTGTAAAATTTTTGTCCAATTTTTTTTACTTGAAACCGCTTCATTCTCAGTGTTTCATTTTTAGCCAAAATTGATGGTGGCATGCGAAGTGCACATTCGTTTGGATTGTTTTCAGAAATATAAGAGCAGCTACACTTGTCTTGTGAAAGCATCAAGCTTCCAATCGCGAGAGTGTGATGCCAAAACTTGCTTGCCATTGGTCAACAAAGCGATATGGAGATTACTTTCTCAAAAAAATTTCCATGTGATTTTTTGAAATTTTGATCAAACATGCAACCCCTTTCACTCCCACATTGTCAATTTGTGTGGTTTAACTACTGGGTTTGAAGCAAACTTGAAATTAAAATGAAGTATATATCTACATAACATTTTTTAAACGAAAACTACACAGAATTGATATTTTTATAATTGACTTTAGTTATTAACCAAATTTTATTTATGCTCATTTTACAATCTCCCAATTTTTTTCCAAAAATAGTGAAAACTCTATAAAAACTATTCTTACGTTTGCTAAATTTCTCTTTGATGTGAGCCGTTTTGGACTTTACTTAGTATTTACTCATACAACTTCGAACAGGTCTTGATAAAAATACCAGAAATTCTCAATCTAGTATCTGAGCAAGTTGTACTTTATTCGGTTAAATTCTGCAGTGAATCCCTTCAATTCGCTTAAAAGATTTCGTACTGTTTCATTTAAAAAGTGGATAATTTTGTTTCAAGTAATTAGAACGTTGTTTTGCTTTTTGCAAAATGTTCAAAAATGATTGCGGAAAAATTTCATATCTCACAATTTGTCTTAGGAGAGAAGACTTTTTCTAAACAGTTTTGGAGTCAAATGTGGTTACAACATGAACATTTTTCATAAAAATTTTCTAAGACAGCAACTTTTGGTCAATCCGAGCTGCGCATCAATTTTGAGGCTCGTGAAAAAATAACTTTAGCAGTCGTGAAAACCAATTTTTCTTTGAATGTCAAACTTTCTCAAACCGAAAAAACTCGATAAATTTTTGAACATTTTCAAACAAAATTTTCTGACAATTATAAAGTTTTTGCTTCATACTTTATGGGATACTGCCCGCTCATGAAAAAAATTGGCAGTAGTTTACATTAAGGACTCGAGTTTGATGTTCTTCTCTTAAGTTCTTTGCTGTTTTACAGGACAAATTAGGTCAAGGTTTTACTTTTTGTTTACCTTTTAACTGAATTATGAGCAAAAAAAATGAAAGAAAAAACAATGCAGGCATGCAGACTTGTTTCAATAAAAAACCACTTCCATTTCTGCAGCAAATAACGGTCGAACGATGTCCGTTTTCGACTTTACCGGCAACATTTGACCTTCTTTGTTTCGACTAAATGCACTTTCTAGGATGTCGCTCGAAACAAACACAGAGGGAAAGCTGAGCTTCGCACCACATGCGATACAAATATGAATGACTATGATTAAAATCAAACGGAAAAATTGAAAACAAAAAAAAATCGAAAATTCGTTTTTGTCAAAAAAATAATAGCAACAAAAGCCCAAAATATACGCAACCAAATTGCCTGCATCAAAAAAAAACTTTGCAAAAGCTTTCGGAATGCTAGAAAGAAGCTTATTTTTTTTTCTAACAAAAACCATATCTGCGGAACTCAGCCGACAAAAATAAACAGACAGACGATAGCCCGAAAAAGCACAAAACTCTAGTTTGCGAAAAAAAAACAGATCATGACGGATTCGAACAGCAATCTTTTGCCGTCTTAAGCAGTTGAGTTACCTCTACGCCAGATGCGCCGGATGATTGATTGAATCTTTGCCAAGCAGCGGTAACAAAGCCGAAATTACCTGAGCAGAAACCTTTCATGTCGTTCTAACTTGAAAGCGAAAAGTAGGGTTCAACATTTCAATTTCGATAATTTTTCTAAGAGTAACAAATCTATTGATGGGCTAGGAAAATACTATAATACAAAGCTCTCACAACTAAGTGAACATTTAATTTAAGTCTATATTGTGGAATCTTTTCAATGATACGCTAGGCGGTGGGGGCGGTAGTACCCCGTCACTCCTATCAGTTGGGGGGTTTCTTGGCCTGTAGATATTGACTGACTCGAATGAGTTCGTAGCTCTGTCATCCTGTTTCACAAGTGAAGAGTCAAATTTCACTGCAAAGTCAGACGCCTGCGGGAGTCTCTTTGTTCTAGGCACTGGTTGAGGATCTCCTTGGCTGTCAGCAGGACCTGTGACAAAAATACTGATAGTAGAATGCAATATTGGAATAATTTAATCAAATTTAATCTTATGTACTAAATCAAATCACTATTTGCTATAAAAAGAACATAAATTTCAGAACAACTGATAATCCTCTTCTGTTTATGACATTGTTCACACAAAAGCGTGAGAAAAACATAGCCAAAAGACAGTTTCGAATTTCAAAAAAAATACATGGCCTTAATCCCTTTGAATTTTAAGGCCATTTGTAATTGGCACTTTTATGATAAAAATTGACCCATTTTGAGAAAACTGCATTAAGAGGAAAAGTTTTATTCCACTGGGAGATCTAAAACTTAAAATTTTCGAAACTCGAAATTAATCTCGTTTTTTTTCGCGCCATTTCAACTTTCATACTTGGGAAGTGTATTTTGTCTCCTATAGCAAATTGATTTGAATTGAACTCAAAAAGTGCATATATTCCCAAGGGCATTCATGTGTACATTTATAAATATGAATGCATTTCTTTTGTTATTAGAGCATTTTAAGACTTTTCCTGAAAAAAATCATCACGACCTATATACGGGACTAAGCTACGTTCATCGACCCTTAAAAATCTGTTGCTTCCAATGAACAATTTTGATTAAAATCGACTCTTGACGCATTAAAAACGAATCAGACAAATAAAGGCAACATATAGTTGGAAACGAGTAGTAAACACAGAGGCGAAGCGGAGCTTCGCATAACTTGCGATACCACAAAAATAGCTAGTAGACAGGAAAGGAGGCAACTAAGTCCAAAGAAAACAGAAAAATTTTGGAATAAACCACAACTGCAAAATTTCAAATACTGCTTATGATGATGTTCTATTTCCGGAAAACACGTCCAGAAACACATTCGACGGCATTTAAAAACTCAAAAACAACTTTTGAGCAAAAAAAAAATTTGAACTGTAAGTTCTATTCTGAGATTTTTAACGTTTTGCGCCATACGGAGAGAAATTATGTTTCCCTCAAAGGACCCAGAATTAGGCTAGTAAGCCAATAAATAATAAGCCAAAATCAAATAGGCCGAAAAATTAAAAATAATAATAAAAAAAATACAAATCAAAATAAGTAGAATAAAAAACTGCAGTAGTAGATGAAAACATAAAAAGCAACTAAAATGAAAAATGCATAGATCAAAAAAATCATTGATGTGGCAACTAAGCCGACAAAACATAAGCAGAAAAATTACACAGAGGCGAAGTTGCACTTCGCATGCACAAGCAAAAATATGACCGATAACGCTACTGGGAAAAACTGAACGAGTAAAACTTTTGAGTCTACAAAATTTCTTAAGTGACGCACGCTAATTATGACGCATAAGCAGTACCAATTTCAAAAAAAATTTACCAACTAACATGCCTCAATTTATAGAGCAGTCTATCGAGCAGTAATAATAAGAAAAAATTAAGCATACTAAAAAAATTTGAGAATTTTTGTTAAAATCGTCCCCCACACGCCAAATTAAGTACAAAGTGATAAATTTCGCTCCTAGTAACAACAAATCAATTATGGCAAATAAGCGTCCCTCAACGAATTTGCAACAATTTCTATGACGGATTAACCCCATAACTTTACAAAAAATGATCACAGGTGAAATATCTTTTCAAATTTAAGCTCAGGACAACAAAACCTTTTGAATGATATAAAAAAAATCCGTCAAAAACGGCTTGATATTCCGTTGCTCTCGTTAAAAAAGTCTGAACAATAAAAGACTGTGTTAAAATCCTTAGCATTGACTGTAATTAATGGCTGGTTAATGATCAAAATGAACACTTTCACAATATTTGCGACTTAGGTTAAAAAAAAAGATAGTTTATACTATAACACAAGCATTGCTTGTGTAATAAGCCGACAATTTTTTTGAAACACAATATTTCCCGTTTGAAAAATAGACATTGGTCAGATTCGAACCCAGAACCTTTTGCCTCCCAGGCGTATTCGTTAACTCGAATACGTATTCGCAAGCGTAAACAATAAAAACTAAAAAAAAAATATTTAAAAACTTTCAACTTTCGAAATTTAAGAAAAAAATTAATAGTTTTAAAGCGCTATGAGTTTCAAGACGAACCAATTAATGATTGACACTAATTTGATAAACCTGGATCAATAAGTAATTATTTTAATCAGTTGCAAAATTTGAAATTAAAATCCACTTTCGAAACTGGAAAGCGATCACGTTTTTCGAGACCTTCACACTTTCGCTGTTCGATGCCTCATTTTACACAGAGAATCTGCCCTGCGCAAATACTAGCTAACGAATAAAAAATAATAAAACGAACAAAAAGAATCAAAAACTCGCACCAAGACAATCGAAGGTAAGAATAAAAACAGAAGAAAACTTACCAAGCTGTAAACAAGCCGAAAATACCTGAGAGAAAACCCTTTAAGCCGAAAAAATTCCCAAAAGAAATAAACTTAAAAAAATTATACCCCATTATACCTCAATACACAAAAAAAATTTCACTCATCAAACGACAAACTATGAGGCCAATAAGCCGATACAAAATAGGCCGAAAGTTATCAGCAAGAGAAAAAAAAGAAGAAACAAAAAGTGAAATTAAAAGGTCTTATAATTTTAAAAAAAGTTGTTAAAGACCAATCCCCTTCAATATATATTTTTTTCGCTCAATACACGCACAAAATTTTTTCGCTAAATTAAAGACAAAACATGAAGCCAATAAGCCGATATAAAATAGGCCGCAACTCATTGAACCGAGAAGAAAAAAGAAAAAAACGAAAATGAAATTTAAGAAAAAGACTTAAAAATTGATAAAAAGTTATTGAAGTCCCATCCCCTTCATTACACTCACACGTGCACAAGTCTTTTTTGCTTATAAAAGGACGCAAAATGAGGCCAATAAACCGAAATAACATAGGCCGAAAAAAAGAAATTTTAAAAAAACTGAAATTAAAACAAGCAAGTTGGTAAAATTACAACCAACCTAAAAAGCAAATTTCGAATACGACGGGTATTCAATATGCTAACATGCTCCAAATGTGTATGTATATTGCAGTTTCCAACAGAGATACTACTGCTGCAGCTCAGATTGCAACGTACTGAAAATGGATATCTTGAAATTTGAGATCATCCTGTGGACAAAGTTGCTTGCGGGAAAAAAGTCTGGTACCCGATAGCAATACCCTAACTCATCACAAGGGTAATAAAAAAAGAAATAAGCCTCGAATTAAAAAAAAACAATTCGGCTACGTCTCGGATTCGCTCTGCGACCTAGAGATTATGAGTCTCACACACTAACCACGGACGTTTAATATATCACAAACACTAGCCAGATATTAAAGCAGAGAACAGATGTTGGGAAATTTCCAATGCTACAGATCGTGATTATACCAAAAATTCCTTCAAATAGTGAACACTTTGACACCCAACAGAGAGCCGACGAATAACGAGCACTTTTAGTTGCAAGTTAGAAAAAAAGGTCCGTACTAATACACTAACGCTCGCAAGCTCGAGGGTGTGAACAAAGGAAATGCACTGAACTTAAAAAGTAATCAGAAGTCAGTATGCGAAACAGAAAATTTGAGTCTGAACAATTTTCAGACGTTTCCAGAAAACAAAATTAAAAAATCATGACCTTTAAAAGTTAAAATCACTTCGTTCATTTACACTAAATAAGACTACTCAAAAGAGCACGATTCACATCTACAATTGGATACAAAAATAACCATGGAACAAATCTCTCTCCAAATCTAACCTGCACTAGTTCCCAACTGTCTTCCAGGCGTGTACCTCGAATTTCTCCCCGCCGGAGACTGGCCACTCTTCTTAACTCCTCTCCCGATGTCATGCCTGTTCTCATCCACCGGGAAAGTGGAGAAATGCTTCTGGTAGAACTTGCCCACGTGAAATCTGATAGGCCGACGAAATATGAACACGATTAAAGCCAAGATCAGAAGTAGTGGGATGATGACCAGGAAAAAAACAAGCACTGCCCTGGCTGCTCCAGAGGTGTCCGGCGTCTCACTTGCTGGTCCAGAATCCACACTTCCTAAACCACATATTTGCTGAATTGTAAAATCAAATATGCCATCCATCCGAAGCACATCAAGAGGTTACGATTAGATTAAGCTTTAGATTTTCATGATAAAAATCCGTAGAAAAAAACGGTTTTAATAATTTCTAGGCCCACAGCCTTTGCGGTGTAGTGCCTATAATTTGATCAAAGCGTTTATTAAACAGAAGAACACTGATTTTCAGTAATGGTTGGTAAATTTAGAGGTAGAACTCACCTCCGTTTCCAGGCACATCGCAAAGAGGCGGTGCCCAGCCGACGTTGCAGTGACAGTGATTCTCTGAGTTGCACACACCATGGCCATTGCAACGTCTAACGCGCAAACAACTATGTTAGAATAGATATTTGTGCAACTTATTCCATATTCATTTTTTACGTTGCAACAAAATTGCAGTGTTCAATGACGCTCTTCGAATATCTGTTGAAAAACAAACAAATTAATTCGTATATTTTTTGAAACTTTAATTTCACTTATATCATGACAGAATTTTGTACCTCGCAGAAATGATGCAAATTAAAAATGCAGACCAACTTGGGACATATTTGGAGTCCGGCGATGTCTGATATGTTGGTGCACTGCTTCCCAATGCAGATGCTCTCATCCGCACACCACGTTCCGTCCCTGACGTAAGAGAAGTCGTCTATTCCGTCTGCTATCGGCTGGTATTTGTCCATGGAGTAGCACCTAGATCCGTCTCCAAATGTGGTCCAGTAAGTAGTGGAGGATACCGATACGCTCAGACTACCGCTGGATGTTCTGCATTGTAGCTTGCCACACCTGGTGAAAGTTTAAGAAACTAATTTCAGAGGTCATTTAAAAAAAAACCCACAGGAGCAAGATCATGGGCGGGTTTTTTTTCTCCAAGCCAAGGGCGGATTCGACTGCGTCACCAATCAAAGGGTCCCTCCCCTCTTTGTGCTTACTTGAGATAACCATTTTTGGCTGACTGACCATAAAATTTTTCTAAAGGAGCCAATATATATTTAGTATGAGGGAGATGCACGCGCCGAAAAACCGCAGTTTTTGGGTCAAAATTTTCTAAATGCACAAAAACGGCATTTTTGACGTGCTTTTTTTTAACAATTGCCTGCGGCGCAAAATGTTTGGTCAAATTAGGTTCTTTGCAATGTTCTGGGCGCGCTCTGAAAATCAATTTTGTCGACCAAAAAAAGGTCGACAAATATTTCAATTAAAATTTTGAAAATCCACCCTCCCCCCTCGAGAAAATCCTAGATCCGTCCCTGCCCAAAGGTAATAACGTTTTTCGGTTGGATTTCAATGATTATTTAGAGACACCTAGATTTCCAAGCCCTAGAAGGAATTTTTTTTGGTTGAATTTTAGGTACCCCAAAAAAGCAAGGAGGGGTCAATTGTAGTATCATATTGGAGCCTCTGCAGCCGTGATTCGTTATCCAAAACTGAGGGGCTGATTTTTGAATATATTTTCTATCAAATAGATTTGTAAATTATTCTAGCTTTTATTGCCCAATTTCTGCAGCTTAATAAGTATTTCAAAAGTAATTCGATCCCCTTGGCGAAAAACAAAAATTGAAATAAGGTGGTGAAAAAAGAACGACAACCGTCTACACTTGTTTTTAGACTGAGATAAATATCATGGAGGAAAAAAATTCACAAACCTGGAATTCGCCTCCGTGCAAGTCACGCCTTCACCACAGTTGCCCTTCTGATCGCCTTTCTGATTGATCCTCCAACAGGCTTCCGAAGTCTCCAGCTCGATCTTGTCATCTGGGTCGAACAGACTGAAAGCAATTTTATACTCCTGAAAACTGTCTCTTAATTGGCTCCCAGTCATTACCGCCCCAAAAACACTCAGTTCCTGAAATGACTGCTTTTAAGGCAGAAATAACTGGGTTTTTGGGGCGGAATTGACTGGAACGGAAACGTCTGGTCACGCTCTAAATTATATTATCAATTAGTCGACAAAATTTATTTTCATTTTCCATGCTTCTATTCAGCGAGCCTCCTGAAATTAGCAGCCAAAGTTAATCGTGATCAATAGCTAGCAACGTTTTTGAAGCTGTGCTCAACTCAAACTAAAGCACAGGCAGCAATATACCTCAGATTGATGATTCACGTAGCTAAAAAAAACAAGTATTGTATATATCCAAACTTAAAATTAAAAAAAAAAATCAATCGTTTTAGCATGTACAAAAAATTGTGACCAAAAGCAATTGGCTACGCTTGGCTAGAGCCAAATTTTACCGGTAAATTGAACTTAAACCAGGAGAAATTGAACTTAAACCATTCGCACGGGCTATTATTTTCAATAGCAGCATAGAACTAAATCAGAATTAGGGCCATTAACTTCGTAAAACTATAAAATTGATTATATGATTCATCAACGTCAACTTTATTAGCTTTACAAAAAGTTGCTCATAGAGTTAATAATGTTTAGACTTGGAAACTACATGCCAAATATTATTGCAATCGGACAAGTCTTTTTCTATCAGTTTTTCGCATGTGGAAAGGAGGAGGGGAAACAGGAGGAATTAGGGTGGCAACGAGATTGACTTACTCCACACATTGGTCATACACAGTCATGCACTGTCCATAGTAACAGTGGCTGCTCAGCCTGTCATTCTGACTATTGCATGGTTCCCCATTTTGTATGTAAACATCACTCGGACACGAACTCATTTTTCCGTCACAATACTCGGGCAGATCACAAGACGAGGCCTTGTCACGACACGCTGCGCCCTCCGTTCGGATTTGACATGTATTGTCACAGCATAGATCTGAGATGGAACATTGGGAGCCAGGAGTCAGCATGCATGTCGAGGCGTTGCAACAGGGGTCGTCGCAAGCTGAGAGGATTCCGCAGTCGCATTCCTCCCAGGCCTGGTTGACGAACTTGTCTCCGCAGTAAGGATCTCCAAATGTGAGAGTGGGACGGTTATTCAGACACACTCCGAAACCTACAAGAAAAAATTAAGACGCTTTACCTTTGAACTCAAATAAACGAAAGAAAAAAACTTAACGACATACATTTGCTGTGAATTCGAACCGCAAATGAAGGGAATCAATATATCTTTAAGCTCAAGAGGATTTGCCAACTTTGACTGCTAATTAATGATAGTTCACATAAGCGACGCAGATTGTTGCACTACTTGCGACACAACCTAGGCCGACAAAGAGTGGTTAGACGCCCACTGAGCCGAAAACATAAAATTGCCATAAGAAATTGTTGTCATAAAAAATTTTGAGCAATTAGAATTTATAACTTTAATATCTTGTAACAGAAACTAGTTAAATTTTTTTTGACTTTGGAATCGAATCTGCATCCTTGATATTAAGAGTCACAAACACTAACCACTCAGCCACGGAATCTTATAAGTACATTGTACATAGAAGACTGAACATTAGCCGCAGAGAAATAAAGCGCAGAACAGATGTTATTTAATTTCTTCTACAGTGAAATTTCCAAATAAGTCAACACTTCTATTTGCAATTTAGGTTAGAAAAGAGAAGGTGCGTAATAATACACTAAGCTGACGCTAACGTAAATAAAAGGGGTAGTGGAAACGCATCATCCTCAAAATATGTTTGTTGGTTGACAAAAGTGCAGATGAAATAAATGACTCAGTGATTTTATTGAACAAGTTGTTTTCAACAAACAATCTATGTTCCGAATTGATAACTCTAGCTAAAAGCGACCACTATCACCCCATAGGTAATGACTCGTTTACTTGAATGAGCGTAGCAAAACAATTCGAAAAAAAAACAAAGTTTTCAAAAAAACATTCTTGTATCTGAAATACCTCCACCAATAGGGCTTTAGAAAAGGCATTCAGTAACTCAGAAGAAAACTGAACATTGGAAAAGAGACCGCATCACAGGAACTAAGCCGATAAAAAATAACAGACAGACGACATTCCGGAAAACCTGAAAATTTCTGGTTTAAAAAAACCGGTCCCGGCCGGATTCAAACTACAAAATTTTGTCCTCTCAAGTAGGCGTATTATCGCTACGCCGGGCGCTGGATAATTGCTGTTCTGAATATTGCAAATGGGAGGAACTTTAAATCCAGGAGTGTTTTAGTTTTCTGGTCTTCATCAGGTAGCACAAATAATCATTGGAAAGGTTCGAGTGATATATCATGATAAAACAATTTGAGTCGTGATTCGAATTTCTGCCAAAAAAGGAAAAAAAATATGCCTGTCGAATATGCTTAAACATATGCTTTTCGTCAGATCCTCTCATCGTGCAACACAAAAAAAATATCTATTTGAAAAACATGAAAAAAATGTTAATTCTATTTTTTAAAGAAAATGGTCGGAACACTCTGTGCAACTTGTACAGCAACCGGCTATCCTTGTTTGATTTTGAGATTATTATGAAGAAGATGAAATATTTGCGCAATCTTACGAACAAAGTTGTTTACGGAGAAAAAAGTCTATTACCCGATTGCAACACCCTTGGATTATCGCAAGAGTAAAAAGAATCCTGGCACGTTCATGTTGTTCACAACATTGGCGCGACTCACAACATTTGAGGGGGGGGGGGGGGGGGGGCAAGTAATTCAAATACCTTGACTCAGTTTCTGCTTCAGTTTCTCTTGTTGACATACAGTGAAGTTGATTGGTCTGCCACTGGTGGTCGAATCCATGACACATTGTGAGAACTCACACGCACAGGGATCATCTGAACTTCTAGAGGGATTGTGGTCCAAGTTGAAGTTGTGGCCTAACTCGTGGGCTAATGTGCCTGCTATTTGGGCTGCAATTGAGGAATGGTCCTCTACGATACTGCCTAATAAAAAAGTTCAAATCTCACATGATAATATAGTTAGTGCCAATTTTTGGCAATATCGGTGTCCTTGAGCAAAAAACTGGCATTTATTTACAGCTTTTAACAAATTTATCGGAAGGCGTCTTATATGTTTGCAAACAAATCTGACCTTTAAGCTAAAACTTTTTGTTTTCAAGTTGAGGGCTTGAAGTTATTTTAGAAACCGTTAAAAAAAATTATTAAAAAACAGTCGAAAAAAAAAGTCGAAAATACATGTTGAAAAAACTAGGTGAACCACAATTTTCGTATGTCTAGATAAAAAACAACTATGGTTCCAGCTAAAGCAGGAGGTACGTGTTTGATATTGAATGAATTTGCTATAATGATGCGGCACGAAAAATGTGATTTCAAAAATTGGACTTTGCCCAAAATAAGTGAGAAGAGTAAAAATATAGCCACTTATAACGGTAGGCTATCAACAACCTGCTGTTTCGATTAAACCTATGGTATCAGATTTGGCACGATAGTTAGCGAGAAAAGTCCAAAAAACGGTCAACAAATCAAAAGTTGACATTTCCGAGAATCATAGCTTTTGCAGAAGGGATTCATTGAACCTGTTATTTAAATTGAACCCAAAACCTCAGATATGGGAGTGTAGTTCTCGAGAAAAATCGAAAAATGTTTTAAGAAAACGGTCAAAAAATTAAACTTTTTCGAGGGCAACAACTTTTCGTGTATAAAAATATGTGAGTGGCCGCTAACGCTGGGGAGCTTCCCACAAACCTTCATCTTTATTGAACCCACAAAATTAGATTTTTAGATTTGAGAGGCTAGTTTTCGAGAAAACGAAAAACAAATCAAAATTACTAGCGTGTAACGCACACCTCCGATACTCATAGTAAACTGCATATATTGGAAAAATCATCTGCATTCTTTGAGTGTACTCTGACAGCACCCAATTACAAGGTTCGTAAAAAGTTCTACGAAAAATTTAAAATGAACTAAGAAACGTCACATCTGGGAAACTCTAAGCAAAATTAAATAAAATTGCCCGCAGCAATTGACAACTAAGCTGACAACCGACAAGCAGACCGATTTTATTTGAAAAAAAAACAGGTCCCGGTCAGATTCGAACCCATGACCTTTGCCGTCCGAGGCATATTCGCTAACCCCAGGCTAAGTTTGGCGGCGAGTGCATTGGAGTTTGAATTCATTATGAGCCAAGATACAAGTGATTCAATTGATTCAGTTTAAGATGGCATTAACCCGAAAAAAGTCTATATTCCAGTTTGATAACGCTGGCTTATCGCAAGCTTTAAAATTCGCTGGCTCAAGGTCAGAATTTTTTCAGAAAATTAGGGCATTGTCCAATAAATTTGTTAAAAAATACAGCGCTGATTTAAATTATCGGGACAAAACGAACAAAATTTGAAATTTTAAACACGTTTTTCTAAAATTAGGTTAAGATTAGACAAAAAGTGAAGAGAATAACAGTCGCATAGAATTACACTGCATTTTCTTCCGAAAATCTGCACCAAAATTTTACCCATAAATTGGTCATTTCGGCTTTTTCTAATTAATCAAGAATCACGCTGAAACCACAAAGTTAATTGATGCGAAAATTATACGAAAAGAAGCTTATTACACAGCGCAACATAGTTCTCGAACAATAATAATTCAAAAAAATTGCGTAAAACGTTTGAAATTAGTTTTTAGCCAAAAGATTTTGATTTTGATATAGTAAAAATGACCTTTTCTGGCTATCACCCAAAAAATATATTCTTTTCTACGGATTTATTGAAATTTTATCCTTCCAAAACTATGTTGCGCTGTGTAATAGGCTTCTTTTGATATAATTTTCTCATCAACTGACTTGGCAGTTTCAGCGTAATTCTTTTTTAATTAAGAAAATCCAAAATGAACCATTTTTGGGGGAAAATTTTTGTTGAGATTTTCGGGGAAAAACTGCACCATATTAATTCTGGTGAAATTCTAAGCAACTTTTCTTCTCTTCACTTCATGTCTAACCATAACCCAATTTGAGAAAAACGCGTTTGAAAATTTAAATTTGTTCGTTTTGTCCGGATAGTTTAAATCAGCACAGTATATCCTTTGTAGAATTAGGTTTCTTTTAATCGTGAACTTGGTGTGAGGATGACTAAGTCAGCAGTTTTGAGTTCATATATATTTTTTGAACCTTCGTTCCTAGTCAATGCTTCATTGATTTTGTTCATATTTGTTGACCGAAAAGGATATTGTCAACAATTTGGAATTAATTACACAAGTCAGGCTCTTGTCACATATATCTCACAAAATCAGTTTCAAAAAAGTTCGGAAATTAACTTCACCAGAGCAAAAAATTTTATTGATGTGCAATCAAAGACCAACCAAAAATTTAAAGTTTTCCAAATATTTGAAGAGAATCTCTCGTGTACCAATCACAAAGTCACAGATTATGGCAAAATTACCTGACAAGGTCTCCCGGCACAAAGTGCCCATGGGTGCCAATCCAATAGTGCTCCCGTCCAACTCTGCTCCCGTGATCAACACTCCATTATCATGACTCAGCAAATCTCCCAGACTTCTGTACCTCCACGCTAAGAAACTGGACATCAAATCGCCAGCATCCGTAGTAGCTTCAATGGGTTCCGCTTCCGGGGTCTCCCAGATGACGACATCAATGAGAACAAGGTTCAAATCCAGACCTTCAATTGAACTGTAGAAGAGGTCAGCTGCATTGATGATGTCAATGGCGCGATCATTGATCTGCATTCAAAAAGGCAAGAATCTGTACAAATTTCAATTATTCTAATATAACAACCAAAATATTCGTCTTCAACATACCATTGCTATCATTTTAAGGACATTATAATCAGAAAGGAAAACACTAACATCGGAACTGCTTTTTTTCTGAGAACAACTGCTGTGCCCATGTTACATGTAATTTTCTAATTGATGCTGAATTCCAGACTTACGGTTTGAACGTCTGAGCCATATTTGTCAAAATAAGCATAGTCGTGAAAGAGTGAGACCTCCACATATCGAGTTTGTTCGAAACTGTTCCGTCTCACCCTCAGCAAACTTTCTCTTCCCTCCTCAACTGAAACTGGCTCCACCGGACAATGTTTGCCTGCATTTTTCTCAGTATCTTTCAAGTCATCATTGCTAAAAATAATCCACGACCCGTCCGGTTCTGTATGCAAAGTCCACATTTTACTCTCCAGCAAAATTAATCCAGAAAGAACTCCATTGCAAAACTTTAATCTCACACCATTTTCTGAGTTTTCGAGTAGTGACTGCTCGTTTATTTGAAGCACTGTACCTTCATAGAAGCACCCTGAGACAGAAGAATTTGATAAATGTGAACTGAAAAACTGCGACTTTTTCGTCAATTTGAGAACAATTTCACCAAATTTTTCATCGTTCGTTTTCAATCGAAGTCGATAATTTTCTGAATAAAACGAGTCCTCAAATTTCGCCTCGAGAATTTCCTTCCAGGAATCCAATTCAGGCTTAACAGATGATATTGCTAGTTGTGAGAAGGCATTTTGAGTAAAGACAAAAAGCTTTATGAGTAGACAAGCGATAGAAAGTCTGCAGTCATAAGCGGCCATGGTGTAACAAAGAAACAATGAAAGCGACTACAAACCATATCATCAGAATATTTGAAGTCACATTACGTAAGGTCTGTACAATTACGTCATAGTTAGATCTGAAGAGAGCAAACATCCTTTTTTAGTCATGAGCAAGACAACTCTTTTTTAGTAATTTATTAACAAAAAAGATAACTCTTAATCAGTAATTTAGTAGCAAAAAAGATCGGATCTCCTTTGCCATTCCCCCTGTTTGTAAAAAGTGGGGGTAGATTCGTTACTAGGTACATAATAAGCATATGCATAACCATTGAATCATTTCATTATAGGGGTGGCAATTCGTTATAAGATACCAAAGGGTGGGAATAATTGAAGAGATCCATAATATGTTACAGATATGTTGATGTTTGATTCAGTTAGTACGCAAAAGCTGATGAACAGCCTTCCTAAATTTAGTTATAACAAACCTCGCTTCCACTCTATTTATCAAGAACGATTTTTCGAATTGGCTTTCCAAACAATTATGTAGGAAAAGAAGTCTGCAAAAAAAATTAAAAAAAAACAAACACTACCAAAATATTCCATGCGTTTAACTCGAATTGTCTCGAATGAACTTCACTTTTATATTTAAAAAACCATTGGAAGAAATATACTTTCAAGCTACAATTAGCATCGAAAAGAAAAAATAAGCAGATAATAATGTGTAGGCAGACACCCGTTGGGACAAAAATGTAATTCAAAACTCGAGTGTTAAAACACTTGGAAACTGAAGTTTGAGCTTTCAATGGAGCACACACTGGCATAGGAAATTTTTCCCCCTTAAAAGAAAACAGATCAGGTAATTAGTTCGATGTTTTTAAGCCGACATTGTTTAAGTCAAACCAATCAAACCACTTGCGATCCAAAAACTATAGAATGAAAGCACCATGACGCTCAAAAATTAGCAGACAGAACTTCAAACGATGTTACAATTGACGAAGGATGTTGAATAGCGAAAAAGATTAATATAGAAGGAGGTTTTTTTGCGTTTAAATTCATTTAAGCTTCTCAAATAGGTCCTAGTGATCTGACTTTGGGCACTTGAAAATTAGTGCCCGAGCGAGACCTATCGATCTCAAAAGTAATGCCAGACAATTCAAGGGGAAAAAATCGGTAAATAGGTCGACAGAATTAAAGCCACAGTCATTAAGTTGAATTTCAGCCACCAATTTTCGCAAAAAAATCATGTTTGAAAAAACTGCATATGAGGCCCAAATAGGATTCACGATAGCTATAAAAATAGCGTATGCAAAGTGGACTACAGAATTTGGAATCTACACCGACAGAGTTTAAATCGACAACCAGAAGCTGAAGCAGACAAATCATCAGGAGAAAATAATATCGAAACTATAATAATACATACAATGGTTTAAGACTAGATATAGCATGTACCAGTACTGACTATTACCCAGTAGGTAAATTTGAATTTTCATGAAAATGAGCATGTCATCAGCATAGCAACATCATTAGTGCTTTTCTTAAACTAGTTGTTGACCCGAAAAAATTTAATAACGCTCGCTAATCGCAAGCGCAACACTGAGGCGAAGCAGATCATCGCACCTTTGCGATAGAAGAATGAATGACTCACTGCTTGCAGATGAACCTATAAACCGAACAAAAACCTGTAAAATTTGCAAAAACATCTAGAATCTTGGAACTTTAAAACTGTACTGTTAGATTCTTTTTAAAATCGGCAAAACAAAGCATCACGCTACATGTGATATAACCATACATAACAGAATAAGCTAAACGATATAAAGAGATAAAAGCTCTAGAAAAAAAAAACAAAAAAATATATCTACCAAAACTTTTTCTGTTTATCTTGAATAAAATTTCTTTTCTTTATTATTTTCTCGGAAGTATGCCAAGATGTAAAACAACTAAATGTTAAATAAGCTTCGAAATGTCAAAACTTATAAAGCAGTAACAAAGCCGACAATTTTTGAGCAGACAAGTTGTGCCGAAAAAATGTGTTTTATTAGAAAAACTCACACACTCAAAAAGTTTTCAAGTTCCTCCTTGAAACACCCCTTTGCGCTTCAAACGATTAAAAAAGGCTTCTCAGCTGATATATTATCTGCGAAACATTTTAAGCCGAAAAAAAAAAGAAAACGGATATAATGAAATCGGAGGTGGTAAATATGCAACCAATATAAAAATTTCGAATTTTAGAACGCAGGCATGCTCAGAAATTGTCTGTTCTCCATCTGTTTGTTGGTTGATGAAAAAAGAGACGGCAAAATTTTCAGTGATCTTGTGAACAAGTTATTTACGGGAGAAAAGTCTAAAAACCGATTGCAATACTACACTTTATCGCAAGGGTAATGAAGCTAATAAAAAATTCACTAAATCAAAGTTGTTAAATTCACAACCAAGATAACAAAGAAAACCAGTTTCAGATTCAACGAGTATTTAAAATACAAACAAGCTCAAACTATGTTGATAAAATTACAAAAGAGCTGACGAAATGATTCAGTGAATTTATTAAACCTGTTGTTTCCATGAATAAAAGTCTATATTTCGATTTGATAATAATCTTCTTGTCAATTGGATTTTTCTTTTGACCGAAAAAAAAACTGCGAAACCAATAGATCAGCCGTCTCTATATTCGAAATAAAACTAAAGCAAATTTGAAACATTGATAAAGCCCGCATTTTTCCAATAAAACGCCATGGACAAAGATATAAGGTTTGAAGATGATCTGAAAAATAATGCCCCTCGATCCCCCCAAACTACCAAGCTTCAAGTTCACGCTCACTTTGCCGACTGCAAAATATTTTGCTATTTACTAGTACCAACATTGTAACCAGGCAAATCTAAAGGGCCAATATTTGCGACTGATTTTTATTAAATCAATCAGGAAAATTTATCCGAAAATTATTCAGAAAATGCCCGTAGAGCCCTCCTGATTCATTAAATAGTTCTCTCTCGTGCATGACGTGGATAAATTCTGAAGATAAAATCATGATTGGAACAGAATTTTTTTGATATTAAATTACTAAGACAAGAAATTTTCGAACATGATTTTATCAAACTACAAACGATCAAAATAATAATTAATAAGAAAGTCCATTAATATCGGCTACTTTCAAAGTTATTTGAATTATATAGAAAACTTTTCGAATGTGACCAAACATTTCTTCAGGCGCTGACGTCTGCTTGATTCTCAGTTTTGCAGACAGTTGCTTATGAAGGTGATACAGTGTTCTGAATATTCGTCAGGATATTTGACATAATGAGCAACATGCACTGAATCCTTAAACCTATGTGACCCTACGGGTAGCCCATTTTGACTTCTGTACCGGATCGAAAGTTCCACATCCTTAAACGGAATCAGACTGTCTATATCCGAATAGATATAGTACAACGGCCAGTGTTCGGTTCGAGCCCTATTCGCTAAGCTAACTAAAGACCTCCACCCGAAAATAATTCTTGTAAGTGGAGATAGTACTGCAAAGAAAAAAGCACATGCGATTCTCAAAAGTGTCTGGAAGGTGGTCAAGTTTTCCATTCTAGCAGATATAAGCGAGTATCTGTACAACGTTGAGACGTGAGGTCTACCGGGACAACTGTCTAACACGGCTCCACAGACTTTCAGATGATCGTACTTATTTCCAAACAGAATCAACTCCACTAGTTCAGAGTAAAACGCCATTCCGTTGTTTGAGAACACATGAAAGAATACAGGATGCTCTTCCAATCCCAGATCGGCACTTATTTCTAGAAACTTCTGAGCTTGTTTCTTAAGACTGATCATATCATCAACAGTAATGAAGTAGCGTCTAAATTGGGGTTTGAAAGCGACTGTTGTTAGTCCACACTTGGCATACATGTTCGAGTATTTAGCCAGGTGAGTATCTGTGCATCCAGCCCAGCCAATCAGAAACACGACGGGCTCTTTTTCCTGAATGAACATTATCTAATTGAGCCTCACCAACAAAACATAGCCAACAGACAATTTTAAAGGCAATCACACATACATTGCATGTAATAAATTAGAATTTCTCAAATAGTATTTTAATTATTATACTTTTGTTTGAAACAAATAACTTTTTTCAGTTCAACTGATTAGAAAAGCATTAACTATGTTAACTTAACACTAATCAAATGTCAAAGTCCATGGTATTATAACGCTTATACAGCCTGCAGATTCAAAAAGGCACCAAAGTAACACTTTACGTGCAACTTAGGCTGGAAAAAAAATGCATCCTACAACGCTCGTCTAATTTGCGACTTAGGTTGGAAAAAAATTGCATCGCAGCTGCGCTCGTGTAACAAGCACAGGAAAGCGAAAAAAAATTAATAAAAACTTTTGCAATTTTCAATTTTCGAAGACAAAAAATATCAGGCTAAAGCTCTTCAAATTAAAAATCAATTTTTAATTAACGCTTTTCTGATTTAATTATTCAAGCTAAAGAAAACTGGATCAATAGGTAAATTTTTCTGGGAAATCTAAAAATTAAAATCTACTTTGGAAACTAGAAATCGTTTGTTTTTAACGCCATTCCCGCTTTCTTAATTGGAGAGTGCCATATACCTAACTTTTAGCAGACGAACTTAAATAGAAACCAAAAACAGCATTAATACGTAAGCCCAATCCATAATTGAATTAAGAAGAATGAATGATCTTATGTAGGTATCGGATCATTTCAACACTTTTTTTTGAAGAAAAAAAACGAATCATCAAGACGAATGTAAGTGAACATCACTTCGACCTTTTACACTGAAAGTGTTAACGAGCTCTCAAACATAGCCCCGAAAATATTCTGCTTTCAATTAAAGACTCAATTAACTCACGGTAATAGACAAAAGTGAGCGATGTTTATTGACCTTCCAATTCCAAAAAGTTTTCCAGAACTGTTTTTGTTTTTTTTTAATCTTTTTGGATAAATAAACCCATTTTGAGAAGAATCAAGAGGGAACATTTTCATTCCAATTTAAAACCTTTAATTCAAAAACCACATTTGAAACTATAAGCCATTCAAATTTTATTGCGCTTTTTTTGCATTTGTCGCTGGGGACGTAAAAACACGTTCTTATGAACTTTTTGCAACTTTTTTTAAACCAAAATTACATTTTTCGGCTTGCGCCTTCTCAAAGTTAATACATATTGGCGCTATGGACGCCTTTGGAAAAATTTTAGGGACAATTGGTCCGCATTAGAAGTCTTAAATTAGTACCAAATGATGGGCCCTTTGGGTGGCGAGTGGGTCGAGTCCCTAAGAGAGGGACCCCTACCCGCTCTAAATCTGCACCTGGTTCAAGTTAGATTTTACAAACGAATTCGAAGTGAAACCAAATATCAGACCGCCAAATTTTAGCAAAAACAAACGCAAACTTTTTTCTTAAAAGAAAGACAAACATAGGACCTCAATATAAGTTCAATAAATGCCTTCACTCTGTTCATTCTCACCTAGAAAATGACATGTGTTCTTAAGAGAGGAAGTGAGAGAATATTAACTTTCACAAAAAAAAACAAGTTCACTTAAATTCATTTGCGATGCTGAGCACATTTACAGAACACTTTATCGCGGTACAAATGAGGGATTGACTTCAAGTTTCTAGAAAGATTTGCTTGAAAGAGCTAAAAATTTTCTTTGAAGGAAAGTTGAAAAAATTTCAAAAGAAGCAATGAGCCAAAGAAAGCTCTTTTTTGATAAAAGCAACCAATTTGAGAAAACTTCAACAAACACTGATAAACATAAACTAAACACAGAGGCGAAGCGGTACTTCGCATCAATTGCAACAAAAACGCAAGCTCCGAATTGCAAGCTAGCGAATACAAAATGAAATGCAAATAACAAAATACGAAGGGGAAAAATTTAAAAATAATTTCAGAAAAGCGAAACCACCACAAATTTCAGAAAATACACAACCACCAGTATTAAAAAAGCTCATAGTATTGAACGAGCAGCACCTATGCCCACAAGTAGGCAGACGACCATTGAGCCGAAAATAAAAAAAAGCCAAAAGAAATTATTCTCATAAAAAACTTTTGAGCAACTAAGTTTTAAAACTTTCAAATCTTGCAACAAACTATTCATCATTTTGCAAAAACCTAATCTTGCAACAGACTATACATTTTTTGCATTTGAAGAGACTCAAATTAAGATAACTCAGCAGATGAAAGCCGGAAACATTTAGACCGAAAACAGCTTTTCAGCGAAAAAAAAATAACAAGAAAAAAATACGAAGGGTTAAATCAAAAACACTTGAATCCACGAGGAAACTTGCTGACAGCACAGGAAAATTCCCCAATGTGGCAGCTAAGCCGAAAAAATACAAGCCGACAAACAGTCCGACCAATCAAATTTTCCAGGAAAAATTCAATTTCATACATACTTCAAAAAAAAACAAGGTCCGACCGGGATTCGAACCACAGACCTTGGGGTACAAGGGCATCCGCGTTACCTCTAGGGTAAGTGGGAAAAGTCTCAAAGTTGCTTAGGTTCACTAATAAAGCAGCTTCACAATTTCTTGCTGATGAGCAAGAACAGTTGTTTACGGTGGAAAAATTTCCCGATTACAAGACACTTGCTCTCGCAAGTGTAATTATATATGAGGTTACAAGTGAAGTTTAATACCAAGTTTGAAATTACAAGATGGCACCAAATAAAAATAGACACAATTTAGCAAGTAATAACTTGGAATATAATAAACTGAGGGCATTCACACCAACTTTGCATGTAATAAGTTGGAATGTATTAAGCCACATTATGTATAAATTGTTCATTTCAAAAATTTTGGAGATATATTGAAAAAGAAATTGGGAACTTTTAAAATTGGATGAAAAAAGGTCACATTTCATTTGAAAAATCTTTTATGACTAATAATTTTGATAAAACTAACAAAATTAGATAGGGTCAATAGGTAATGTTTTTAATCCACTGGGAGATCATTTGCGCCATTTGCAATTTTGTAATTGGAGACGTTAATGTCTTTCTTTTAAAAAATGAATTTGAAATGAAGAAAAGAAATAAAAGGTCAAAAAGTTTGAGCGTGGAAAAATAGAAGTTGAGCGTCGACAACTTTTCAGACTTTCCCTTGAAAAAAAAACAGGGACTAAATGAGTGTCGTCACTTCGTTCAGCGACACTTGAAATGTTCAACAGAATAATTGCGATTTAAACTCCAGATAAAAAGAATTTACCCTGATGTTATCGGGTACACCCGAGGAAGGAAACTCTTCGTTATTATCAGCAGTAGGACTGTCCTCGTCGTCGTCCTCGTCGGGCATTCGATTGGCAAACTGAGCCGCATACTCCAATTCCTCGCTACTCTCGGACGAATGCGAGTCTCTCCTCACTTTCTCCATCTTCACTCCTTGTTTGACCTCTTCAATTGAACCCAACTTTCAATAATGAAAACAACTCAGAAAAATCTGAAACAGTTACGAGACTGAATGTTTTTCTATTTGATTTCAGCTTTCTTAAATAGTTTACCGGCTGAATGCGTTTCTTTATTCAAACAAAACTTTCGGCAATCAAAAATAAGGATAGACTAAAATATCGTAGGCAACAATATATGACCGGGTTAGAACTAGAAATCGATCATTAACATTAATCTAACGCAAACATGAAAAGAAAGATGTGGATTGAATCAACATATTCTTTTAATCAGAGAAATAACTAACTCAATTAGCAGATTCTAGACCTAAAACAATTTTGGGTAAAGGACAGAAAGACGAGCCTTTCTAGACTGAACTTAATAGGCAATGATAAGAGAAAGTAAAGCAAACAAAGCCTGTTAATTGTAAACAATTAAGGTCACCTTTCTCTCAACTTGACTTTTGACATTACAGCCAAGCTGACTCACTCGTTTCTCTCAACTTTTCAAAAACAGCATGACTTACAAGGAAATGACAAACTTTCAGGAGTATGAAGAAAAAAGAAAAAAATGAAGTTTGAAGCATAGACATTTTACACCTCGTGGACTGTGGCCTCTTGCTAAAGTGGTGGAAACCTTTCCTGGACAAGATGGAATAGTCCGCTCAGTGAAGCTGAAAACGCCAACTGGATTCAAAGTTCGACCTGTGGTCAAATTGAGCCGCGTTTTCCCAGTTTCGCAGTAACCAAGCTCCAAATAGCTAACCAACCAAATAATCACGCAACTCAGCCTTCAACATATCAACTCGACAAAGATGAACAAATCTACGACTCTTCAATTCAACTAAGACAATCAGCTCAACGATAGACAAACCAAGATGAAGATGAAAAAGAACAATTTCTGGTTCCCTTATCTACTGGTTCCCTTATCTTTGTATTTTACCGTATCCTTACTATTTTATTCAATACTTTATTTGCAAGCTCTGCAAATGTGGGCGGGTGTTAATTGTAAACAATTAAGGTCACCTTTCTCTCAACTTGACTTTTGACATTACAGCCAAGCTGACTCACTCGTTTCTCTCAACTTTTCAAAAACAGCATGACTTACAAGGAAATGACAAACTTTCAGGTAAAATAATGTTTCAATTTATACGAAAACTCGGGATTAATATCAACTTTTCTGAATAACCCCCTTATTAACAGTTCCCCTTTTTCTAACGTTCGCCTTTTAGTATTCCCCGTACCATGTAATATAATATCCCTATTTATGATATTATATTTACCTTAGTTTTATCCCTGATTTACTATTGTATTATTTTTCATGTACTTACTCAACTGATGCCCAACTGCATGGAACTCCTTTGACTCAACCCTTAAAACTACCCTTACTAACAATTGGTGTACTACTCTCCTCAGGTAATTTACCCATTTATTATAAAGCCGTAACAAGGCACAGAATACGTAGACAATGATTCGCCGAAAATGTGATCATCCTTCATTACAACAGTTAGTTTCGCTTTCCTTACACAGATACGAAGCATGGCAGCACTTGCGATACAAAATATGTACCAGAAATCAGAACTACACCGTAAAAACAACTTTCTTTAAATACTGCGACATGCTCATGTTTCGAAAAAAAATTAGAACAATTACAAAAGACACGATTTAGCTGTTCTTCAACTCTTATACTCTTAAAAGTTCACTTGACAAACTGAAAATGTGCCAAAAAACATTTGCGAAGGAGGATTTTTTCACTCCTACTACTGGCTGGTCATTTTTTAAGCATTTCATATTATTTCAATCCCAAAGCATCAAATTTTCAATAAAATTTAGCTTAAGCGCTATTTATTGATTTCTCCTGAATATCAGAAGAATGAAAAAACAAAACAATAATTCAAAATAGCTTCCAATAATAAAACGATTTCTTTAAAATCTCAAAACTAAAATTAAGCCAAACATTCTAAAAAGGATTTAAACATACCAAAAATTTATTTCCAACTAGTTAACAAGTACTAGCGTGTAACGCACCTCCGGTGCTTCGAATTTTCAACGACTCAAAAAACTATTATTTGAGTGTACTCTGACAGCACCCAATTACAGGGTTCGTAATTACAAATTTTGCTAAATTTTTTATTCAAGTTTTTTATACAAATTTTGAACCATAAAATTTTGCGAAGTTTCATATAAGTCCTTCAAAAATTTTAAAACGAACTAAGAAACGTCACATCTGTGAAACTGAAAGCAATTGAGCGGTCGCATTTGGACGCAAGATTTGCAACTCCTGAGAGTACTCCTACAGTACCCAACTACAACGTTGCGAAACTCAAATTTTGAGAAACTTCATTTTAGGTTTTCTAAAAAAAGGTATTCACATCTCGAAAACTACAAAAATTGGAGCAGTATTTTTTGATGGCAATATTCGCAATCTTTGAAAGTACACAACTACAGGGTTGGGAATTTCACTTAAATTAATTATTTTGTAATTTGAGTTTTCTGAAAATTTCCAAAAAATCACAAAAATCGTCATATCTCTTAAACAAAAACGATTTGGACATTCTTAATTGGAGGCCGAAATTGCAACCCATGAGATTACTCTGACAGCCCCCCATGGCGATATAGTGAAGCCCGCAATTAAATATATAATAGATGCAATCAAAATACTCAATTAAAATTGGTCAAAAACTCAGCAAAAAAATAGAAAATAAAATCTATTAAGCTGAAGGTTATTGAAAGTGATGTTATACAGATTTAGTGACCAGGCCAACTCCCCCTCTTTCTTGAACTCAAAAATTGGAGCAGTATTTTTTGATGGCAATATTCGCAATCTTTGAAAGTACACAACTACAGGGTTGGGAATTTCACTTAAATTAATTATTTTGTAATTTGAGTTTTCTGAAAATTTCCAAAAAATCACAAAAATCGTCATATCTCTTAAACAAAAACGATTTGGACATTCTTAATTGGAGGCCGAAATTGCAACCCATGAGATTACTCTGACAGCCCCCCATGGCGATATAGTGAAGCCCGCAATTAAATATATAATAGATGCAATCAAAATACTCAATTAAAATTGGTCAAAAACTCAGCAAAAAAATAGAAAATAAAATCTATTAAGCTGAAGGTTATTGAAAGTGATGTTATACAGATTTAGTGACCAGGCCAACTCCCCCTCTTTCTTGAACTCAAAAATTTCATCGCCTTCATTCATACGAAAAACCTCTACGCTCCTACCTAATCAGATGAGCCTAGATTTTCTTCTTACATATCGTCTTGAAAAAATGTTGATATTGTTAATTAAAAAGCGCCCAGTTATCGAATATTCTGTGCCAAAACTACCAAAATTAAGCTTAGATTTCATTTAAATGATGGGAAAAAACTGTCACTAAAATTGAATCCAGATAATCGAATCGTTAAAAAGTTCTTCGACAAAAATTTCTGGAAATAATAATGGCAAGCCCTCTTAGAGATAGGCTGTCCAACGAAAGTTTCCGGCCAGTCAAAATGTAGTTGATAACGCCGCGCCAGCCTGCTATATGTCTCGTTCAATCGACGTAATCGTTATCTATCATATTTTTCCCTCTCGACTGATCATACCCATTATTGCTACTTTCACAAGTAGGCTAAGCACCTGTAAAGAAGTATCTCCTATGCCTAAGACTGTTTCAATGGACGTCATAAGGGTTTATCAAACATGTTAATGATCCCACAATCAAAAAAGTCTCCTCACTTCATGCTTCAAGACTTCTTTTATTACCGGATAAGCAGAGCGTTGATATCTGACCACGTGGACACAAAATGGTACTTATATTTTTTATACGACACACCAAAAACCAGCAAGGAACCAAGAAGACAATTTTATCATGACCATGTGATATTGATATCTTTTTTGAACAAGCGGCGCTTTGATCGCCCCTTTGTAATAATTTTCATAGTTTTCTGACGCAGTTTTTGTTTGAAACCTCGCTTGCTTGATTCGTAACCTGCCGCTTGTCAACCAGAAAGGAAAATAAGCAATGAAGTAGGCTAACAAAAAACCTGCTGTGAAAAAATCGTTAAAAAGATGTCAAATAAAGGAACAGCGAGATTATTGCTAAAAGTTGTGATTTTGAACAAATAACAGATCAAATCTGATCAGCAAATAACAGATTAGCTGTGAAAAAAAAACCGTTTTAATGAATGTGATTTTAAAACACGTCCGTACTAATTAAATTTGGAATTGATTTATTTTCCAGTGGGAGAGCACTCCAATTTTTTTTACCAACAAACGCGAAGCTGCGCAAGCCGCATGCAGATTTAATTTCTGATCTGCGAATAAGACTAGTACGTTTTAGGCAAGAGCAAAACTCGATAATATCTGCAAGATAAATCGAACTTCTTTCAGGCCAATAAACTGTTTATTTGCCAAGTGTTATCAACTTGCAATCAGTCGTTCTTTCAATAGGAAGTCTGTGTAAGGAAGCACGTCATGTCGAAAACCATTTATATTACTCCACTTTCGAAACCCAAAAACAATACGACAGCTAGCATTATGTAGTCACTGGAATTTCTTTTATAGATAACGAGATCGAGATCAGCCAGGATATACTGTTGCAATAATCTAGTCGGATAAGAATTAAGTTCCAGGTTATCATAAGACGGCTTCCGAATATCTGACACTGTAAAATTTTCTTAGCTGAAAATATAAAAGCTACAAACAGAATGAACCTGCTATTGTCAAATAAAAGTAGAAAAAACTTCCAAGAGTTTGGGAAGAAATAAAAGATTGACAGTTTTCCATTCACTGTAAAAGTGTCCAACTTTGTGATATCTCGCGGACGACAATCTTGAGTGTTTCCAACATTGCATGACAAACTTGCATATCCAAATCAATTAGATGACTTCCATATCATGCTCAATTGGACTAACGGAATTGATTTTAATTGATGATACGGACAAATAAAGCGTGGTATCATCAGCACGAACTTGATAATTTAAATTGGGGCAATTTACAGCTGTCGATTAGAGGATGAGGTGCCACTGCCGTGTCAGTAGTATCTTCAGTTGAAAATTTAGATGCAACAATTACTTTTTGACGCCGATTCGAAAGGTATATTATGACCAGATACAAACAAAGTGAACAGATTTGATCGCCGAAAAATTTATTTGGTTTAAGGTTCTGTAAGTCTGCCTAACATCACATTTTAAAGCTTTCTCCAATGATATTTCATTATTCACTAGTACGTTTGAATTTCTTATCTCTATAATATTACTTTTATGCTTTATGGCCTGTCTAGTGATTACAATATCAACTTTCAGCTTTATCTTTTCCTTATTCCTGGTAAACCTTGTTTTGAAAAAAAAAAATCGGCTGCTAAACACTTTTTATTTTCGGCACTCTTGTACTGAGACACTTGTACTGAATCTTGAGTGAAACAATTTTTTTACTCAACTGTTTATCGCCTATTTCGTTCAATTAGCCGCGCAAATGCGTTCATTTTGTTTGTTTTGCTTATTATTGATTTTAGTGTTTAGAGCAGACCCAAATCTTCGGGGCCCAGGAAATTAGACGATAAGCAAATTAGACGGATGCTACAAAAAAGGAAATAAGACGATTTTTTTACATATCTGGCATTTTAGACGTCACTGCTATGAAAAGGAAAGGGCCAACAAAATTTTTTTAAGAGTCAAGTTTCAAAAATACAAAAAGAACAAAATGACATCATCTATCAAAACAATTAGTTCAAATGAACATTAAATGTCAAAGCCGAATATAACAGGAGTTTTGAATTGAATCAATTATTCATAATTGACATGTAAAACTTTTTGGCCACCGCAATTTAACCGTTGTCTGCAAACAAGTTTATTTTTCTCACGCAATTTGTCTGCAAACAATTTTAATCTCCCTCACTTTCAACTATTTTCTCACAATTGCAGTTTTGCAAAATCTATTAATTACCTTTTAAGTGCCTCCGTCTAATTTGCTTATCGTCTAATTTCTCAAATCCCATATCTTTGTCATTGGTGGCGTCCCTCATGCTTGAAGGACCGAATGCTTGAAACTAATTTTAGCTTACTTTCAGCCAATCAGAATTGAGTATTCAAAATCTCAAAGTAAATCGCGAAAATCTCTAAGTAAGAAAATAAATCCAGGCAATTAGTGTTAATATTGACCGATTAGATAATAAGCAGATGAGTTTTCAAGACTGAAAAAATTCTTATGATTTTGACCTCATTAATCTTGTTGATTATCTGAATAGTATTGCAGTTGCAACCCGCAATTTGTTATAGATGTTTTTTTTTATTATTTTCCACTGATTTAATACATTTTCTGTTGATATTGACTTCGATTTTGTGAGAAAGGCATTTAGCCAATAGAAACGCTTAGCGATTTTGATTGGTTGAAATTTTTCAAGCATTCAGTCCTTCAAGCATGAGAACCCTCCCCTTTGCCATTTATCCAATTTAGTCCAATTATTTGTCTCAACAAAACACATGAAAACTGATTTATTGAAAAATCAGTTCAAAAACAATCACAATCAAAAAGGCTCAAACCTAACTTACAAACATATTTATTACAATTTCAGACGTCTCATATGGTGGTATATAAACCAGCCGAAGTATAAACCATCCGAAAATGCGTAATAGCTTAATAAAAGTTAAGTAACAATTATGTTAAATACACTAACACTAGCTCGTTAGTGTAAACAGTTGTTCAAGTCTTTCAAATTTCATTGATATGACATAACATTTCGGCTGGCTTATATATTTGTCGCATTTTCGGCCGGTTTATACTTCGGCTGGTTTATTCACCCTTGTATCATATGCAGGGTTAAAAAGAGTTTTCACGACTTGAAATAAAACCGCTATGAAGCAGCCGCTAGCTCTATGGCTTCGTGTCTTGCAGTCGTAAAAGAGGCAACCAAAGCAGTAAGCTGCAAGAACTCAGACGCTCCGGCGAGCAACCTTTCCTCAATATCTGCCATTTTAGACAACAATTTACACTTAACAGCATGTGGAAAGTCAATCTTCACACAGTACAGATGAACTTGAGTGATAATATCCTGTAAAGAGTATCCTTTGGTAGAACAAAAATCGAAGATTCCGTCGACACAAGCCGAGAACTCTTTATTGAGGAGCCACTGGACGATGGTGTTGATGTCTTGCTTTGAGGGGTTCCCTGTACAGACGTAGACGGACTCTTCGTCCACTGTTTTGTACGCAGTTGCACAAGACTGAAGGATGTTCAGAGAACGACGCATGTCTCCTAAACAGGACAACGAGTAAATTATATCTCTCATACGAGAACGCTGACGCATAATTCATCACTAACTAGATTAGCAGAACTTGATAACTGATAAGCATCAACATCAAAAAAAGTGTTTCTAAAACAATTTAGCGGGCAATGAAATCATTTTTAAACATCTTTGAGCACTCGGCGTCGGCACTTGAATTACATGAAAAAAAAAATTAAGCATGTCTTTGGGGAGTTTTTTAAATGCATGATTTAAACATATTTTTTAAGAATACTAGCGTATTTGAAGCAGTCTGTTTCGTTCCTTACCAGTGGCTAGACTCAAGATGGCGTTTAACCCTTCTTCAGTCACAGTCACTTTCTCAGATTCGATCACATGTCTGATTCGGGGCATCATCTGTTCAGCTGTCAGGGGTCCGAATCGAAACCTAGTGCACCTAGAAGAAACACACACACTCGAGTTATTCGAACATGATTCCTTAAACAATGTATGCAAGCCCAATAAAAAAAATTACTTCATTTTAGCACATACTGCATACACATCCCAAAATTTGTAGATTTCCGCAAAAAACCAATGACTTTCGTAAGCTGTTAGTTTATGTTGAGTTAAATTAAAATAGAATCCCAGATTCCACGGAAAGTTTTGTTTAGCTAAAAAGACCAGAAAATGACAAAATTAGAAATCTTTCTGACCTGGATTGGATGGCTGGTATGATCTTGGACAGGTAATTACAAATGAGACAGAATCGCGTATTCTCCGTGTACTTCTCCATCACTCTCCTGAGAGCATTCTGGGCATCATTAGTCATCGCATCCGCCTCGTCCAGAATCACAAACTTGAACTTCTTGTTAAACATAGTACGAGTGCTGGCAAAGCCCACTATCCGTTCACGTACTACTCCGATTCCTCTGTCGTCCGATGCATTCAGTTCCAGCACTTGAGACTGGTAGTCTCTTGGATATAGTTGCTTCACAAGAGCCAGAATTGTAGATGTTTTACCAGTACCTGAAAGTCACTAACTTTGAGGATGGAGCTGGCGCCGAAAAAAAAGCAACTATTTGGTAAGAATTTTTACGTGCCTTAAACGCTTTTTGGCCTGTTTTTTTTCTTTCAAAAACTTTTCTGCGAAAAATCGGCTAAAACATCGTCTTTATAAGGTTTTAAAAGAGCTCGGAAACCAAATTTGCGCGACCAAAAAAATCATCAAAATTTTCGAAAAAAAATATGAACATCCACCCGCCGCCCTCGCGAAAATTCTTATCTACCCCTGCCTGAGACCATCCTTAATTGATAAAAATTTCAAGATTAGGCGGTTGGTGGGCCAGCATGCTCCGTTGTCTATCCATTCCGGTATTTGATTAAATGCTGATCTACTAATTTATTTATGGCAAAAATTGATTCTTTCTTTCCTTCAATGAACTCGAATTTAATTCTAAAAAAGTACAACAAATAACAAAATCACTCGCTTAAACGTTGTTCAACTCAATTTTTTAAACTATTAAGTCTCTCGATTTGTTTCTAAATACTGTTGTTGGCATTTCTCTCGACAACTCTAATTTCTCTTTTTTCTTTGGAATTTTGAACAAACCTATTTTTTCAAGCTAAAACCAGATTTGAACCCGATCGAGCTGGCTATTTTCCGAAATATGTAGGAAAAAACGAGATGCACCAAAATTTTCCTATGTCTCGATAAAAGAAAACTAGGGCCCAGCTAAAGCTGGAAATACCTGTTTGATATTTTTTGATTGTTATACTAATAAGGATAAAATGGGTAAACTCAAAATTTCAAAAATAGGACTTTGCCCTAAACCTTAGTTGTTTGTTTACTTAAATAAGTTTAGAAATTTACCAAGGACATAACAATTTTCTGATTTAAAAAATAAAGAGTAGCTACTGCTGGTTTTCTCGAGTGTACACTTCATCTAAGAATTGGCAGGGTAGTTTTCGAGAAAAGTCAAAAAGTTTAAAAAAAAGACGGTCAAAGTTTGAAAAAACATTGAAATTTTTGAGGCCATAACTTTATTTTGAAAAATTGGAAGTGGCCGCTTATGCAGGTAGGCTTTCAACAACCTATTGTTTCGATTAAACCCTTGATATCAGAATTGGCAGGATAGTTAGAGATAAATCAAAAAATTTCCAAAAACCTGTCAACAAATCAAAGTTTGACTTTTCCAAGGGCCATAGCTTTTCGTGTAAAAAAAGATGGGCGTAGCCGCTGATTCACATATCCCGTTAATTTGATTGAACCCAAATTCTCAAAAAACTACAAAAAAAAGTCAAAAAGTTGCAAAAATCGAAACTCGAGGGTCGTTACTTTTCCGAGGGCCATTACTCCGAGTGCGAAACAATTTTGGCGTAGCAGAGGGCAGATTTGCACAACCCGTTCTATTCATTGAACCCTAAAATCTCAGTTTTGAGAAGGCGGTTTTTGGGGAAAAAATCCAAAAATATGGGTCAAATATTTCCCCACCGACATTTTTGAAGGCTGTAGACAGTTGGGTAAAGTAAAAAAGACTAGGGCATTATGCAGGCACACAGGGGAATAGGCAGTCCTTCATGGAAACTCCTCTTTTGAAAATCGATAAAATCAGTTTCTGAGAAAATCAATAGGGCAGTTTTTGAGCTACATTGAAAAAAGTTTCCAACGCTTCTCAAAAACCCAATTCCATACATTTTCATAACGCCTGTTTTTATCAAACAGAAATTCTAGGAAAACTACCAAGCGAGACATTTGAATGTTAAATTAGCAACGGAACAAAACTTACGAAACTGAAACCAAACTTACGACTATCTTTAAGCAGCAACCAGTTGAGCCGATAGAAAAATTGACTTTATATAAAAAATTAAGTTTCAAGTCCCATCTGAAACTACAATAAACAACACTTTCAACCACCATCGTACTTGTTTAGAGCACATGAGTACTTGATGTGGCAACTATGCCGACAGAACTTGAGCAGACAAACGAAATGCCAACAAATCAATTTCTATCGGAAAAAAATTCAATTTCATACAAACTGAAAAATTAGAATTGTTCCAGGATTCGAACCCCAGACCTTAGGGTGCAAAATCAACCACGTTACGTCCGGGCCAAGTGGAATCTGGAAGTCTTTATGTTTCATAATTAAAGCAAGGGCAAATTCTTGTACCAAAATTAGTTTAGGGGAAAAGAATTCTCGCATGTGTAAATAATGTCTGGAGAAGTATGAGTAGTAATTGTTTATACCAGGTGGTCCGTAAAACAGCAGATGTGGCAACTGATCCATGTCAATGAACTTCTGAATAGTACTCGTAATATCCTGGTGTGAAATCAAATCGCCCAACACTGCTGGTCTATACTTCTCCACCCACGGCAACAGGTTCAAATCTGTGACTTTGGCCAATTTATTTTTGGGTGCGATAGAAGCGGTTGTTGTTGTTTCACTTTTTGACGGTTCAGACACGACTGTGATTTCGGCGTCGGAGGATGACACAACGACAATATCTTCTTGCGCTTCGTTTGCGGTATTTGTTTCCATTGGAGTATCTGATTCAGTTTCAGCAGGCATTTCTAACTCTGAAAGAAGAAAATACTTATTCCATTCAATTCTAATATCAACAGAGTCAATCATGAGCACTAGTTTTTAGTGCTCAGTATTATGTATCTTGGAAGAACAAAAATAACAATTACATTGGTTAGCTGCACCTTTCAAAATAAATACTTAAGGCCACGCTTTCTAGACGGTCCCAATCTCTGATACTCTTCTAAAAATATTTATTTCATTTTCACATTCTACGTGGAATAATAGATCTGTCCCAGTCAGCTGTGTTACTGCCAGTCAAGTTTATTGACTTCAGTTGTGAGCGAAGAACAAGCAAAATTCTTCGAAGGTTTTAGAAGCAAAGTTCATTTGGCTTTACAGCTCTCTTGAAAAAACCTCAACTTTCGAAATTCAAAGAAAAAAATAGATGACATTTAATCTATTTGAATTTCTTGAACGATTTATGACCGGCGCTTTTCCACAAAAATAACCCAATTTGAGAAAACTTGATCAACAGGTAAAGTTTTTATTCCGCTGGAAATCTAAAAAATAAATTCCACTTTAGAAACTGGGAATAGTTCACGTTTTTTGCGCCATTTCCACGTTCGTATTTGAAGAGTGCTATTTAAGTCACTTTAAGCAGATGAATTTCAATTGTACTCAAATTGTGCATATATACCTAAGTGCATTCATATATGCATCAATATGTATGAATGCACATTTGTAGTTATTAGAGCATTTTAAAAAAAATTTCCTGAAAAAAACACAAAAAAATCAGCAAGTCCTTTATAAGAGTCTTCACTGCGTTCATTACTCTTAATAACTTGAATCTGCTAAGGCAAACAAGCCGATACAAGCTTCGCAAATAATTCCATTGGCAAACGAAACTATCTTGAAAAAAAAAACGAATATATTACACAGAGGCGAAGTTGCACTTCGCATACACAAGCAAAAAATATGACCGATAATGCTACTGGGAAAAACTAAATGAGAAAAACTTTGAGTCTACAAAATTTCCTAAGTGACGCACGCCAACTATGACGCATTAGCAGTACCAGTCAATTTGAAAAAAAAAAGGAAATTTACCAACCAACCAGCCTCAATTTATAGAGCAGTCTATGGAGCAGTAATAACATGAAAAATTTAAATGATATAAAAATAAAATGATTTTTTTTTAATTTGAATTTTTTTTGTGTGAGAATCATCCCCCTACACGCCATATTAAGTACAAAATGATAAATTTTGCTCCTAGTAACAAATCAATTATGGCAAATAAGCTTCCTTGCACAAATTTGGAACGATTTCTAAGACGGAATGAATCTCCGCTTACGCGTTAATAGTGCGAAATATATCGCTCGTTAATTGTTCTCAATTGGCCAAAATGGCAATCTTAAACCCCCATAACTTTACAAAAAATAATTACAGGTGAAATATCTTTTCAAATTTAGCTTTCGAATGAAATCATGAAAAAAATCAGTCAAAAATGGCTAGTTAAAAACTCGAAATTTGTCAAAAGAAAAAAAAAACACCCCGAACACAAATATTCGGTTATTTTCGTTACGAAAGTCGGAACAATTATAGGTCTTAATATCCCTAGCATTGGCTGTACTTAATAGTTGGTTGTTGATCAAAATGAACACTTTCAGAATGAACACATTTTTTCGCGGCAACATTTGCGTCGCAACAATATTTGCGACTTAGGTTGGAAAAAAGATAGTTCATACTATAACTTAAGCATTGCTTGTGTAATTAGCCACCGGTGAAAAAGCCTGTGGCATTTTCGTTTTTGACCCACGTCTGGTTGATATCCAGGCAAAACGAACGACGTAAGAGAGCGCAAGTAAGCTGATAACGCCCAGCGATAAACCTTGCTGGCCAAAGATAATATCTGCAAAAACTCGAAGCTGCAATTTGCATACACAAGCTAAAATTCAAGCTCAAACATTCGAAAAATAAAAAAAATTAAGTCCCCTCAATTTTTTTTGCAAATCGGTTCAATGAACATACATTGATGGTTTAACAAACAAACACGTTTCCACTACGCCATTTAGGTCTAGCTCAAACTTTTTTGCAAGCTTTTATGCGCCATTTACAATTTTGTTCCTCGAGATGATAAATTTTTGTTAGCTAATGATGCAATGCAGTGAAATCAAAACTAAACGGCCAACATAAAAATTTGAATGTGGAACAATTTTAGCCCTTCCCGAACGAATAGCCACAAAAATAGCCCCGCTCCTATTTCGCAAGCTATAATTAGTTGCATTTATAAAAAGCGACAAATCGACGACTACAGATGGGCGACAAGCTAAAAACCTTCGCTCAGATTAAAAAGATCGAAGATTCAAATTAAAGAAAAAAAACTGAATATCGAAGTCGAAAGATAACGTAGCTTGATAATGTTATTTTCCATTTTGTCACCTTGGCAGCACATTCTCTGGTGGCAATTAGAGCACGCTTAATTTCCATGGTGTTCTTTCCTAGGTAATTAGATTCACTTGTCTATCGAGGGATGGGCGCACATCATTCTCATCTGAAGTTACTCTGCCCACCCTCATAAGCCATCTACAGTGAAGTAAATATTAAGAGCATTGTTTAAAGTTGCCAAATAAACTTGGGCATTTTAGCGAATTATTTAACATCCTAAAATCCCTGTACATTAATTGGGTTGTACTGCATGCATACCAACCTCAGAGTATGAGCAGAAAATTGAGTCACTGCGTAATAATAGCAATAAAAACTGTTTTTGATAGATTTCACTTTGTTAATTCGTACACTAGACTATTGAACACTTATTTACACGTTCAAGTGAACTTTCATATGAACAAATGATAAAAAAAAGACAGTTAAAGTTTGATCATGACAACTTGCCGAACTTCTATTTCAATAAAAGAGCATCTAACTCTCTTGTTCTCCATCTGTAGCATGAGGCCGAATTCAGAACCTCGTCGATCGAAATCAGACGAAAAAGGTGTGAAGGGAAAACACAATTAGGCTGCTTGGACTATTTGGTCTTCCGTCTTTTTGCTTTCTTTTTTCCTTTTGAGCTGGATGAAGATGAAGATGAGGAGGAAGAGCCCGAATCACTAGAGGATCCCTTGTAAAAAATAAGAGTATTCAAATATCTTAACAAGTATAGCCGGTTACTGTGCCAGTAGCACAGAATGTTCCGAACATCGTCTTAAAAAAATATATATATATATTTTTTCAAATTAGGGTCGTTTTTTCGGCGTGGTCTGATAAAATGATCATAACGAAAAACTAGAGCTCATGCATTTTCGACAGTTTTATTCAAATAAACCAAATTGGAAAACAATTTTTTGTAGAAAAATTACTAGAAAAACAAAAAAAAATTTTGGAACGTCATTCGAATCACGACTGAGAGGGCTTTAACATGATATATCACTCAACCCAGTCCGATGATTATTTGTGGTACCTGATTTTGCGTGGAAAACAAAAAATTGAATCACACCCCAATAGAAAGTTCCTCCCTATTGTCAATGGTCGGAACAATAACTAAAAAAAAACATTTCTCCCAATTAATTTGCGCATTCAAATTTTTTTAAAATGAACATCGCTAACAGTTGGTTGGAAAGGGTTTAAAACAAGAAAATTGAAAAAGGTTGATTAAAAATGTTTGAACATTTTTGAACTTTCGAGTTGATAAGAAAAAACATATCAGGTTAAAGCTCTTTAAAATTAAAATTGTTTATGAGCGGCTCTTTTTTCTTAACATTATCCAAACTAGAGAAAACTGAATCAGTAGAAAATTTTTATTCCTTGAGGTCTTGAAAATTAAAGCCCATATTTGAAAACTAGAAGTCAATTACGTTTTCAAACAATTTTAAACAGTTAATGTTCAATAAAGGAGTTTGCCTTCCTTTTAACAAATGAGTTTGAATTTAACTTAGAAAGAAAACAAAGTCAAACCGAACAAGAGCATATTTGGCGTGCCCAAAAACGAGAAAAAAATCATCGCGACCAACATAAGAAACAATCACTTCGTTCTTTTTTACTTGATAAAATCCGATATATTGGGTGCTTGACGCAATAATCTCTTATATATCACAATGCCAGAAAGAAAAGCTAAGTCGAAGGGAATCAGCAGAAAACACAGCAGTACAGAAAAACGGTGTAGGCTGATGTTTAGGCTAATTTGACCAAAAATATATTCCTCTTACTGAACTACTGCTGCCTGAAGATGAGTCACTGTCCGAGCCTCTGAAACATCAAATTGCAATGTGATAATACTAACCTCATATGAAGGGAAAAAAATGATTACAATAAAAATACGAATTGATACTAAATTTTCTTATTTCATGGTTTCTTTTTGGAATTTTTAAAATTTAATACACGTTACAACCAACAGACGAATCATGGCATATTATTCAACTAACTCACTGACACTGCCAAAGAAATTTTAAATAAAATTTTAATTTGGTAAAACTTAAATTGTATAAATTTTAAATTGAACTTCATTAAATTAATAAATTTAAACTTACGACGATGATTCCTCGGCATCCAAATGTGCCTTAAGCATACGAAGTGCGTCTGATTCCCCAGCAGTTTCTTTGTCTGCTTTGGCTGTGCTCTCCTTCGATTCTGAGCCTGGCTTCGGCACCAGCGGCAGTCCACTTCTCATTCTCTTCATGTCCGTCTCGTACTGTTTAGTTCTTGTGCTTCGCTCCAATATTTTGCGCTGGCCCTGAAACCCATCACCCAAAAACTAGTATCACATAATACCTGATACTTATGTTTGAGACATAAAACGCCTTTAAAGGTTAAACCATCCAACAATTTTCGATGATAGCCTTCCTTTTAACAATTCTTGATTTTCATAATTCATTTTTTTTACATGAAACCGAGCAGAATTGTTTGCATGAAAAGCTGATCTGCATTTGATTCATTTTAAGTCATAATACAATAATAAAATCTATTTCTAGTTCTTTGAAAGAAAATGTTTTCATTATTGTACCGGTCAATGGTTATTGTCCGTGCTACCAACAAACAGCAGGTGCAACGAGGTATAATATACTTCTACTCAACTGACTGACCTTGCACTGGTAGGACCAATGTCCCTTTTCCAGACACTTCTGGCACTTGGCATTTGCAGACGAGATCTCATTCGATATCCTTCCAGACACATCACTGCAAACAAAAATAACCAAATCGCAATATTTTAAATTAATAATGAATTTTTCCGTTTTAGTTCATCTTTTTTGTTCGAAGACACCTAGTCCTCAAATTTCGAAAAAAAAGGCAATTTCCCATTTGATAAACAATTGTCTATTTTCAATATTAAGGTCTCTTGCTTTTTCAAAAGGAGAGCCAATTTTTTTTATTAGTCCATTTAATAGTTCATAATAATCAGCCTCTCATTCAATGGGTCAGTGGTTCAAACCCCCTTTGATCCCTGCTCGTTGCTTGCGGGTGAGGCAAGAACTCTCAGTCCGACAAAAAATTCCATGCAGATCTAAACAAAATAGGAACGCAACAGCGGTTCGCCTCAGAGCTGATATTACCCTATGTTGGCAAATGGATTCAAACAGCAATTTTAGCCCAATGAATCACTCACATTCTTTTGCCCCAAAGTCTAGAAGCTGTCCCGTATCTCGCACTGGTGAATTTGTCATTTTCATCGACCACTGGTAGTACAGGCATAATAAACCTGAAAGAGATTCGAAAACAATATAGACTCCTTTGGGCTCACAATGTTCAAATCCGGCATTGAACTTTTTGTAGTAATCAAAATTTGGCAAGAGCAGTAGAGGAGTAATGGAGGACTTGGTTCGAACTCGTACTGTAGAAAGGGACCTCTTTGCCGCCAAAAGGGCTCCGTTTGGTACTATTTAACGATATCCATTTTCTGCCGATCATCCCTAAAATTATTCCAAAAAATCACTCCTCTTGAACAGATTGTGCATCTACCTATAGACCAGATATTGAAAAAAAAACATTTCCATTAAAAATTGAATACTGAAAAAGAACAACAGACTTTGACATAAGCCAAAAAAAACACAGGATAATTTACATCGAAGAAACAATTTACAGTTTCACATCACGGCAGATATGAAATTAATCAAATCACAAAGCTGACCCAATGTATTCCTGCACAAAATGCATTATTATTCCTGACTCCTACGAAAACAATTAGGCGAACATTCAGAGTTTATATCCAAAAATAAACATCAACCCAGACTTCTCTGACTTCCAATTGCTTTTGACATTTATGATCCCCAATGACATCGACCATAGCATCTCGGCTGTTTTCCATAAAGCGAATCGGGTCAAGCTCCAATAAATTATGCTTCCGTTTTATTGAGATCGTGTTAATCATCGCTCCTGTTTGCCATATCCATTGGGTGGTGTCGCCGATCCCCCTCGAGGCGGAGTTGGCCCCTGTCCATAGCCCTCGGGTGGGGGATAACTTCCTTGTGGTGGGGCTCCTCCAGCATGTGGCGCGTAATTTGGATCCATAGGCGGGTACCCGTGAGGCGGTGGGGGTCCATAACCCGGAGGAGGGGGCCCTCCATATCCAGGGTGAGGGGGAGGTCCTCCATAGGGTCCTGGAGGTGGGTAATGTCCCGGAGGCGGGGGTCCGTATTGTCCTCCATGCGGTGGCGGGGGTCCATGTGGCGGATACATAGGTGGCGGGTATGGACCTTGGGGTGGGTAGTAATAGTTCGGATCGTATCCTGGAGTTGCAAATCCTCCATACTGCGGCCCATAGCTGTATGGGGCAGGAGGGGGTGCTCCGCCTGGCGGTGGCCCTCCTCGACTGTGTTGTTGTGTTGCTGGATCATCGAATGTTCTGTCTTCGCCGTAGCCGTAGTTAGGGTATTCCGGGTGATCAGCGCGACCTTCAGGCTGTTAACATATACAAATACTTTTTATTCTACACGAAAAGTACAAATAATTTCAAAATTGAATTCTTTTCCCAGTCAGTATGATCTTTATGGTCCTAGCCAGTAAGTTGTAGAGCCCCAAAACTGCTAGCGGACATGCCCCAGGACTAAATCCTCCATAAAACGAAATCCTTCTCCGACAAACTCCCCCAGTTTTTAGTTTAAAATCACCAATATTCAATGGGGTGCGTACAGTAAACCGATGTGTCAGTAAATTACCAGATCAGTAAACCGATTTACATAATAATTACATCAATTGCAGAATTAAAGATTTATAGAATAAATGTTTCCTTGGTAGAACAATAATTTTAAAACGGGGCGCATGGGAGGAGTTAATTTATTCCATTTTTTAGATTCAATTTGTTTTGAGGAAAAATTTGTTATTTTGTAAAAATCTCAGTTTTTAGCTAATGGAATTACGTAATTGAATCATGAATTTTCGGTTTACTGATCTGGTACGCCCGTTTTCGGTTTACTGATACATCGATTTACTGATCGTACACCTATTCAATTTGAACACGGCGAATTTAAAAGATAACTAACACACGTGTTTTAATTTTTTTGCGTAGTTTCTGTTTTTTATCAACTTTTTTACTGTTCTTTTGTTTGTTCGTGGTATCATGACCACATGAACAATTTTAACAGATCATACACACCCTTGTATTCTCTCGGCCCCAATTGCACTTAATTTTCACTCCGTCAATTTTGGCCCCATTTGCGTGTGCAATCGCCTTTGTTGCACTGTCGTGGTCGTAATATCTGAAACAACAGACTGCCCATCAGCAGGGATGAACCATGCAACATGTTCATGAACATAAAACAGTTTTATAAACTTGGGTAATATTAACATTTTTCCATTAATTTTTACTTGGTCCATTTCAAGCTGAATACATCTGACTGAAATTTTCCAGGACGCTTCTTGCCTACTCTTAAGATAAGACCCACAAACAAGCCTTCAAATGTTCACAGAAAATAAATGTTACCACTAAAAAGCCTGTCGAAACAACGACACTTTAGATCTTAATTGCTGTTTCGAAAATTTTATGACTTGAACATCGTCAGGGTGGCCACAGTGTCTGAGAACTCGCACTGATGAAAATAACGCACTGATGAAAATAAATAGTAGGCACTGACATTTTTTTTGAAAAACAGCCATTTTTTGGTTTTATGATCCAACTTTCTTCATTTGCCCAACTTTTTTTTACCCAACTAATTTCTTCATCTAAGAGCTGCTCGTACTACCTGAAAAAACGTATACTGTGTAAGCCTGCTTAGATTTTGAACGATTCAGTAGAGATAGCACTGATATCCATGATATGGCACTGACCGCACTGATACCGTGGCCACCCTGGCCGTCATTTATCCTCTGTGATTCGACAAATATCTTTTTTACACAGATGCGAAGTTGCACTTCGCATACAAGCAAATATATGACCGATAACGCTGCTGGGAAAAACTGAATGAGTAAAACTTTGAGTCTACAAAACTTCTTCAGGGAAGCAAGCCAATTACCACGCATTAGCAGTCAATTTGAAAAAGAAAGAAATTTACCAATTGCACATGCCTCAATTTATAAAGCGGACACATTTTAGCTAGTATACGAAAAGTTCTTTAAAAACATCCGACCCTGCGCAGGTTCGACCTTCTTATTTTGTTGCGGGTCTCCTCCCCACCTCTACGCTACAGATCCATCATACCTTGAAGCTTAAGAACTATTTGTAATACAAAACTGCTCAAAAACCCAGAATGATCTGACTGCCTTTTAGGGTCTATGAAGCAGTAATAAAATGAAAAAGTTTAATATTAATTAAAATTAAATGAATTTTTTTTTATTTGAGATTTTTGTGAAAATCATCCCCCCACACGCCATATACAATACAAAGTGATAGATTTCGCTTTTAGTAACAAATCAATTATGGCAAATAAGCTTCCTTGCACAAATTTGGAACGATTTCTAAGACGGATTGAATCTCCGCTTACGCGTTAATAGCGCGAAATATATCGCTCGTTAATTGTTCTAAATTGGCCAAAATGGCAATCTTTAAACCCCCATAACTTTATAAAAAATAATTACAGGTGAAATATCTTTTCAAATTTAAGCTCAGGACAACATTAGCTTTTGAATGAAATCATGAATAAAATCAGTCAAAAATGGCTAGTTAAAAACTCGAAATTTGTCAAAAGAAAAAAAAACCCGAACACAAATATTCCGTTATTTTCGTTACGAAAGTCGGAAAAATTATAGGTGTTAATATCCCTAGCATTGGCTGTTCTTGATAGCTGGTTATTGATGAAAATGAACACATTTTATCGCAACAATATTTGCGTCGCAACAATAATTGCGACTTAGGTTGGAAAAAAAAGATAGTTCATACTATAACACAAGCTATGCTTATGTAAAAAGAGTAATTGCACTCACATTACGAAGGCGTATCCCTTCTGAGGAAACATATTGATGCTTTGAATCTGCCCGTGGCTCTCAAAAGTGTCTCTTAAAGACTCCTCTGAAATGGCAGTGGTCACATTACCAACATAGACTGTGGTGTTAGTCTCCGACGCCTGTTTGGCAATAGCTTTGTAATTCTGCGCTTTCACGTTTCTGTCTGAGGAGCTGTCGTGGTCTGGCACTCCGTGGGTGGGTTTGCGAGCTGCCCAATTGATCCGGATGGCCCGACTGCCTACCATGGTACCATTCAGAGAATCCTTCGCTCTTTCTGCCTCCTGTAAAACACAGTACATACTACTTTAACAATCTTGTTAATGTTCAAAGCGAGAAAAAACATATCAATGGCACGCATTGTCAAATTTAGGGAGAATTGACCACCCAAAACTGTTATTTTATTGTTCCGACCACTCGATGAGTGCAGAGAAACTTTGGATTCGGGCCTTTTCCATCCGCAACTTTTGACCTCGCAGAAGGATTGTGGAGGGTCAAAAGTAATATCATATTAGAGCCCTTTTATTCGAAATTTGATATCTTAAAAAATGAATTTTTTTCTCATTGTCACGATAAACTGGAGTGAACTTTTTCGTTTTTCAGATTAAATTAGACGAAATTTGATGAGAAGCTGATCTCCTAATTGTAACGTCAATTTACCTATAGTTACCAATGCTTCTTGCGTTTTGGCCTATTGCAATAGCCTTTTCTAGAAAAAAAAACATAATTAAGACAAAAATTGCAAATATTTTTCCGATTTTTTGAAAAATTTTATGACTTTAGAACTTTTTGGGCAACAGCTCTCTCGTGAATATCCAGATCTGCTTCTTTATGACGGAATTCAAAAATTTTGAAGGGGGTTTAAAAAATTGTACAATTTTTAAGGGCTCAGTCATTTATTTCAGTTTTTCGAGCAAGCCGACATATTTGGCAATCGGTGCCTCTGGCAAACTTGTGAAAATTTTCATGAAAATTTATGAAGGTTTTGAACAAGACATCTCGTGTAAAAAAAAATTGTTAGTAATTAGAATATCCCATCTGGAAAAACAATTCAATTGTTTTTAAAATCCACCTAATGAACTGATTGATATTATTTTTCAAGAAAATCAAGGATTCGAGACTCACCTTCTTGTTAACAAACGACACGAACCCATATCCCTTCGACTTATTCGTGTTCGCATCTCTGATCACTTTCGCATCCCTGAAATAGAATAAAAGTATACTTTTCCAGGCTTGAATTCCCAACATATCAAGTGAAGTAGTGCTTTGACTGTGTTCACTTACGAGACTTCTCCGCATTTGCAGAACAGTTTCATCAGGTCGTCATTTGTGACCTCGGGACTCAAATCTCCCACGAAGATGTGATAGTGCGCTTAAACACAGAAGACGCCACTGATAACTCGAGGTTTCTATTTGAAATTTAGTTCCTAGAAACTTAATTATCCATGTAAATATCCCTGAGAAACCTTGTTTAATATTATAAGGATCAGCATGGCAACCATTAAAATGTTACAGTTTATAGCTCTATTGGATTTGAGGGCGGGGAGGGATGGCTTTTAACGTCCATTTTTGGTTGGTCTAACCTAAAATTTACTAGCATTTTTCTAAAATGTGCTCGACAAAATTTTTAAGTGATTTTGGCAAAATTCTACATTTTAGGAAATCTTCAGGAAAATCCTAGGTCAGCTTCAACAATAAGAAAAATGAAATACTTACTCGATGTATCTTTTCTTGGCTGTGTTTTCCAGTTGATTCTAATGACCTGAAACCAAACTATTTCTCCACCCACTGTTGATAATTGCTAACCAATAAGCTAAAAGACTTTCCAACTAACCGAGCCGTGGATTTCCCTCTCGTTCATGAAACTCTTTACTGCTGCAGCCTGTGAGTTGTCTGTGAACTCCACAAAAGCATACTTCATCACGCCCTAATAAAAGCATCACTAATTACTACATTAATAGAATGACACAACAGGTTTGCACTCATCAGCTTCTCGTAGATGGCAACTCGTGTCTGCTTCCGAAAACTTGTTCGACGGAGTTGAAGAATTTAGAAGGAAGAAGAAACGGAAGGCTGAATGCTACCAATATCAGCTCGAAAAAAGAAAACTCTTCACGAGTTAAAATTGAGCAAAGCAGGAAAAAGGCAAAAATTGAAACCTGACTATGGCATGACTTATTGTAATGGCACATAAAAACTGTTTGTTTCAAAGTAGTCTCTTCTGGCTTTGCTCAAAATCATGTCTAAAAATTGAGAAAACTCCATGTAAAGGAGGATAATATGAAGTGATTTGCACCAGTAGACGTAAACCGGTTGGCTCCGTGACGTGTGAGTCCGATTGCGTTCAAAGGCCACTTACTCACAGCCGAATGAGACAAGCAAAAAAAATTTAAAAAAGTAAAAGTAAAAAAGACTTCAGCTCTGCACGGAAAACTGCAGGCCTGCATTGAAATTTAGGTACCAGCCGAAGCAAGCGTAAGGGACTGTGTTAGTGTAGTCCCTTTGATTCAAACTCATTTGATTCATTTCATTCACTCTCCGATCGATCAGAATTGCGGCGACATTGCGGCTGCAGATGCATGGATGGATCTATGCAAACCAAACCTACAAAAAGCACACTTTGTTTGTAGTTTCAAATGAGAAAAATTGAAAAGCAAACAAAGCATACCGTGGCCACCTAGAGACGAAGAATTATAATTACAGACACGTTTACAAAAAAAAAACACGAAAGATCATTAATGTGTTTTTGGTACCTAAGTGACGATGTTAATATCTGAAGACCAGCAGTTTACTATTTCTTTTATCGCAAGGGTAATAATACATTTATCAATACTTTTTAAAATTAAGCATAATAGATAGATTATAATATTTTGGAAAAACAGTTGAAACAGTCGAAGTGAAAACGAAAACTATTTGAGTGATTGTGAAAAGTATCACGACTTTGAGCTACTACAATGATTGCGCTCATGTGCTGCAACCACCGACTTTTCCAAGCGATGACAAAATCCTTTCCAATATTTACTTACATCTGGTATCATTTTGCATCTGATCACGCTGCCCACTTTCGAAAATATTGTCATCAGGAGGCTTTCGTCAACTGACGGCGGCAGATTTCCCACATACCTAAATTCAAGAAAAAATTTATTCAAATAAATTTATTCGAAAGAGAAAATGCAGTTCTCATTTAAATTTATTCGAATGAAAAGAATGTTCATTAACTCACAGAACTCGAGGGTTAGTTTCATCGTCTGGAAAGGCATTCACATCGTGTGCTGCTGGATAAGAATATTCCATTTTTACCTGAAAAACGCCAATAGTGATGACTACACGGTTTGAACTTTTAAGATACGCAGGGTTTAAAAATGAAAACGTGATTCAATTTTATTCTAGTTAATATTTACAGTTTTGAAGAATTGCGTAAATTTGGCCCAGCCGACTAAAACTTGAGCCGCTTCTTCTTTTTCACGACTATCGGCCGAGTTTTTACATTTGAAGTTCACAGCCTTTTCTATGTACAATTTAGCATTTTCATATTCACTTCGCTTGTAGTACAATAGCGCTAACTTTGTTAAATTTCCACAAGAGCAATTTGGTTTGAGCTGTTCAGCTTTCAGAAGATGCTCCAAAGCCATGTTATAACTAGCATATGGAACTCCTAAAATATATCGATCGGTGAAAAGGAAGATAGGTGTGATTGATCGTATAGTCTCTAGGTAGTGTGACCCTAAATAATAATGAGTCTCCCAGTCGCTGTCGTCAATTTTCACTGCTGTTTCCAGGTACTTTATGATTGTTCCTAACTTGAATCTTCGATGCAATGGGAAAGACGTTTTAAGAACAAGTGACAAGGACAAACCCATCATCTTATTAGCTTCAGCAGAATTGGGATCAGTTTCGACTGCCTTCTTTGCAAACGAATGGCACTTTGCTGTCTTCTCTGCGAAACTTGCGCTTGTTTCAGATTGATCTTGATCGTCTCCAATTAAAGCAAGCTTGAAATAAATATAACTTTTAAGACAATTTAGCTCAAATTCGCTATCCAATATTGAACTTTCTTCATCCAACAATTTTCGAGCCGAGGTAAATTTTCCTTCCTCTAATTCAGATTTCAGCATTTCAAGAGAAAACCTTGGCGTTGGTTCTTCAATTGAAGATGATTTGAAAAATTGGAACCCAGGCCACGACCACATTAAACATAATTGATATTTTTTAGCTTTCGATAAAGCAGTGAGTTGTTTCATGGGACTCAAGCTGCGTCGCAGTGCTGCGAAAAATTGTTGAAACATATCGACTTGAAAACACAAATTTTCTGCGAAACATAGTCGTGAGCTCGAGGTTCAAAATCATGATTATATATTGCCGAGTGTGCCAGTCGGTCATATTTGGAAGTTTGACCTTGAGAAGAGCAGAAAACACTTGATTTTGGAGTGAAATTAAAATTTTTAAAATTTCGAATGGAACATGTCATGCACGATTTTCTCGCGATAACTGAAAATCAGAAAAAGAAAAGGAGAACAATTTTAGAACAATTGCGGGAAAGTTGTCAGAAAAAAACGAGTGGGAAATTGCTATTCGCAATTTCCATCATAGTGAACAAGAGTAGAGCTGTCCTATCTGAAATAGAAGACAGAGTATTCCCGAGAGAGTAATTATTCGAACTGGACCAGAGTGAACCTTCGACGGAAAGGTGGACAGCTTGAGTGTCCCAATGGTCCACATAAAACTTCGTTCTTGAGTTCAAACTTACCCTTACCATTCAAACTGATAAACATTGAACTTATCTAGTTACCTTAGTTAATTCTAGAGTTGCTCACCCATTTAATTACTTCCTGTGCTTGAGCGCATCAACATGTGAGTCCTTAATTTAAATTTCTAGAGTGTGTTTTATGATTGTTATGTTGAGGTAAGGCGAGTTTTAGGTTGATCCATCTGAAATGGATCAAAGTCACACTGTCTAATAAAAAGTAACCTAACGGATTGTTCCAACCCGGTTTTTAACGGCGTTCATGTATTTTGGGTATCTAGAGACCTAAGTATGGGGACGTTCTTAATTCTAGAGTGGGGGGATATTTTAGTAGTAGCCTTTAAGCTGTAACGGGTCGTAGTCTCATGTCACAAGCGAACCGAACTGGCTCCGACCGTTCTTGAGGTGGGAAAACACAAGAGATAGTGTCCCTGACCCTTGAGCCAGTGGTTATAGGGCCTATTTTTCTTAAGCCTCATGTGTGACTGTAGTAGACGAATGTTACATAGTGTTTTTATGGCGCTCCTGGGTGTTTACGACATCAAGACTACGGAGTCGAACCCACTTGAGACAGCTTCGGGCTGAATGCCCATTCTAGAGTACCGGCGGTACGGTTCGACAGGAACGTGCAAACCTTCCGGTTGTACCGTGATAGCTTTTTAAGAAAACTCGAGAAAATTTCCTGGTACGCTCTCCGAACGAGGCTTAGCTAACCGAGTAAAGGGGGGCAACTAGGGGGACAAAAACACGAGCAAAAAGACAAAAAGCAAAACAAAAACCAAAAAAGATTAGAAAAAGGAACAAAAACCATAAAACGAAAAAAGACAGTGACTTTGACACCAGATTAGTTGGATCAAACCTTTATATTAATTAAATAGTATACCCATACTGTTTTACAAGTTCGATCGTTTCGATCAACCTAGCAATTTAAACCAGTAAACTGAATAAAGTGCCCGAAGTGGGGCGTTGTCAAGGGTTTTCAGATTGCTTGGAACTTAGCTGGACCAATAGGAGACTTGACTGGAAGAGGTGACCAGCCGAGTGGGAAAGTGGTTCAGGGACACTTGAGCTGAACCAATAGGAGACTTGACTGGAAGAGGTGACCAGCCGAGTGGGAAAGTGGTTCAGGGACACTTGGCTGAACCAATAGGAGACTGGACTGGAACAGGTGACCAGTCGAGTGGGAAAGCAGCCAAGAAGGATTTGGCAATTCTCGAGTTCTCAAGTTGGACAGAACGGGTATCGTTAGAATCCACATTACATTATAGGAGATAAGTGTAAAATTGGATAAGCGAAATCCCCCAGTTTTGAGGAACGTTTTTACTTGAGCAGGCCTGGAAACAGGTCTACGGTTTTCTCTTGAGAGGTTTAGCACCCGGCGCTTAAAGTAATTTTTAGGCTTAAGAAGGGGGGCTAGAAAGGGGGGAGGTTAGAAGGAGGACTGGTTAGGCTAGAGGTTGGCGGTTGTAAATTGCAAAAAGGGGGAAATTAGAGTAACTAATTAGTCGACATCGTTGACTTAGTTACATTAGAAATTAACACGCGTTGGTAATATTAGGTGGAGATCCAAAATCCAACTCGAGTTAAGGCTGGTACGCTGGTTGGTTTGGTAGGGGGGACCGGATATAGACAGCTTTTGTGATACCCCATAAGATCACTAGTGGGGGGAGCAAAACGCGTGGCAATTAGGTACCAGACAATTTTTTTTAGACGAAAGGTAGACATTGGTCACCTTTAAATTTTAGGTGGGCTCATTTTTCTGTTTTTATTATTTTTCTTACTTAAAATTTTTTGTTGCATTTTATCGAGGATTTGTGTTTGGTTTTATACGAACAGGTGATCACAAGATACCTGCGCACCTACATTGAAATAGAAACAACCAAAAAGAAGAGGGGGGTCAGCATTTGGCTTTTAAGAGAGGGTTTTTGGGAAAATTTTACTAGAGCTTGAGTGGTGGTACGAGGTACGGTGGTTCAAGAAGACCCTACAACGAGGAAGACACTCCGTGACGAGTATTGGGACAAGACCGAAGAAGTCTTAAAACAGAGCAGTCTTGGGATAGTGGTCTTGGGACAGGGTCTTGGGACAGTGGTCTTGGGACAGGGTCTTGGGACAGTGGTCTTGGGACAGGGTCTTGGGACAGTGGTCTTGGGACAGTGGTCTTGGGACAGTGGTCTTGGGACAGGGTCTTGGGACAGTGGTCTTGGGACAGGGTCTTGGGACAGTGGTCTTGGGACAGTGGTCTTGGGACAGGGTCTTGGGACAGTGGTCTTGGGACAGTGGTCTTGGGACAGGGTCTTGGGACAGGGTCTTGGGACAGTGGTCTTGGGACAGGGTCTTGGGACAGTGGTCTTGGGACTGTGGTCTTGGGACAGGGTCTTGGGACAGGGTCTTGGGACAGGGTCTTGGGACAGGGTCTTGGGACAGTGGTCTTGGGACAGTGGTCTTGGGACAGGGTCTTGGGACAGTGGTCCTGGGACAGTCTTGGGACAGTGGTCTTGGGACACTAGTCTTGGGACACTAGTCTTGGGACACCAGCCTTGGGACACTGGTCTTGGGACACTACCCTTGGGACACTAGTCTTGGGATACCAGCCTTGGGACACTGGTCTTGGGACACTACCCTTGGGACACTAGTCTTGGGACAGTAGTCTTGGGACACTAGCCTTGGGACACTAGTCTTGGGACAGTAGTCTTGGGACACTGGTCTTGGGACACTACCCTTGGGACAGTAGTCTTGGGACACTAGCCTTGGGACACTAGCCTTGGGACAGTAGTCTTGGGACACTAGCCTTGGGACACTGGTCTTGGGACAGTAGTCTTGGGACACTAGTCTTGGAACAGTGGTCTTGGTACAAGGGTCTTAGGACACTAACGGAGAGTACTGTGATAGTGACGAATAGTCTTGGGTGGGACGGTATAGAAATTGAAGTCAAATTACAACAAGTGCGTTTTAAGACAGAATAAGACAAATCGAAATAGGTAGGGTTAAGACCAAATTAAGGAAAATTTTTCGGAGGTTTTAGAAAGAGAATTGGATAAGGTTTTTAACACGTTGTACAGAATTTGTTACCACAAAAAATATTTTTTTTTACCCTTAGAATAGAATCGTGTATATAATAAAATTGTAAATAAAAGCAGTTGTAAATAGAAATAATGAGGCGGAGTAGGGTACCGGTGCTCGAAAAAAGGTCAAGTGGATCAAACACGAAATATAATTCATCGCTGCGCGGAACGACATCAACGGGCCCAAAGATAACGAAGACGAACTTTTCAGTTAACATGGTCAGCACAAGGAGTACAGCGGAGAACAGGGCGAAAGAGGACACGGAAGGGGAGCGAGTAGAACCCACCATCGAGATTGATCTAGAGACACCCGATCAAAGTGTGGATGAAACAAGGAAGATGGCGACAGAGTCAACTCCAATGCCTAATGCAGAGGAACCGAACCAGAAACCCATAGAGTTCTCACCGATAGATGACGCGGAAGATGCAATAGGCAACACCGGAGAAACGGTGAAAGAAGACTCTCAAGTAAAGAGGACATCTTTTACGGAAAAATTGGGAATAATGTTCGGAATAAAAACGAAAGAAAACGTGACTGAAGAACCAAAAGCAGAAAGAGCACGAACATTTGGTACAGTGAGCACGAAAACGACAGAAACCGGCCAGAATGAGGAACAAGCTAAAGCAGAGGCTAAGGCCGAAGAGAAACTCACGGCTGACCATGAAGAGACTACCATTGAGCTGGGCGACTTGTTGGCGAAATTAAATCAGATCGACAAAAGACTTAAGAACAGTGAAGAAGACAGAGAGGTGATAAAAAAGGAGATAAGATACAACAAGCACGAGTATCTAGACAGTTATTTTAACCTGGCTAAGGCAACAGAGGAGAGACTCAAGGAGATGTCAGACAAGGTAGAAGCCACCAATGAAGAACGAGAAAAGAACATCAAAACAGACATGCAACAGTTGAAGAACCGATATGATGATGTCAACAGCCAATTAGGGAGCCTGGAAAGGAGAATGGACACAATGAGCAAGAGTCAAGCCGAGAGTTCGTGTGCAATACAGGCGAAGTTGGATGCAATCTTGAGAGGTTCTACTCCACAAGAAAGACCGGCAGCGGATCGTACGCAAAGCACCAGAGTTGACTTTGTAGAACCACAAAGGAACAAACGGCAATCGACACCGTTGCCCTTAACCAGGGATGCGATAAGCATAGCACCAACAACTGCGAAAACAATAATGAAGAATGGAACGTCGAATACAACGGCTGCTCCGGGAGATTCAACAGCTAACAGCAACACAGGACCAGATGCTATGACATGGGCCAGCACTTGGGAGATGATGAACAGGACTCTAGAGGCCTTCGCCACGAGGAACACTGACTCGAGCGACAGGAGAGAGGGAAAATCAAGAAAGACATTCAAGAAGCCAAAAGAATTCAAGGACGACTCCGATGGATGCATTGACACTTGGGTGGAAGTGATGAGATTACATCTAGAACAAGACAACTTGAGTGACGAAAGACAAGCATGTACAGCCATACTGAGCAACTTGGAAGGAACGGCATTAAAATGCGTGGTCGCAAAGAAGGAGGAAGAACGCGACACCGCGGACAAGATCTTCGAGATATTGCTGAATCGGTTCGGGTCAGGCATGAAGGGTCACCAAGCGATGATGCGATTTGAAAAGAGAAGGCAGAGGGACGACGAGTCAATAGATCGGTTCCTAGATGACCTCGAGAGCTTGAGAAGGAGGAGTGACCCAGAGGAGTCGACAAATAGACGGAACTTTAGCATTGCCTCGAAGTTCATCGATGGGGTGAAAAGTGATGACTTAAGGACAATGTTAGCAACATACTACACATTGTCGAAGGACAGCGCACCCACCCCAGAAGAAATGAGACAGAAATCAAGAGAATACATGCTGATGAAACCTAAGAAGTACTCATATTCCGAAAACAGGAACACGCAAGGGGGAAGCCAACTCCAGAGGTCATCATGGTACAAACCTAGAGATGATATGGACAAGCGCAGATCATGCGCGAACTGCGGGTCAGCGGATCATCATGTGGCTGACTGCACAACGTACAAACAAGGCATGAAGAGCCTAGGTTATGCACCGGATGAAGAGGATATGAGCCAGATGGAGGAACACGAGTACTATAACGGCTTAATCATCAAGATAGGCGCCAGATGCTTCTTCTGTAACCAGGAGGGGCACTTCAGAATGGATTGTCCCTTGTTCTGGGAAGCGGTCAAGGACCAGAATCACCCCAAACATAAGTTGGCATTAGCGGCGGTGCAGAATCAGCGGAACAGGCAAAACGAGTTTGAATCTAGGAACTTGGGGGCACCAAACACCGAATTGCCGACGAAGACAGTGAAAGCTGTGACACATGTTAGCGGTGCGTTAGAGTCCGCGGCCGGAAGCTCTCTAGAGATAAATTATGAGAAAGCGGCGACGGAAGCAATTGCCAAAGTGAAACAAGATCTGGCTGCGAAAGAAATAGAGCAACGACTAAAGTTGGAGATCGAAAGACAGAATTTTAACGGAGCATTAACCGGATCGAACTCAATACCAGAGGCTAGAACGGGCTCAATGAAGACCGGGAATTGTAACACCGTGAAAATGGTGACAGGTAAACCTTTTGGAATATCGAAAATCGGAGCAAGAATAATGTCGATAATCACAGTGGGCGGACACGAGGTAACCAGAAACTTGAGCGAGCCGAGCGACCAGACGATAATGCACATTGACGTGTATGCAGACTACTTGAGTGGAATAAGTCCACAAACGACTTCTAGAGCGCTCAGGGCACTACTCACGAGAGGGGGCAGCAAATCGGTACGTGTTGATAATAGGTACACTGAAGCTTATGGTCCACACGAGGTCATGCTAAATATAGATGGAATCAACATCTATACCAAGACGATGATAACATGCGACGAAGACCTAATTGGACAAATCTATGTAGGGAAAGAAGAGTTGAAAGTAAGATCGATCGGACATTGTGCCATGCTTGAAGAAGATGCAATGCACATCGGGACGGAAGCAGACGTGACAGGGCACGTGCTAGACATAAATGGCAAAAAGACTCAGTTGCGTGGATTACTTGACACGGGAGCAGTCTTGAGCGTCATACCAATCGAAACATGGGAAAAGATGGGCTTTGACAAAGGTGACTTGATAGACTCGAGAATACGGCTGTCAGCTGCAAACAAAGGGGCCCTACGGGTGCTGGGCAGGACGCCGATAATAGCCCTCAATTTGGGGGAACGTAACCTGTGGATGAGCTTCATCGTGGTAGAAAACCTAGATGAATCTGACCAATTCATTTTGGGCAGAGACTTCATCAGGAATTTCGACGTAACGATTGATCTAAATAATGCAATGTTCAGGATACGGAACCCGGATAGGAGGTACGCAATCAAACCGGTAAATTTAATAATGGCGAATGAAAACAAAGCACCGGTATTCTTGAGTAGGAGAGTGAGGTTAAAAGCTAATGAAGCGGCAATCGTAAGCTTGAGGATGAAAAATTATAATGAACTAAGTGACAACAAGCAAGTGTGTATAGTTCCAAATCCCAATAGTCAAAGCGCTGCTGTTTTAGGAAGATCATTTTCGATAACGAAGAGCGGCCTCTGCGTCAGTGTCTTGTTGAATACCCTTGATATACCGATCACGATACAGAGAGGGAGGAAGCTGGGATATGCTTTACCAGTTAAAACTCGATACGAAACAATTGAAAACTCAAAACAAAATGAAGTTGTTGATTGTCCTAATCACAGGGACAAAATTGAGACGATTGCAGAGAATAAAAGATTCTTCAAGTCTTATCAAATCACTTAAGTCAGAAACGGACGATGGGTTTTCGAGCTGTTCGAACTTTCCAGAGCGACCCACACTAGATGAAATGCAAACTGATAAACCGGTTCTGCCGGAGATTGAACATTTAAGGGGCAAACTGAAAGATGAACAGCTCGAAGCTATCAAGGACGTACTAGAGCGGAACGAGGAGGTTTTTTCAAGGCATAAGGCGGATATCGGGTGTTGTAATTTTGTTGAACATGAAATAGAACTTGAGGAAAACGCGGTGCCACACAGGGAGGGGGCGAGGCGCATGACCCCACACAAATCGGACGCTTGTAGAAAAGAAATCGAAACGTTACTAGAGTATGACATGATAGAACCATCCAAGTCACCGTGGGCGTGTGGAGTAGTGATGGCCAAAAAGAAAGGCGACCAGTTAAGGTTTTGTTGTGACTTTCGATACCTGAACTCCGTCACGGTGAAGGATGCCTATCCCATACCTAGAATTGATGAGAGCCTCTCGAAGTTAGGTGATGCGAAATTTTTTACGACTCTTGATTTAGGCTCGGCCTTTTGGCAAGTACCATTAAGGAAGCAAGACAGGGACAAGACAGGGTTCGCCTGTGAGTTGGGTCTGTTTCAATGGAAACGGATGCCGTTTGGACTCTGCAATGCAACAGCCACGTTTCAGCGGCTGATGGCACATGCGTTGATAGGCGTGACGAAGAAGTACGGCAACCTGGTAATGTGCTACGTGGACGACGTGGTAATAGCAACGCCAACACTAGAAGACCACATCGAGAGGCTTGACGAGGTGTTCGCGTGCATGAAAAGATCGGGGCTGAAGTGTAAACCATCAAAGTGCGAGATACTCAAGGACTCGATCAAATACTTGGGCAGGATGGTAGATAAACACGGTATCAGACCTGACCCAGACGCCGTGGAAGCAGTCCTAACCTGGAAATCACCGAAGACGGAACACCAGCTGATGAGCTTCCTGGGTTTCGCCAACTATTATAGAGAATTCATCAAGGGATATGCGGACAAAGTATACCCGATGCAACAATTAATGAGACATAAGGGCAAGAAGTTCACGTGGAACAACGCGGCAGAAGAGTCATTCCAGAGAATAAAGAAAGAGCTGTGTGAGGCACCAGTACTGGGTATGCCGACTGAGAAAGGGATGTACGTGCTAGACACGGATGCATCAGTAGTCGCTATTTCTGGGATTCTCCATCAAGAACAAGAATGGAATGGGAAGACAGTCTTGAGACCAATAGCATACGGGAGCAAGGTCCTAAGTGACACAGAAATGAAGTACGGAGCACCGAAAGCAGAGATGTTCGCGGTGGTCACCTTTGTCGAAAAATACAGAGCATACCTAGGCAGTGAGCCCTTCAAGCTGCGAGTCGACAACCGAGCACTAAGCTGGCTGAAAACGTACTCAATGGACCAGAGCTATATTGGGAGGTGGATAGTTCGCTTGGATGGATACAACATGATAATTGAGCACAGAACACGAGATAAACATCAAAATGCTGACAGCTTGAGTAAGAAAACGGAGTTCTACGAGAGGCAAGAACAAAGAGAGGCGGACAGACCTGAGATCAAAGACGGCTTCTCCTTCATGGACAAAGAAACGTACGACAGTCTTCCACTCACGAGATGGCTGGACAAATCAGGCAAACCGATTGAAGATCATCCCGAATTGCCGAAAGAGCCTCTTGAAAAGACCATCTTGAAGAAAAGCAGAGGGATTCCGATAGGAATAATGCTCAAGTCCAAGATCGTGAGGGAAACACTTAAGGCAAAAGGTTATGATCTCATCCTGGTAGAGGAGGGAACGGTCCGAATAGATGAAGACTTAATGAGGTTGCTTGAGAAACTATCAGATGACAAGCCCGTGATCCAAGGGAAAGGTCAGGGGGCACCGGAACTAACCATACTTCGGAGAGAAGAAACAGTGAACAATACTGACGTCCCAAAAGGAAGCATCACTGATAGCAAGGAAGTTGTGCGATCACTAGTTGAAAAAATCCCCGAAAAAATTCTGGAACAGACAAAAGTCAGGGATAAGAAAGTAACATTCAGAGAAGAAGTTGAACACCTGGGACTAGATCAAGAGTCCGGGGAGTGGTCCAGATTCATGGAAGAAGGCGAAACCGGAGAAGGGAAATTGTCCGGGGAGCGTGAAGAATGGGATGAAGACTCGGATGAGAGCAGCGAAGACCAAGACAGTCTATGCATGATACTGGCGGAAGAGAAGATAAGACAGCACGACAGGGAATTACAGACGGATCCATCTTCAGGGACGTACAATCTGGAAATACAAGAGGTACGAGGTGGTGAAGAGCTCGAGAAAATAGCAGTTTCAAGAAAACCACTAAGGGAACTATCGTGCAACTCAAACGTCAGAACGAATCTGGTACCAGAAGACGACATGAAAATCGTGAAAAGGATGATATGTGTGAAGCTGAGCGATGACATCCACAACCCTGGTGAAATGAATGGACAGATCATGGCGCTAAAGGAGCACGTTAAGGCGAGATACAGGCTGTCTGACCTAATAAGGGCCCAGAAGAATGACAAAATGACAAGTAACCTCTCCAAATGGATCCATTCGGGAGTCAAGGAGAAGGGGGAACTTGAGGAAGACAGCTACAAGATCTTGAGGCAGTTCTACAAAGAAAAGAGAGATTTACTTTATCACACAGCTGAAGGGGTGGTAGCGTGCAAGAGAAGAGATGAGGAAAAATATTACACAAACACAACCTCATCATACTACCACAACTGTACCAAACGGAAGTGCTTTTCAGATCACACGACCAGATGGGCCATCAGGGGATAGATAAAGTACAACAAAGGATACTTCACAGGTTTGACTGGCCGGGAATGAGAAAAGCTTGCGAGAGGTGGGTGAATGCCTGCCTAGCATGCCTTCAAGTAAAAGACCCAAGGAAGATGAAATTTCCCCTCAAGTCTGTCGAGAGTTCGGAATTCAATGAAGTGGTGCAGATAGACCATCAGAAAATCTGCATGACGGAGTCGGGTTATAACCAAATACTAGTTATAATAGATCACTTCACCAAGTTGGCGGAAGCGGTTCCGTGCCAGACAGCCTCAGCAGAGGAGACATGTGATCACCTGATAACGCATTGGATATCGCGATATGGTTGTCCAATGACTTTCCAGTCAGACAACGGCAAGGCTTTTGTGGGGGACTTGACAAAAGAATTGATGAAGAGATCACACATTGCTCAAGCACACTCGACGACCTATCATCCACAGACCAATGGGTTGGTAGAGAGACAGAACAGGACACTGGTCAACATGCTCAGGGTGTACTGCTCGAGATACATGACGGACTGGGACAAATACCTGCCACAAGTAGTAGGAGCCTATAATAGTACTCAGCACTCAACGACGGGTATCAGTCCTTTCATGATGTTGACAGGCAGGGAAAGGGCAATGCCTCTAACATTCTTCTACCCGGAGTACGAGGGGAAGAGGACGTCACCTCAAGCATACGTGAAGGAAGCGATCAAAAGACAACAAGAGCTAAACGAGCTATGTCGGAGAAACACGGCGCAAGCGCAAATGAGGCAACGCAAGAAATATGACGAAAAGATACTAAGAGCAAAGCCATACGAAGTGGGCCAATACGTGTGGGTTTTCCAAAATGTCATACCGCCCAAGGGAACAAAGAAACTACTCAAGAAATGGAGAGGACCGTTCATGATTACGGAAGTACATCAACAAGGAAGGTTCTATCGCTTGAGTACAGGGCGAGCAGCACATTACGAAAATCTGAAGCCTCACATTCCGTCTCCGGAGGATTGGTGCCTGCCAAAAGACATGGAAGGTCTTGAGTACCTGGTGGTGGAACCAGCGTGCGAAGTGAATGAGAAAGGCACTAGAGAGAAAAATGATGGTAATGAGAACTTGAGTTTGGACGACAACGAAAAGATAGAGGTGGAGTCGGATGCAGGTTCATTTGTAGAAGAAGACTGGAACGATCCCGAGCAAAACGAGGTACCGAAGTGGATGGAACCGGATCGACCAACACCACCGGAAACCAGAACGGGCAATCGTAAACGAACAGGTATGAGGTACAATAGGTACGGGGATGACTTCTTGATCGATAAGATACAGCCAGACAAGTTGGGCGATGAACTACTAAGCGCAGGTGAACTGGAGGCCGAAGAGGAATGGCAAGTGATTGACGATGGTGGACATTATCCGCAGGATGATTACTCGACGCCAGAATTGGAGACGGATCTCGAGCAGAGTGAAATAGAAAGGAGGGAGAACTCGAACTTGAGGATTCTAAAGTGGATGCGTGATGTCAAAGACGAGAGCCGCGAAGGACAAAGCATTCAGCAAATCGATGTATCAGCAGCAAATTACATGAAGACAGAGGACCCTCTTTTCGGATGGACAGCAACAGACAGGCCACTGGACATCCCCAAGGACAATTCAGACCCGACTACATCGACGGGGACGTCGATAAATATTTTTGTCCGGGGAGTGGGGGTAGGACTTACCCACACCGAAAATTTGATGATAAAGAAGCTCAAGGAAGTGAGGGAAACAAGCGGATTGGAACTGGAGGAAGAAGAACCAGAGCCTACCATAGGAAGGAATTTCAAAACGAAATTCGAAATACCCAATGAATACTCAGAGAACATCATGATAACGGATAGCGACTTCATCCTGTCAAACAGGACCAGCGCGATCTGCATCACGGCGGACATGAGTTTCAAATCAAGATTGGAGGCTGACTTCAAAAGAGAGTACCAGAACGTAGAGTTTCTGTTCAGACAGAGGCCAGGACTGGGAGGCATAGCAGCGCTTCCACCGTCAGTGGCACAATCCCGGGCAAATACCTCTGCTTCCTAGTAACGAGAGTCAACGACAGAAACACAATTGATCCCGAACACGTGATATTGGCACTGACAAGACTACGTGACTTCATGATTGAAAGAGGAATAGTGGAGGTCTCGATGCCGGTGTACGACCCAAACAGGGGCAAACTGAGCTCGAGGGAATTGTATGCTATCCTACATGTGGTCTTTGCAGAAACCGAGATAATGGTGCATCTTCACAAGAAGTACTACTTGAGCATCGCCTGAGTCGGGTACATGGAGGTATCGAGTCGGGTGTGAGGGAGGAGTCTTGAGTTAGGTACTGGGGTGCGGCGCAGGTAAAGGGATCTTAAGACATGATTGGCATGACAATTGAATTTTAAAAGAAAGAATTGATGGTGCTAAAACATAAAATGAAATTGCATGTTCTTAAGGGAAATCCAATCGAATTGTTTTAAGTGATATGTGAATGATAGGATTTTAATCATATGGGTAAAAGGGGGGTCTCTAGGTTAGGAACGTGACAATGCTAAGTTTTAATAAGCTTTCTGTTTTCAGATCGAGTTTGAAAAACAAAGTTGAAAATCCAACTACACTCAAGCGAGAAACAAAAAGAGAGAATCTTGATTGAACACGCGATAATCCGAATCTACAGCAAGTAGTTGCAAGAGAACATTTCTAGAGAATTCTTGAATTGGGTAATACTTGAGTTGGTAAGGTAATTCTTGAGTTGGTAAGGTAATTCTTGAGCTGGTTAACATCTACCTATATACATCCCGAAGTTGCAAAAATGGCAGACCGATTCTGGAACTCCGTGCCCGCGGCTCTGAAGAAGCCCACTCTTGACGAGCTGTACAGAGGCTTGAGGGACCTGGACTACACCCAGATAGACGAGAGAATGGGCGACGAGCGAGATCAGACGTTGAAATTACTTGAGATGCTGAGGGCTGAACATCAGCAGGAGCTAAGGGTGCGGGAGAACGTCGCGAATCGTGATCAACTAAAGTCGGAGTTGGAAAGGATAGAACAGCGACAACGCGAGCTTGACGCACAAAAGGGAGCCAGGTCTAACGAACGAGTGGTGACAAGCTCGAGGCCGGAGTCGCGCATGGAGGTGGATGAAGCTCCCAGGGCTAGAGGACGGTTCAACCTTGACCGCGAGGCCAGGGAACACATGAGTGAAGGCTTGGAGGTCTGGATACCAAATGACGCGACGCCCTCCTTGCGCAATCTAGAGACCCAACCTGTACGTCCTCTGATGGATGTGGTGTTACCAGGATATACACCAACCTCGACCTCGAGCGGCAGTCAGGTGAGTGGCGCCTCATCGCGCCTGAAGGAGCTGGGCGAGAAATTGCAGCAGCAGAGTCGTGAAAGATCGACAAGGCCAGAGCTTCCCCCAACTTGGAGGGAACAGCCGGTCAGAAATGTCGTGATCGCGAGCTACAAGAAGAACACAGAGGGGAACTACCACAAGCATAGTCGGCTGGACTGGAATGCGGAACAGCAAGCCAGGAGGGACTGCTTCCACGACGCAGCCTGGGTGCAGTATCTAGCGCCACCTCGTGTGCCAGAGGGTGCGGTTCACCTGATTATAGGGGACAGCCTGGTGCGGGTGTTGACCCAGATCCGGTCACATTGGCAGACGGGAGTCTTGAGTTTCGCTGGAGCTGCTACGCCACAGATGTTGGCAACTCTGGACATGCTAGGAATGACCAAAGTTTACACAGTCACCTTGATGGTTGGGACCAACGACGTGTCGAGAGGAGAAGCAAGGAAAGTGACGAGGCTGTGCGACAAGATGAGTTGCCTTCTTGAGGAGCTGAGGATCCAAATGGATCCCATCCTGCTGACGATATGCACGGTCCCCTATAACATGATGTTTGATCAACACTCCCTAGAGATGAACCAGAGGGTGCGGAGCCTGAACAAGGCGATCCGAGAAATACACCGAAACAGTGTGCTTCCTCTCAGGCTGTTGGACGTTGCAGAACGCATGGAGAACAAGGGATTTCCTGAAGACACCTCGAAAGATGGAATCCATTTCGATAGGCCAAGGGGAGCTGAGTGGCTGAACGACGTCTTCCAGGAACAAATAAACACGCTAGAAGCGGACCTGCTGGAGACAGCCCAATTCACTTTAGGGCCACCTCCCAACCCACCATTCCTTGCCTCGAGGGCCTTGGCTGGTCGATTGGGAGCGAGAGTTGATACTAGAGACAGCTCGAGGAGCAATCAGACCCGATTGCAGAGTGCCACACCAATGGAGTCGGAGGAGGTAGAGTCATCAACACCTCCGGCCTCGGCGATGTCCTCCGTGGTGGTGGCAGATGACAGGAGAGAAAAGAAGTCTAGGGAGACTACCCGCTTGAGATATCCTGAGAAGGTGAAGGAACTGGATCTGGAGACCTTGGAATGCAGACGAGAGTTGGCGGAAACCCTGGGGATCGAACGAGTGTCGCATGAGGACTTGAATAGACATCATTGCGTAGACTGGTTGAAGGCACACGAGGCGCATTTTTCGAGAGCGAAGTTGATGGAGACCACAGACCTGACGGGAATTCCCACAAAAACGATCATGGGACCCATTAATTACAGACCTCTCAAGCTGCTGGGGAGTCCGGGACTTATAGCAGAACCTCCCAAGCACCGAACCAGCATCGCCAGAATCAGGTTGGCAACCCCGGCACAGTTGAAGGTGGTAGACAAGCTACTCAATCCGGGAGGAATGGAATTGCCTGATGCCGCTTACGAAGGTCCGAAGTTGGCAGAAGATCCCAGGTACGGGAAGCCCTGTGGTGGCACCCAACTGGCCAAAACTCTGGCAGTTTACGATAGAGCAGATCCAGCTGCTGCAAGAGTAGTCATTGTGGCGGGATCGGACTTCGAAGGAACGTCTCCCAAGTTGTTCTGGCCGGAGACTCTGGTATACTCCTTGCCAGGAGCCGAATTGAACCAGATGTTGACCCTAGTGGTGGCAATAAAGTCGGAGATGCCCTGTGAACCGGAGCTGCTATTGTTTGCAGGAATGAATGACCACCTGCATGCGATGGGACTTCTTGAGCAACTGAAAGGCAAGGAGGTTCCAACATCAAGGAAGATCTGGGAGGCCATTCAGGCGTTATTTGCGGCGATGAATGAGGTACAAGAGAATGTAGCCTCGAGATTTGGGTCCAAGACAAAGGTGGTGTTTACCACATCCCCAGGATACGCTAGCATGCCACCCGCCCTGCAATTCGTGTATGCGGTCTTGATCTTGATAGCGGAAGGGAGTGAATGGCGGATTCTGATGGCAGCCCCCAATCGAGAGCTAGAGCCAGTGAACTTGAGACTTTACAAATCAGAATTACCAGCGGCATGGGCTGACATATCTCATGCACTGAGGGGCTTTTACAGACTGGCCGACGTCCTGATTGTATTGGATGAGGTACTCTTGCTAGAGATATCGAACTTTGCTAGACAACTCAAGTTCAGCCCAGTCATCGGGGACGACCACCCGGCGATAAACCAGTTGACGGCCAGCCTGTGGTTCCGAAGTATGGATGTGAAAGTTGCAAATTCCACCAGCAGGACTAGAGGTCCCAACAACGAGAGAAGAAATGTGGTCGAGACGGAGAAACAGTTAGAATCGATGAAATATCGCTTGACTCAAGAGAATGGCTGGTGGCCATTCCTGACACCAAGGCTGGAGAACGTCACGAATAAGACGAGGGAGGAAGCACCACTCCTCGTGAAACAAATCTGGAGTTTTCTAGAGAAGCAACTGGAGCTAGCGGAAACGAGAGACATGACGGTGGTTAGATTTGTCTCGGCCGCCAATGAAGTGACGATCGGAGGATTTTGGAGAGAGCACGCCAACGGCGAATTGAAGACTAGGAGAGATTACGAGATTCTCAAGTTCTTGAGTCCTTGCTGGGAGAGAGAATTCTTGGCAGGAGTGTTCGGCACCACGGCGACTATCTTCGGAGCCTTCGTACAGGAGATACTGGGCATGTCCATCAGCCTGCTTTTGGCTCTGTATTTGGTTTACCCCAGATACTTGTTCAACATGGGCCCAGCATACATGTTTAGTCGAGGAGTGGAGACACTTCGAGTTGATGGGTATCTGGCACTAATACTCTTGACCCATGGGGAATTGGTGTCGTTTCATCGGTTAATGGAATATGGAGAACCTCTGTCTATGGGGAGAGTCCACACGAGCACTGAAACCAGCTCCTACAAGTGTGCCGCAGGGTTGAAGACACTGCTGGTGCAATACCTCATGATGCAGAATCGATACATGACGGGTGAAGATGAGAACCCAACCTCGAGAGAAGAATGGGAGAAGGCGAACAGAGGGATGCCTCTGTTGACGGACCTGTGCCTGGCAATGAGGTCGGACCCAATGGGGATAATCCGGGGTCTAGAGGAGGTGGTGACCTGCATCTATGGTCCAGCAGTGACGTACGCGTTTCCGGATCCCCTGGTGATAACGTATCGTCACTCGGTGACGCACTTGAGTCTCATCAGCGTACTGGATGGTACAGCGCTGAATTGGTGTCAGCAGGAGGTGCTCAGGGCGCGTATGAGCAACACGGTACTCTTCGGAAAAGTGAAAGATGCTGAGATGATGGTGTGCAACTTCAGGGGACAAATGCAATGCAGAATGGGAGGCAAGCGAGAGGGCCCCATTGAAATGTATCCAAAGTTTTGGAACCTAAACCCATTGACGGCCAACGGACGAGAAGTCTTGAGAATCCCCGCCTGGAAGGAGTGCTTTGCACTAGTCAAGAGGGAGCTGGAGGCCATAATGGAGAAAGAAATCCTACCAGCCACCATGCCTGAGTTCCCGACAGTCAGGAGGATGACCTTAGGAATGAATAGTCCCTTGGTAGTTCCCTCCATAATGGCGAGGATGACGGCGGAGGAAATGCAGAAGGATTTCACTGATGGCTGGGACCCCCTGTTCATTGGCTACACGGCGGCGGTCTACTTCCACACCAGCGAGATGAAGGTAAACTCGTGGACGACGCAAGCGAAAAAGAGTAGAGGTTCGCAGCCCCCAGGGTATGAGGTGAGGAAGGTCTTGAGAACTCTTGAGAAGGAAGAACTTGAGAACATGTTGCCCATATGGGATGATGGCAGGATGATCGTGATGGAGGGGCACGTCGCACTGGTGGACGACATGAAATTTGCCACGAGAAAATATAAGGCGCCCTATGGCTTGGAACAGGTGGAAGTAAGACAGGAAGGAACAGAACTAGATGCAGCAGGTCAACTGCACGTAGCACTGACGGAATACAAAAAGCTGGATCCTGCGACACCATCACCACTGTCCGTGGACGCACCTGGAGACAACAGGAGCGGACCCGTCGAGGACCGATTTAAGAAAATTCTCGAGAGAAGGAGACATGAGTCAGAAGAAGAGAGTATGGATGAAACTCTCAGTGAAGCTGGTGAAGACATGGAAGTGGGGAATACGCCTGAACCAGGGCAATCAGGGGAGGAGCTCACCACTCAAGAGCTGTTGAAGGATTTGAGCGAGGAGAATTGGGCAGATACTGCCACACCACCCCTGATTCCGTCTCCGCGGAAGAACCTAGAGTTGCCATTGGCAGGTGAGACCTTCAATATGGGGATGTTACTCTTGAGCTCGGAGGAAAGGGGGAAGAACACGTTCGAAGGGAACAGGGACATATTCTTGGGATCTCTCGAGGATGACGCTTGGCAGGAGTTCCTGGAGGAATTCAATCGAGAAGTGGGCAGCGAGACGACGCTGGACAAGTTCAAGAAGGAACTGTGGGACGCAGTAGTGAGATTCGGGGAACCGCTCCTGATAGGAACGGGCCTGGATGAGAAAGCAAGAAAAGAGCTGCTGAACAAGCTAGTGGAGCTGAGGAACGCACGATCGAAGACTAGAAAAGAGAAATGTGAGGACAGCTCTACTCTGAAACAAAAAACTGTGGATAAAATGGTTGATGATATAAAAGGGGATAAGGTTGGGACTAGTAATATGATTAAAAGTACTAATATCCTTAAGGCTCGAGCAGGGGGGAGGCAAGAGTTGGAAGGAGTGGATGGAGAGGTCGAATCAATGATGATAGCCACAACACCCTCGAGCAGAGATGTGAAGACTCGCAAGAGGAAGAGAGAAGTGGAAGGATGGGGTAGTCCTTCAGTGGATGCTGTTTCGGAAGGAAACTTGAGAGAGACGGCGCCCATCGTTTTGGCCCGATGCAAGACGGCGGCATACAAGAACAGTTCGGAGCTCAGGAAACCACTTGAAGTAGAAAAGGAAATAGAGGTTTCCACCAGTTCGACGTCAGAAGAAGACTTCAAGCCTCAGAAGGTAAACGTGAAGAGAGGTTCAACGAACGGACAGGTAGGGGAAGTGGAGATCGGCAAAGAATGGATCTCGAAGGCACATCAGGACATGGGCAAACAAGTGACGAGTGATCTATTGGAGAGGAAGACCTGGCGAAGAACGTGAGCTTGAGCCTGCACAACTCCTTTTGCTTGAACCGAGAAGCTAGGGTGAAGGCACTACCCAACCAAGCAAAGAGATTGCAGGAGCAGAGAGAATGGATGCGATCCTATGAACAGCTGAAGGCTTGGGAGGAGATTGTGATTAGTTCCGATGATGAAGAGGAACTGTTGAGACAGTTTGCCGCATCTAGCACTTCAGGATGCAGTACCTCCAAGGCGAAGAGTACGAGATGAATGGGCAAATCGGATGGATCTTGAGTCTTGAGAGGGAAAGGGGGCTTGAGTGTGAATCCGAGTGAAACTTGGATTCACGAAAAAGAAATTTTAACAAAGCAAATATTGTTACTGATATACTATATCTATTATATAAATCGAAATGCTGCATGACAATTTCCTGATTGAATAGGACAAAAGAGATTTTTAAATGATTGGCTTGAAAAGCGAAAATTCAAAGGTGCAGGTAAATGCAGATTTTGGTTGCTGTTTAGCAATAGTGTGAAAATTTTAAATGGTCGTGAATTTTGGGGTGTAGATAATCTTAAATCTGCTGCAAACTTCTGTAAATGACCACTGGCACTGTATCTTGAGCAACACTCGGTTTTTCTGGGACTCACTGGCAGAAGACAGCGCGCGATGAGGACATCGATCTCGAGTCCGGGGAGTATGTGCCAGTCGGTCATATTTGGAAGTTTGACCTTGAGAAGAGCAGAAAACACTTGATTTTGGAGTGAAATTAAAATTTTTAAAATTTCGAATGGAACATGTCATGCACGATTTTCTCGCGATAACTGAAAATCAGAAAAAGAAAAGGAGAACAATTTTAGAACAATTGCGGGAAAGTTGTCAGAAAAAAACGAGTGGGAAATTGCTATTCGCAATTTCCATCATAGTGAACAAGAGTAGAGCTGTCCTATCTGAAATAGAAGACAGAGTATTCCCGAGAGAGTAATTATTCGAACTGGACCAGAGTGAACCTTCGACGGAAAGGTGGACAGCTTGAGTGTCCCAATGGTCCACATAAAACTTCGTTCTTGAGTTCAAACTTACCCTTACCATTCAAACTGATAAACATTGAACTTATCTAGTTACCTTAGTTAATTCTAGAGTTGCTCACCCATTTAATTACTTCCTGTGCTTGAGCGCATCAACATGTGAGTCCTTAATTTAAATTTCTAGAGTGTGTTTTATGATTGTTATGTTGAGGTAAGGCGAGTTTTAGGTTGATCCATCTGAAATGGATCAAAGTCACACTGTCTAATAAAAAGTAACCTAACGGATTGTTCCAACCCGGTTTTTAACGGCGTTCATGTATTTTGGGTATCTAGAGACCTAAGTATGGGGACGTTCTTAATTCTAGAGTGGGGGGATATTTTAGTAGTAGCCTTTAAGCTGTAACGGGTCGTAGTCTCATGTCACAAGCGAACCGAACTGGCTCCGACCGTTCTTGAGGTGGGAAAACACAAGAGATAGTGTCCCTGACCCTTGAGCCAGTGGTTATAGGGCCTATTTTTCTTAAGCCTCATGTGTGACTGTAGTAGACGAATGAGAAGGCACATGCAGAAGGCTCGAAAATTCATCCAACAATTTTCGAGCCGAGGTAAATTTTCCTTCCTCTAATTCAGATTTCAGCATTTCAAGAGAAAACCTTGGCGTTGGTTCTTCAATTGAAGATGATTTGAAAAATTGGAACCCAGGCCACGACCACATTAAACATAATTGATATTTTTTAGCTTTCGATAAAGCAGTGAGTTGTTTCATGGGACTCAAGCTGCGTCGCAGTGCTGCGAAAAATTGTTGAAACATATCGACTTGAAAACACAAATTTTCTGCGAAACATAGTCGTGAGCTCGAGGTTCAAAATCATGATTATATATTGCCGAGGTTACAGGACACTAGTTCAAAAGTAACAAAAAAAAACAGCTACCACACTTTTAGCACAAAATGTGTCGATTACAGACACTTTTGACGGAAAAAAATATTCGTAAAACATTTTTTTTTAGTTTTCAGGTTTTCCGGCTTTTAGCCTACTTGTTGTGATAAACTTAGTAAATAGATATATTGTTTGATGTTTGTGCCTGTTTGTCGAGCGCCCTTTGAGTGATTTCAGAGACAGGTCTGTGAAGTGGCTTTCTGCGTGGCAGAGGAAAACTGGAGCTGGCTCCAAGGGTCTGGTGGTGCATCCCTGGAACTGCTTAGCCTGGGTCAGATTGTTCGCTCTTTTAGATTTTTATAATTCCATTTTGAATTTAATTGCATTTAACTGTATTTTTTTCTATAAAATTCACACTGACCGCTGATCATGAGTTTTTTCAGTCCTCTTAAGTCCACTCAAAATCCCTTTTTCCCCTAACACTGCGTCAAGATGATGTGACATTCGACCAGAATGTGAAAAATGCAATCTCTGCAGAATTCGGAATTTTAGCAGTAAGCCTTCCGGATTGGTGGTTTTTAAGAACTAAGGGCGTTATTGGAACGTTAAGCCAAACGGTGAAGGCTGGAATATTCTAGTATTTTAAAATTTCAAAAATTCGAATGATGACGTCACATTTCTGAGAAATGCTGAAACGGCCATTTTAACAAAAAACGAGAGAAAAAACACAACAACAACATTAGTTGCGCTGACGAGAACAACTTTATCGAAATTGAAGAAATCGAAATAGAAGAAAACGACAACGAATAGCAGAGGACGTTCCGAGTTGCAACTATTGTGCTGCTACAATAGTTGCAACGCCGTTGCGAGCAACGGTGAAGGGTAAGAGACAGCCTTCCGTGTTATTGTGAAATCGAACTTAAGGAGCTTGATTCACCGGATTCAAGAATCCGGAAGGGTTTCGGGACTGAAACTTTTAGCCTATTATATGAACTTTTAGCATCCTGTCATGTCCTGACTTGAATTTAATTGATATTTGGATTAGTTTTGACAAGGATGAGGTGCTAGGAGTTGGGGGAAAGGGTTGATCCATCTTCGATGGAGATGATGATTTTTATCTACTGAACAAAAACAATAGTAATATAATAAATAGTAGCCCTGTTTTTAGGAGTGACCTCGTGGTCTGGGGATACTGAGACCCAGCCATGAGCTCACTATTTTTGCATGTAATTCAGTTAATTTGAGCGTTCTGGTCGAAGCCGGAGAACAGTAACGTTTTTGTCGACCCGATGTAAGAAAGACCACCGAAAAGTACTGGCTTGGTAGAGACGGTGAAAAACATGAAAAGCTCTGTTTAGACGCTAGCCAGTCGTCTTAAGACTTAGTTTTGTTATCCGTCGATATGTATCTTCCGGGCGAATGTTACATGTATGTTTTTATGGCGCTCCTGGGTGTTATTCTTTTATAACATCATGACCGGCGGAACCGTTAACGAGCACTCCGCGCCGAGCGGATGCTCACATTAACGCCCTTAATAGGCCTAAACCGCCGGGGCGGAAGGGTAGTTCGGAACGCGGAGGCCTTCCGGATTGCAGTGAATAGTTTTTTAACCTAGTTAAGACCGAAAATTCACGAACCAGGAAGGGTGGGGGGATCGGCCGTCTCCTCGTCCCCTGAGTGGTTGGTGACCAAAAACACTTAAAGATATAAGTAAAACCAAACAAAAAATAGTATAGTACCCAAGAAAAACAAAAAACATAAAAAATAACCGAAAAAACCAAAAACAGTAAAAAAGTAAAAAATCAGTAGAAATCATCCCCCCAGACAAGATGTGATCCGACCCCCCCGTTTGTTGTTGATAGATATATTGTTGTTACAGGCATTTATATCAGTCAGGATCGTTACGATCAGTTTTGTAGCCCGTTTGTGAGGCTTGTACTGTAGGGTTATTTGAGCATTTAAGCACGTTAATGATAAATTGCGCTCAATCCGGAAGGGTCAGCTGATTTGCGCTCAATTCGGAAGGGTCTTGGGTGAAGACCGATCCGGCAAGCAGTACAAGGAGCAACAAAAAGGGGCTCAACGACAACAACAATCGACTGTTGGGTATCGTTAACAAGTTTTGTATCTCTTTTGGTACAAAAAGTAAGATAGTAATCTGTGGGGGGCTCGACAGTGCTGCACTGTAGTGACCCTTCACCGAACTGCGAATATCCGAGTTAAGCACTTTAATTCGGATATTAAAGAAACCCGGAGGGGTATAGTATTACTAATATTATTATTTATATAGCCTATATTAATAGTCTTATATCGTTTTTCAGTGAAAAACAACGAAAAAAGACCGATTTTTAGGGTCAAAATAGCGATATTTTGATCCCCCCACAAGTCGCGATTTTTGAGATATCGATATTTTTTGAAACGGAAAAAAGCGCTAAATTAGTGTGTTACATCGTAACTGCACTACTGTAATAAGTAGAACCGGTTAACTTTAGTTCGGAAGTGGTTGGAACTAGTTTGGTACGAAAAACCAAATTTTCCCATTTTTTGATAGTATGAAACACTATAAAATCAGAAAGTTTTTTGAAATCTTTGAGTTAGGACAGTAAAAATAGTTGTTCGGACAACGTCCACTAGTGAATCTACGAGTTTTAAAACCCGCTACCCGAAAGCCTTCCGGGTTGCAGAGAAATCGAACATAACGTGTTTGATTTGGTGGATTCATCAATCCGGAGGGGTCCAGGTAGCATAGTTTTTCGCAAAATTTTTCTACAAAAGCGTTTTAGATCGGGTCTTTTGCATTGAACGAGAAGAGTATAGGCCTTCTGAGCTCGGATCAATAATTTTTAGGTCGAAAGGACCAGATTTGCGGAAAAAGTTAGGCGGAACCTATAAGAGAGAAAATTTTTGAGTTTGGAAAAAAGACGTTTTGGTTAATAACTTTGGAACTACAGAGCATATCGAGTTGATCTTGGTACCAATAGATCAGAGATTAGCTGAGCTTACTGACAGGATTGGGAAATTTTCCGGAAAAACGAGCGAGAAAATTTTTTGAGATTGTTTTTAGCAAAATTACACAAATCCGGAGGGGTACACCCTTCACGTTTTATAAATTTTTCTGAAAAACCCTTAGACCCCTACCAAAAGGTAATAGCGGTTGAATAAAGTAACTTTAGGCCATTCTAGACCAAAAGGGTGGGCTAAAGGCACAGCAAAAGCTTAATCGAGCCGAAGTTAGGCCAGCGATAAGACCCTTCACCGTTGGTGTGAATTGTCAAATAAGAAGCTTAACTTCAATCCGGAAGGGTCTAGGAAGGTAGTAGATACCCCTCCCAGTTAATTGAAAGAGCATAATTGTATCGGAGAACGTATCAGGAGGGGTATAGGTTGAAAAAAGGAAATCTCCGAAAAGCCACTTTTACAAAACCGGAGGGGTCCGAATCCGGAGGGGTCTTATAGTTGCTAATTCGGAGGGGTCCAAATCCGGAGGGGTCTTATAGTAACCAACTCAGAGGGGTCCAAATCCGGAGGGGTCTAGATTCTATCAATCCGGAAGGGTCCTATTTGTGCCAATCCGGAGGGGTATTGTTTTATTAAGGACTTAGGTAGACGAAAGAAAGACTAAAAAGTGAGAGGTATTAGGTTATTAGCACACAGGCTAGGTATCAGTGACTCCACTGGTAACTTGCCTTCCAATAAGAACCAGACTAATACAGAACAGGTCCGAACTCGGATATTCGCGACACTAAGTCTAAATTAAAAAGAGCGTGATTCATTGGTGTGGATTGAAACATAATACGTTTTTGGGAAAAGTGACTGCCCTGAGGATTTTAGTAGGTCTAGCTCGGGCAGTCCGAAGGCAGATAGGTAACACAGTACTCGGTGGGTGCAATAGATGCCCACTTGAGAAAATTAATGCCTTCAAAGTTTTGTCTGTTTGGTGCGGCACCGAGCAGGGAAAGCTTTTTCTTTAAAAGACAGGTTCGACTATTGTACTGCGACCGACTAAGAGTACAAGACACATACGTTTTTTTATATAATACATTCATATTGTGTCAAAATAAATTATTTGTTTTTGATTTTAAATCAACATAAACTGTGCTTGATTGGGTAGTGAGTACACTATCTTTTAAATTGACTGATAACATCATATTGTGCTAATTTCAAAATCTTTAGACCGATAATCGGTTAGTGTGAATAAATTTTATACAAACTGTACTCTGACAACATACGGGGATTCTTGGTCACTATTTAATAGAATCTTGTGGAATTTATTGTGTTGTGTCATTATTATTGTTAATAAAACTATAAAGTCTCTAGCAATCGAGTTAAATAGGCATTAAAAAGTGACAAATAGAGAATGAGTCTAGACAAGTCAAGGATACCAAAACGAGGTAATAGCTCTAGGAAATTCATACCTGAAAAGCAAAGAAAAACAATGACCGATCCTTTTGTGGATTGGATCAAGCGATCCCGGTCCGATAAAGAGGAGACGGTTTCAGGCCGAATGGTTGAAACGAGAAGTCAGAAGACCTCAGAAGAGCGAAGAGAACTGTTAGAAGTGGAGGTCAATACGGACCATACCATGAACGACAACCAGGAAGTAAATGGACTGGAAGGGAGAGGCAGAAGGCTGGCGAGTGAATCTACTCCGGTAGAACAAGGCCACGATTTTGCCACTTCCACCGGGACATTGGATCGGGAGGAGATGTCGGAACTGTCCGACATCTCAACTGAAGTAACGGCAACTAAAAGATCGCCGACAGACAACACTATGATGGCAGGTGGAACTGGGAAACAAACAACGTCATCATCATTCTCAGAAAGAATGAAGAACACCTTTGGAAACATCTTTCCATTCAGCAGGGGAGGAGGAGCAGGAAATGATGGTGAGTCCCAGGAGGATGAGGAAGATGAAGAAGAGCAAGGGGACTTTGGATCTCAAGTCAGCCTCAATAGTTCGATCCAGGAGAGTGAGGCACACGTCGGAAGAGAGACTGGAACCATGGACAAATTTGGTGTAGTGACAACGATAAGCAAGGAGGCAAACACACCGGGCCAGTCAAAGGACTTCGCGATTAGGACAAGTTCGGAGCCACAACCTGGAGAGAGTAGAACCAGAGGGCTCGGCAACGCGTTAATGGATCCTGAAATAAATAATGAAAAGACGTTGAAGCAGAGAGTCAAGGCCCGGATCTCGACAAGCACGAAGTTACCTGGGACCGACAGGGTTACACCGCCACTAGTTGTAACATTCGTCTACTACAGTCACACATGAGGCTTAAGAAAAATAGGCCCTATAACCACTGGCTCAAGGGTCAGGGACACTATCTCTTGTGTTTTTCCACCTCAAGAACGGTCGGAGCCAGTTCGGTTCGCTTGTGACATGAGACTACGACCCGTTACAGCTTAAAGGCTACTACTAAAATATCCCCCCACTCTAGAATTAGAAAAGTCCCCATACTTAGGTCTCTAGATACCCAAAATACATGAACGCCGTTAAAAACCGGGTTGGAACAATCCGTTAAGTTACTTTTTATTAGACAGTGGAACTTTGATCCATTTCAGATGGATCAACCTAAAACTCGCCTTACCTCAACATAACAATCATAAAACACACTCTAGAAATTAAATTAAGTACTCACATTGTAGCACGCTCAAGAACCAGGAAGTAAATAAGTCGGTAAACAACTCAAGAATCAACAAAGTAACTAAAATAAGTTTAATGTCAGTCAGTTTTAACAACAAGAACAAGTTTTTACTCTAGACTGCAGTTTTATGTGGACCATTGGGACACTCAAGCTGTCCACCTTTCCGTCGAAGGTTCACTCTGGTCCAGTTCGAATAATTGTTCTCTCGGGAATACTCTGTCTTCTATTTCAGATAGGACAGCTCTACTCTTGTTCACTATGATGGAAATTGCGAATTGCAATTTCACACTCGTTTTTATCTGACAACTTTCCCGCAATTGTTCTAAAATTGTTCTCTTTTCTTTTTCTGATTTTCAGTTCTCGCGAGAAAATCGTGCATGACATGTTCCATTCGAAATTTTAAAAATTTAAATTTCACTCCAAAATCAAGTGTTTTCTGCTCTTCTCAAGGTCAAACTTCCAAATATGACCGACTGGCACATACTCCCCGGACTCGAGATCGATGTCCTCATCGCGCGCTGTCTTCTGCCAGTGAGTCCCAGAAAAACCGAGTGTTGCTCAAGATACAGTGCCAGTGGTCATTTACAGAAGTTTGCAGCAGATTTAAGATTATCTACACCCCAAAATTCACGACCATTTAAAATTTTCACACTATTGCTAAACAGCAACCAAAATCTGCATTTACCTGCACCTTTGAATTTTCGCTTTTCAAGCCAATCATTTAAAAATCTCTTTTGTCCTATTCAATCAGGAAATTGTCATGCAGCATTTTGATTTATATAATAGATATAGTATATTAGTAACAATATTTGCTTTGTTAAAATTTCTTTTTCGTGAATCCAAGTTTCACTCGGATTCACACTCAAGCCCCCTTTCCCTCTCAAGACTCAAGATCCATCCGATTTGCCCATTCATCTCGTACTCTTCGCCTTGGAGGTACTGCATCCTGAAGTGCTAGATGCGGCAAACTGTCTCAACAGTTCCTCTTCATCATCGGAACTAATCACAATCTCCTCCCAAGCCTTCAGCTGCTCATAGGATCGCATCCATTCTCTCTGCTCCTGCAATCTCTTTGCTTGGTTGGGTAGTGCCTTCACCCTAGCTTCTCGGTTCAAGCAAAAGGAGTTGTGCAGGCTCAAGCTCACGTTCTTCGCCAGGTCTTCCTCTAGTATCGACTCCCTCGCTTTGGTATTGTCTCTAGACATCTTCCCCACTCTTTTCCATCCCGTCGTGATCGCATTACGATGGGTTAGCAGGGGTCTCTTGAAAGCTTCCGGCCCAATCTCGGCCTGGAACTGTCGATACTCTTTTTGATGTTTTCTCATGTGATCTTTCGTTGTCATGTACAACCAAGACGTCAGTGTCGCCCGAAACCATGGAAAGTACCTCAAGCGACTCCATACGTGCCTGACTTCCGTCGGTATGGCGAATACTTTGCACGCAGTCTCAAACAACTCGAGTCTCCTGCTGTAGTCTATCGCGTATATTGACTCAGCCGTTGGCTTCGTCGCCTCCCGATACTTCGTTATATTCTCTTCTATCCATCTCAGAGCTAACATCGTACTCACTACTAAGAGCGTCACCTTCTGCCGGTGATCCGGTAGTCCGATCGACCGAATCTCTTCCACATCCCACACCAGGCAAAGGTTCTTGTGATCTGGATACCACACCGTTTGTGCCAAACAGTGGCATGGGCATTCCCCATGAGAGATCTCAATGCTCCTGAGATTACGCTCCCCTGAGGCTTCCAAGAGAGGCTCAAGCTCCATCATTTTCTCGTGCATCGTGTCGTTGTCTTCCAGGTTCGGAGTACTTCCCACAGGTTTCCCGATCACGTTTTGTCTCTCGTGATCGCTCGTGTTTTCTCTTTCCAACTTCAGAAGATCTTCTCCCCAGATTTCGCTTAAGTCATCTCTCAATTCTTTTGGTACTGTCCCTTTGATTTTTCTCAACAACTTGTGCGAGTGATGCGACATCCGAGCCAACCTCACGCACTTGGGCACTGAGAAGGCCTTGTCCACCAGTATTCTCTGGCTGGACACTTCCACCATCGCCATGTGTAGCGGGTAGTGACTTCCGCACAAGTTGGCCATCATTGACCCTATCAGCGATTTCGCGTTCAATGGCAAGCCATAAGCTTCGCTCATGGGAAATCCCATTTCCGCCTCAAGACCAACCTTCCAGCTCCGGATGTGTTTTTGAGTCACCTGCAACACCCCGGGCCATGATTCTACGCTCAACGCCGTCACTAAATGATGTTCAGACTCCAGTCTCTCCAGTGCCTGCAGACCACACATTCTCGAGAAGAATCCGAGAGCTGTCGCTATATTCACCGTGGTTCTCGCGTAACATTCCGCTATTATTTGCACTTCACTTTTCTCCCTTTCTGTGATGTCTTCGAACCAAGTGACCAGGTCTTCTTTTTGAAACGACAGTATTCTGACGCATGACCGTCCATCGCAGATGTGCTCTCCGTTCCCACACGTCGAATCCAGACAGCTACCCGGCTCCAATTTCTTCGCTGACCCGGGGTCGCTCGTCCTTTCGCTTGGCTCTTGCATCTGGGGCGTGATTAGCTTATGTAGCACACTCAACTTCGCCAGATCTTCATCTTCCGTTGGTGCTAACCTCACTCGCTCTGTGGTTTCCTCGATTAGACTTGCATGGGGATGTGGACACCAGGAGGGTCTTAGTAGCTTCCATATCACTCCCAAGTTCGTGGTTAACAAGCCATTTCCACCGCCCATGTTCACTTCAACTCTCTTGTTTGAGCGCGGTATGCTTATCACCTCTGGTGTTTTCTCAAGAATCAGGCCCAGGCTCGGCCCCTCTTTTTCCACCGCGTCTATCTCCATTATTCTTTCTGTCCAAAACTTCAGTAGCTCCGCTACCTCATGGTTTCTGTGGGCTCCTCCAGCTTCCGAGGCTAAGAAGGGATTGTAGGCTATTCCCATCACTCCAGACACATATTGGTATTCCCCCTTCTCACTGAGTCTCGAGTACTGTTCTGACGAGGCCAGGTTACGGTGAACATCATGTTCTTCCTCGAACTTCTTATTAGAGAACCTCCGTACCTCGTCCAGCTTTCGATGGTTCTCTAAGGATAGTCTGGAACCATCTTCTTTCTCTATTCCTGTACTCTGATATACGTTCAAGATGATCGTTGAGACTCTTTTCTCCATGGTTTTACTTCCACTTGCTCTCTGGTGGCATGCCAGGATGGTGCTATCAGACATCATTGACATTATCCATCTCAAGAAACATGTGGCATCTTTTCTTCTAGCCAGGCTCAAGCCTGAATTGTCCCTGGCCACGTGTTGCATCAGTGCCTGATACACCTCTAGCTTCTTGCTTCCCAACTTCAGCCTGTCATACGAGGTCAATGTCTCCAACTCTATTCCCACCAGACTCCAGGTGAACATTAATTGTCCCGCAGTTCTAACGAAGGGATTCGCCATTAGTGGCGGTGCTGATGAGGATGTCCTCATCGCCTCTTCAAAATGATCCTTCAACAAACTCTGCCAGGACCTCTTCAGATGACTTGCCATCTCTATCTTATTAACCTCGGCTTTTTGCTGGGTGGCCCAATTGCGTCGCCTGCGAGCTATTCCACTGTCCAACTTCTTCAAGCAGTCCTCCATTTCCTTCAATGCTTCGAGGGCCACCCACCACGTCCGGGAAGTGTTCCTCGTCTTGTTCCTCTCCAATGGATCACTCGTCACTTGTTTGCCCATGTCCTGATGTGCCTTCGAGATCCATTCTTTGCCGATCTCCACTTCCCCTACCTGTCCGTTCGTTGAACCTCTCTTCACGTTTACCTTCTGAGGCTTGAATTCTTCTTCTGACGTCGAACTGGTGGAAACCTCTATTTCCTTTTCTACTTCAAGTGGTTTCCTGAGCTCCGAGCTGTTCTTGTATGCCGCCGTCTTGCATCGGGCCAAAACGATGGGCGCCGTCTCTCTCAAGTTTCCTTCCGAAACAGCATCCACTGAAGGACTACCCCATCCTTCCACTTCTCTCTTCCTCTTGCGAGTCTTCACATCTCTGCTCGAGGGTGTTGTGGCTATCATCATTGATTCGACCTCTCCATCCACTCCTTCCAACTCTTGCCTCCCCCCTGCTCGAGCCTCAAGGATATTAGTACTCTTAATCATATTACTAGTCCCAACCTTATCCCTTTTTATATCATCAACCATTTTATCCACAGTTTTTTGTTTCAGAGTAGAGCTGTCCTCACATTTCTCTTTTCTAGTCTTCGATCGTGCGTTCCTCAGCTCCACTAGCTTGTTCAGCAGCTCTTTTCTTGCTTTCTCATCCAGGCCCGTTCCTATCAGGAGCGGTTCCCCGAATCTCACTACTGCGTCCCACAGTTCCTTCTTGAACTTGTCCAGCGTCGTCTCGCTGCCCACTTCTCGATTGAATTCCCCCAGGAATTCCTGCCAAGCGTCATCCTCGAGAGATCCCAAGAATATGTCCCTGTTCCCTTCGAACGTGTTCTTCTCCCTTTCCTCCGAGCTCAAGAGTAACATCCCCATATTGAAGGTCTCACCTGCCAATGGCAACTCTAGGTTCTTCCGCGGAGACGGAATCAGGGGTGGTGTGGCAGTATCTGCCCAATTCTCCTCGCTCAAATCCTTCAACAGCTCTTGAGTGGTGAGTTCCTCCCCTGATGGCCCTGGTTCAGGTGTATTCCCCACCTCCATGTCTTCTCCAGCTTCACTGAGAGTTTCATCCATACTCTCTTCCTCTGATTCATTTCTTCTTCTCTCGAGAATTCTTTTGAATCGATCCTCAACGGGTCCACTCCTCTTGTCTCCAGGCGTGTCTACAGACAGTGGTGACGGTGTCGTAGGATCCAGCTTTTTATATTCCGTCAGGGCTACATGCAGTTGACCTGCTGCATCTAGTTCTGTTCCCTCCTGTGTCACTTCTACTTGTTCCAAGCCATAGGGTGCCTTGTATTTTCTCGTGGCAAATTTCATGTCGTCCACCAGTGCGACGTGCCCCTCCATCACGATCATCCTGCCATCATCCCATATGGGCAACATGTTCTCAAGTCCCTCCTTCTCAAGAGTTCTCAAGACCTTCCTCACCTCATACCCTGGGGGCTGCGAACCTCTACTCTTTTTCGCTTGCGTCGTCCACGAGTTTACCTTCACCTCGCTGGTATGGAAGTAGACCGCCGCCGTGTAGCCAATGAACAGGGGGTCCCAGCCATCAGTGAAATCCTTCTGCATTTCCTCCGCCGTCATCCTCGCCATTATGGAGGGAACCACCAAGGGACTATTCATTCCCAAGGTCATCCTCCTGACTGTCGGGAACTCAGGCATGGTGGCTGGTAGGATCTCTTTCTCCATTATGGCCTCCAGCTCCCTCTTGACTAGTGCAAAGCACTCCTTCCAGGCGGGGATTCTCAAGACTTCTCGTCCGTTGGCCGTCAATGGGTTTAGGTTCCAAAACTTTGGATACATTTCAATGGGGCCCTCTCGCTTGCCTCCCATTCTGCATTGCATTTGTCCCCTGAAGTTGCACACCATCATCTCAGCATCTTTCACTTTTCCGAAGAGTACCGTGTTGCTCATACGCGCCCTGAGCACCTCCTGCTGACACCAATTCAGCGCTGTACCATCCAGTACGCTGATGAGACTCAAGTGCGTCACCGAGTGACGATACGTTATCACCAGGGGATCCGGAAACGCGTACGTCACTGCTGGACCATAGATGCAGGTCACCACCTCCTCTAGACCCCGGATTATCCCCATTGGGTCCGACCTCATTGCCAGGCACAGGTCCGTCAACAGAGGCATCCCTCTGTTCGCCTTCTCCCATTCTTCTCTCGAGGTTGGGTTCTCATCTTCACCCGTCATGTATCGATTCTGCATCATGAGGTATTGCACCAGCAGTGTCTTCAACCCTGCGGCGCACTTGTAGGAGCTGGTTTCAATGCTCGTGTGGACTCTCCCCATAGACAGAGGTTCTCCATATTCCATTAACCGATGAAACGACACCAATTCCCCATGGGTCAAGAGTATTAGTGCCAGATACCCATCAACTCGAAGTGTCTCCACTCCTCGACTAAACATGTATGCTGGGCCCATGTTGAACAAGTACCTGGGGTAGACCAAATACAGGGCCAAGAGCAGGCTGATGGGCATGCCCAGTATCTCCTGCACGAAGGCTCCGAAGATAGTCGCCGTGGTGCCGAACACTCCTGCCAAGAATTCTCTCTCCCAGCAAGGACTCAAGAACTTGAGAATCTCGTAATCTCTCCTAGTCTTCAATTCGCCGTTGGCGTGCTCTCTCCAAAATCCTCCAATCGTCACTTCATTGGCGGCCGAGACAAATCTAGCCACCGTCATGTCTCTCGTTTCAGCTAGCTCCAGTTGCTCCTCTAGAAAACTCCAGATTTGTTTCACGAGGAGTGGTGCTTCCTCCCTCGTTTTATTCGTGACGTTCTCCAGCCTTGGTGTCAGGAATGGCCACCAGCCATTCTCTTGAGTCAAGCGATATTTCATCGAATCTAACTGTTTCTCCGTCTCGACCACATTTCTTCTCTCGTTGCTGGGACCTCTAGTCCTGCTGGTGGAATTTGCGACTTTCACATCCATACTCCGGAACCACAGGCTGGCCGTCAACTGGTTTATCGCCGTGTGGTCGTCCCCGATGACTGGGCTGAACTTGAGTTGTCTAGCAAAGTTCGATATCTCTAGCAAGAGTACCTCATCCAATACAATCAGGACGTCGGCCAGTCCGTAAAAGCCCCTCAGTGCATGAGATATGTCAGCCCATGCCGCCGGCAATTCTGATTTGTAAAGCCTCAAGTTCAATGGCTCCAGCTCTCGATTGGGGGCTGCCATCAGAATCCGCCATTCACTCCCTTCTGCTATCAGGATCAAGACCGCGTACACGAATTGTAGGGCGGGTGGCATACTTGCGTATCCCGGGGATGTGGTAAACACCACCTTCGTCTTGGACCCAAATCTCGAGGCTACGTTCTCTTGTACCTCATTCATCGCCGCAAATAACGCCTGAATAGCCTCCCATATCTTCTTTGATGTCGGAATTTCATCCCCCTTTAGTTGCTCAAGAAGTCCCATCGCGTGCAGGTGATCATTCATCCCTGCAAACAATAGCAGTTCAGGTTCACAGGGCATCTCCGACTTTATTGCTACCACTAGAGTCAACATCTGATTCAATTCGGCTCCTGGCAAGGAGTATACCAGAGTCTCCGGCCAGAACAACTTGGGAGACGTTCCTTCGAAGTCCGATCCCGCCACAATGACTACTCTTGCCGCAGCTGGATCTGTTCTATCGTAAACTGCCAGAGTTTTGGCCAGTTGGGTGCCACCACAGGGCTTCCCGTACCTGGGATCTTCCGCCAATTTCGAGCCTTCGTAAGCGGCGTCTGGCAATCCCGTTCCTCCCGGATTGAGTAGCTTGTCTACCACCTTCAACTGTGCCGGGGTTGCCAACCTGATTCTGGCGATGCTGGTTCGGTGCTTGGGAGGTTCTGCTATAAGTCCCGGACTCCCCAGCAGCTTGAGAGGTCTGTAATTAATGGGTCCCATGATCGTTTTTGTGGGAATTCCCGTCAGGTCTGTGGTCTCCATCAACTTCGCCCTCGAGAAGTGCGCCTCATGAGCCTTCAACCAGTCTATGCAATGATGTCTATTCAAATCCTCGTGCGACACTCGTTCGATCCCCAGGGTTTCCGCCAACTCTCGTCTGCATTCCAAGGTCTCCAGATCCAGTTCCTTCACCTTCTCAGGATATCTCAAGCGGGTAGTCTCCCTAGACTTCTTTTCTCTCCTGCCATCTGCCACCACCACGGAGGACATCGCCGAGGCCGGAGGTGTTGATGACTCTACCTCCTCCGACTCCATTGGTGTGGCACTCTGCAATCGGGTCTGATTGCTCCTCGAGCTATCTCTAGTATCAACTCTCGCTCCCAATCGACCAGCCAAGGCCCTCGAGGCAAGGAATGGTGGGTTGGGAGGTGGCCCTAAAGTGAATTGGGCTGTCTCCAGCAGGTCCGCTTCTAGCGTGTTTATGTGTTCCTGGAAGACGTCGTTCAGCCACTCAGCTCCCCTTGGCCTATCGAAATGGATTCCATCTTTCGAGGTGTCTTCAGGGAATCCCTTGTTCTCCATGCGTTCTGCAACGTCCAACAGCCTGAGAGGAAGCACACTGTTTCGGTGTATTTCTCGGATCGCCTTGTTCAGGCTCCGCACCCTCTGGTTCATCTCTAGGGAGTGTTGATCAAACATCATGTTATAGGGGACCGTGCATATCGTCAGCAGGATGGGATCCATTTGGATCCTCAGCTCCTCAAGAAGGCAACTCATCTTGTCGCACAGCCTCGTCACTTTCCTTGCTTCTCCTCTCGACACGTCGTTGGTCCCAACCATCAAGGTGACTGTGTAAACTTTGGTCATTCCTAGCATGTCCAGAGTTGCCAACATCTGTGGCGTAGCAGCTCCAGCGAAACTCAAGACTCCCGTCTGCCAATGTGACCGGATCTGGGTCAACACCCGCACCAGGCTGTCCCCTATAATCAGGTGAACCGCACCCTCTGGCACACGAGGTGGCGCTAGATACTGCACCCAGGCTGCGTCGTGGAAGCAGTCCCTCCTGGCTTGCTGTTCCGCATTCCAGTCCAGCCGACTATGCTTGTGGTAGTTCCCCTCTGTGTTCCTCTTGTAGCTCGCGATCACGACGTTTCTGACCGGCTGTTCCCTCCAAGTCAGGGGAAGCTCTGGCCTTGTCGTTCTTTCACGACTCTGCTGCTGCAACTTCTCACCCAACTCCTTCAGGCGCGATGAGGCGCCACTCACCTGACTGCCGCTCGAGGTCGAGGTTGGTGTATATCCTGGTAACACCACATCCATCAGAGGACGTACAGGTTGGGTCTCTAGATTGCGCAAGGAGGGCGTCGCGTCATTCGGTATCCAGACCTCCAACCCTTCACTCATGTGTTCCCTGGCCTCGCGGTCAAGGTTGAACCGTCCTCTAGCCCTGGGAGCTTCATCCACCTCCATGCGCGACTCTGGCCTTGAGCTTGTCACCACTCGTTCGTTTGACCTGGCTCCCTTTTGTGCGTCAAGCTCGCGTTGTCGTTGTTCTATCCTTTCCAACTCCGACTTTAGTTGATCGCGATTCGCGGCGTTCTCCCGCACCTTTAGCTCCTGCTGATGTTCCGCCCTTAGCATCTCAAGTAACTTCAACGTCTGATCTCGCTCGTCGACTGCCTGGTCTCTCTCCAGCTGAAGCTTCTCCCTATCCAACTTCGCCTGATCCCGATCGAGATTCGCCTTATTCCTTTCCTTCAGCGCCTTCTCAAGCTCTCTCTTTAGGACTCCCAGCTCCGGATATGCCTCGGTCGTCTGTTGCGCTCGCGACATCGATGGCACCTTACTCGAGCTCTGGCCCGTGGATCTGGCTGTTGGCCTCGTCGGTAGCGGGAACTCTCCTGCGCCGTGTTCGGTGTTGTTACTCAGGCCAGGATTTCTTGCCAAGTCAAAGCCCCTTACTCCTCCATCCGCATTCCAAGACAACCATCTGGTCTGTGCTCGATTTGATATGCCCTCGGTGGTGTAGCCGACGATCAAGACAGCCTCCGTCGCAGACTCCCTGCACTCGCCCTGGTCCTCCAACTGGAGGATCGCATTCAACATCACCGCCATTCTCTCGTCGATCTGGGTGTGGTCCAGGTCCCTCAAGCGTCTGTACAGCTCGTCAAGAGTGGGCCTCTGCAGAGCCGTGGGCATAGAGTTCCAGAATCGGTCTGCCATTCTTTATAACTTCGGAATGTGTGTAGATAGGTGTCAACCAGCTCAAGAATTACCTTACCAACTCAAGAATTACCTTACCAACTCAAGTATTACCCAATTCAAGAAATCTCTAGAAATCTTCTCTTCAAGCACTTGCTGTAGATCCGGATTGTCGCGTGTTCAATCAAGATTCTCTTTTTCTGTTTCTCGCTTGAGTGTAGTTGGATATTCAACTTTGTTTTTCAAACTTGATCTGAAAACATAAAGCTCATTAAAACTTAGTATGTCACGTTCCTGACCTAGAGACCCCCCTTTTACCCATATGATTAAAATCCTATCATTCACATATCACTTAAAACAATTCGATTGGATTTCCCTTAAGAACATGCAGATTCATTTTATGTTTTAGCACCATCAATTCTTTCTTTTAAAATTCAATTGTCATGCCAATCACATCTTAAGATCCCTTTACCTGCGCCGCACCCCAGTACCTAACTCAAGACTCCTCCCTCACACCCGACTCGATACCTCCATGTACCCGACTCAGGCGATGCTCAAGTAGTACTTCTTGTGAAGATGCACCATTATCTCGGTTTCTGCAAAGACCACATGTAGGATAGCATACAATTCCCTCGAGCTCAGTTTGCCCCTGTTTGGGTCGTACACCGGCATCGAGACCTCCACTATTCCTCTTTCAATCATGAAGTCACGTAGTCTTGTCAGTGCCAATATCACGTGTTCGGGATCAATTGTGTTTCTGTCGTTGACTCTCGTTACTAGGAAGCAGAGGTATTTGCCCGGGACTTGTGCCACTGACGGTGGAAGCGCCGCTATGCCTCCCAGTCCTGGCCTCTGTCTGAACAGAAACTCTACGTTCTGGTACTCTCTTTTGAAGTCAGCCTCCAATCTTGATTTGAAACTCATGTCCGCCGTGATGCAGATCGCGCTGGTCCTGTTTGACAGGATGAAGTCGCTATCCGTTATCATGATGTTCTCTGAGTATTCATTGGGTATTTCGAATTTCGTTTTGAAATTCCTTCCTATGGTAGGCTCTTGTTCTTCTTCCTCCAGTTCCAATCCGCTTGTTTCCCTCACTTCCTTGAGCTTCTTTATCATCAAATTTTCGGTGTGGGTAAGTCCTACCCCCACTCCCCGGACAAAAATATTTATCGACGTCCCCGTCGATGTAGTCGGGTCTGAATTGTCCTTGGGGATGTCCAGTGGCCTGTCTGTTGCTGTCCATCCGAAAAGAGGGTCCTCTGTCTTCATGTAATTTGCTGCTGATACATCGATTTGCTGAATGCTTTGTCCTTCGCGGCTCTCGTCTTTGACATCACGCATCCACTCTAGAATCCTCAAGTTCGAGTTCTCCCTCCTTTCTATTTCACTCTGCTCGAGATCCGTCTCCAATTCTGGCGTCGATTAATCATCCTGCGGATAATGTCCACCATCGTCAATCACTTGCCATTCCTCTTCGGCCTCCAGTTCGCCTGCGCTTAGTAGTTCATCGCCCAACTTGTCTGGCTGTATCTTATCGATCAAGAAGTCATCCCCGTACCTATTGTACCTCATACCTGTTCGTTTACGATTGCCCGTCCTGGTTTCCGGTGGTGTTGGTCGATCCGGTTCCATCCACTTCGGTACCTCGTTTTGCTCGGGATCGTTCCAGTCTTCTTCTACAAATGAACCTGCATCCGACTCCACTTCTATCTTTTCGTTGTCGTCCAAACTCAAGTTCTCATTACCATCATTTTTCTCTCTAGTGCCTTTCTCATTCACTTCGCACGCTGGTTCCACCACCAGGTACTCAAGACCTTCCATGTCTTTTGGCAGGCACCAGTCCTCCGGAGACGGAATGTGAGGCTTCAGATTTTCGTAATGTGCTGCTCGCCCTGTACTCAAGCGATAGAACCTTCCTTGTTGATGTACTTCCGTAATCATGAACGGTCCTCTCCATTTCTTGAGTAGTTTCTTTGTTCCCTTGGGCGGTATGACATTTTGGAAAACCCACACGTATTGGCCCACTTCGTATGGCTTTGCTCTTAGTATCTTTTCGTCATATTTCTTGCGTTGCCTCATTTGCGCTTGCGCCGTGTTTCTCCGACATAGCTCGTTTAGTTCTTGTTGTCTTTTGATCGCTTCCTTCACGTATGCTTGAGGTGACGTCCTCTTCCCCTCGTACTCCGGGTAGAAGAATGTTAGAGGCATTGCCCTTTCCCTGCCTGTCAACATCATGAAAGGACTGATACCCGTCGTTGAGTGCTGAGTACTATTATAGGCTCCTACTACTTGTGGCAGGTATTTGTCCCAGTCCGTCATGTATCTCGAGCAGTACACCCTGAGCATGTTGACCAGTGTCCTGTTCTGTCTCTCTACCAACCCATTTGTCTGTGGATGATAGGTCGTCGAGTGTGCTTGAGCAATGTGTGATCTCTTCATCAATTCTTTTGTCAAGTCCCCCACAAAAGCCTTGCCGTTGTCTGACTGGAAAGTCATTGGACAACCATATCGCGATATCCAATGCGTTATCAGGTGATCACATGTCTCCTCTGCTGAGGCTGTCTGGCACGGAACCGCTTCCGCCAACTTGGTGAAGTGATCTATTATAACTAGTATTTGGTTATAACCCGACTCCGTCATGCAGATTTTCTGATGGTCTATCTGCACCACTTCATTGAATTCCGAACTCTCGACAGACTTGAGGGGAAACTTCATCTTCCTTGGGTCTTTTACTTGAAGGCATGCTAGGCAGGCATTCACCCACCTCTCGCAAGCTTTTCTCATTCCCGGCCAGTCAAACCTGTGAAGTATCCTTTGTTGTACTTTATCTATCCCCTGATGGCCCATCTGGTCGTGTGATCTGAAAAGCACTTCCGTTTGGTACAGTTGTGGTAGTATGATGAGGTTGTGTTTGTGTAATATTTTCTCCTCATCTCTTCTCTTGCACGCTACCACCCCTTCAGCTGTGTGATACAGTAAATCTCTCTTTTCTTTGTAGAACTGGCTCAAGATCTTGTAGCTGTCTTCCTCAAGTTCCCCCTTCTCCTTGACTCCCGAATGGATCCATTTGGAGAGGTTACTTGTCATTTTGTCATTCCTCTGGGCCCTTATTAGGTCAGACAGCCTGTATCTCGCCTTAACGTGCTCCTTTAGCGCCATGATCTGTCCATTCATCTCACCAGGGTTGTGGATGTCATCGCTCAGTTTCACACATATCATCCTTTTCACGATTTTCATGTCGTCTTCTGGTACCAGATTCGTTCTGACGTTTGAGTTGCACGATAGTTCCCTTAGTGGTTTTCTTGAAACTGCTATTTTCTCGAGCTCTTCACCACCTCGTACCTCTTGTGTTTCCAGATTGTACGTCCCTGAAGATGGATCCGTCTGTAATTCCCTGTCGTGCTGTCTTATCTTCTCTTCCGCCAGTATCATGCATAGATTGTCTTGGTCTTCGCTGCTCTCATCCGAGTCTTCATCCCATTCTTCACGCTCCCCGGACAATTTCCCTTCTCCGGTTTCGTCTTCTTCCATGAATCTGGACCACTCCCCGGACTCTTGATCTAGTCCCAGGTGTTCAACTTCTTCTCTGAATGTTACTTTCTTATCCCTGACTTTTGTCTGCTCCAGAATTTTGTCGGGGATTTTTTCAACTAGTGATCGCACAACTTCCTTGCTATCAGTGATGCTTCCTTTTGAGACGTCAGTATTGTTCACTGTTTCTTCTCTCCGAAGTATGGTTAGTTCCGGTGCCTCCTGACCTTTCCCTTGGATCACGGGCTTGTCATCTGATAGTTTCTCAAGCAACCTCATTAAGTCTTCATCTATTCGGACCGTTCCCTCCTCTACCTGGATGAGATCATAACCTTTTGCCTTGAGTGTTTCCCTCACGATCTTGGACTTGAGCATTATTCCTACCGGAATCCCTCTGCTTCTCTGCAAGATGGTCTTTTCAAGAGGCTCTTTCGGCAATTCGGGATGATCTTCAATCGGTTTGCCTGATTTGTCCAGCCATCTCGTGAGTGGAAGACTGTCGTACGTTTCTTTGTCCATAAAGGAGAAGCCGTCTTTGATCTCAGGTCTGTCCGCCTCTCTTTGTTCTTGCCTCTCGTAGAACTCCGTCTTCTTACTCAAGCTGTCAGCATTTTGATGTTTATCTCGTGTTCTGTGCTCAATTATCATGTTGTATCCATCCAAGCGAACTATCCACCTCCCAATATAGCTCTGGTCCATTGAGTACGTTTTCAGCCAGCTTAGTGCTCGGTTGTCGACTCGCAGCTTGAAGGGCTCACTGCCTAAGTATGCTCTGTATTTTTCGACAAAGGTGACCACCGCGAACATCTCTGCTTTCGGTGCTCCGTACTTCATTTCTGTGTCACTTAGGACCTTGCTCCCGTATGCTATTGGTCTCAAGACTGTCTTCCCATTCCATTCTTGTTCTTGATGGAGAATCCCAGAAATAGCGACTACTGACGCGTCCGTGTCTAGCACGTACATCCCCTTCTCTGTCGGCATACCCAGTACTGGTGCCTCACATAGCTCTTTCTTTATTCTCTGGAATGACTCTTCTGCCGCGTTGTTCCACGTGAACTTCTTGCCCTTATGTCTCATTAGTTGTTGCATCGGGTATACCTTGTCCGCATAGCCCTTGATGAATTCTCTATAATAGTTGGCGAAACCCAGGAAGCTCATCAGCTGGTGCTCCGTCTTCGGTGATTTCCAGGTTAGGACTGCTTCCACGGCGTCTGGATCAGGTCTGATGCCGTGCTTATCTACCATCCTTCCCAAGTATTTAATCGAGTCCTTGAGTATCTCGCACTTTGATGGTTTACACTTCAGCCCCGATCTTTTCATGCACGCGAACACCTCGTCAAGCCTCTCGATGTGGTCTTCTAGTGTCGGCGTTGCTATTACCACGTCGTCCACGTAGCACATTACCAGGTTGCCGTACTTCTTCGTCACGCCTATCAACGCGTGTGCCATCAGCCGCTGAAACGTGGCTGTTGCATTGCAGAGTCCAAACGGCATCCGTTTCCATTGAAACAGACCCAACTCGCAGGCGAACCCTGTCTTGTCCCTGTCTTGCTTCCTTAATGGTACTTGCCAAAAGGCCGAGCCTAAATCAAGAGTCGTAAAAAATTTCGCATCACCTAACTTCGAGAGGCTCTCATCAATTCTAGGTATGGGATAGGCATCCTTCACCGTGACGGAGTTCAGGTATCGAAAGTCACAACAAAACCTTAACTGGTCGCCTTTCTTTTTGGCCATCACTACTCCACACGCCCACGGTGACTTGGATGGTTCTATCATGTCATACTCTAGTAACGTTTCGATTTCTTTTCTACACGCGTCCGATTTGTGTGGGGTCATGCGCCTCGCCCCCTCCCTGTGTGGTACCGCGTTTTCCTCAAGTTCAATTTCATGTTCAACAAAATTACAACACCCGATATCCGCCTTATGCCTTGAAAAGACCTCCTCGTTTCGCTCTAGTACGTCCTTGATAGCTTCGAGCTGTTCATCTTTCAGTTTGCCCCTTAAATGTTCAATCTCCGGCAGAACCGGTTTATCAGTTTGCATTTCATCTAGTGTGGGTCGCTCTGGAAAGTTCGAACAGCTCGAAAGCCCATCGTCCGTTTCTGACTTAAGTGATTTGATAAGACCTGAAGAATCTTTTATTCTCTGCAATCGTCTCAAGATACAAATTTTGTCCCTGTGGTTGGGACAATCAACAACTTCATTTTGTTTTGAGTTTTCAATTGTTTCATATCGAGTTTTAACCGGTAAAGCATATCCCAGCTTCCTCCCTCTCTGTATCGTGATCGGTATATCAAGGGTATTCAACAAGACACTGACGCAGAGGCCGCTCTTCGTTATCGAAAATGATCTTCCTAAAACAGCAGCGCTTTGACTATTGGGATTCGGAACTATACACACTTGCTTGTTGTCACTTAGTTCATTATAATTTTTCATCCTCAAGCTTACGATTGCCGCTTCATTAGCTTTTAACCTCACTCTCCTACTCAAGAATACCGGTGCTTTGTTCTCATTTGCCATTATTAAATTTACCGGTTTGATTGCGTACCTCCTATCCGGGTTCCGTATCCTGAACATTGCATTATTTAGATCTATCGTTACGTCGAAATTCCTGATGAAGTCTCTGCCCAAAATGAATTGGTCAGATTCATCTAGGTTTTCTACCACGATGAAGCTCATCCACAGGTTACGTTCCCCCAAATTGAGGGCTATTATCGGCGTCCTGCCCAGCACCCGTAGGGCCCCTTTGTTTGCAGCTGACAGCCGTATTCTCGAGTCTATCAAGTCACCTTTGTCAAAGCCCATCTTTTCCCATGTTTCGATTGGTATGACGCTCAAGACTGCTCCCGTGTCAAGTAATCCACGCAACTGAGTCTTTTTGCCATTTATGTCTAGCACGTGCCCTGTCACGTCTGCTTCCGTCCCGATGTGCATTGCATCTTCTTCAAGCATGGCACAGTGTCCGATCGATCTTACTTTCAACTCTTCTTTCCCTACATAGATTTGTCCAATTAGGTCTTCGTCGCATGTTATCATCGTCTTGGTATAGATGTTGATTCCATCTATATTTAGCATGACCTCGTGTGGACCATAAGCTTCAGTGTACCTATTATCAACACGTACCGATTTGCTGCCCCCTCTCGTGAGTAGTGCCCTGAGCGCTCTAGAAGTCGTTTGTGGACTTATTCCACTCAAGTAGTCTGCATACACGTCAATGTGCATTATCGTCTGGTCGCTCGGCTCGCTCAAGTTTCTGGTTACCTCGTGTCCGCCCACTGTGATTATCGACATTATTCTTGCTCCGATTTTCGATATTCCAAAAGGTTTACCTGTCACCATTTTCACGGTGTTACAATTCCCGGTCTTCATTGAGCCCGTTCTAGCCTCTGGTATTGAGTTCGATCCGGTTAATGCTCCGTTAAAATTCTGTCTTTCGATCTCCAACTTTAGTCGTTGCTCTATTTCTTTCGCAGCCAGATCTTGTTTCACTTTGGCAATTGCTTCCGTCGCCGCTTTCTCATAATTTATCTCTAGAGAGCTTCCGGTCGCGGACTCTAACGCACCACTAACATGTGTAACAGCTTTCACTGTCTTCGTCGGCAATTCGGTGTTTGGTGCCCCCAAGTTCCTAGATTCAAACTCGTTTTGCCTGTTCCGCTGATTCTGCACCACCGCTAATGCCAACTTATGTTTGGGGTGATTCTGGTCCTTGACCGCTTCCCAGAACAAGGGACAATCCATTCTGAAGTGCCCCTCCTGGTTACAGAAGAAGCATCTGGCGCCTATCTTGATGATCAAGCCATTATAGTACTCGTGTTCCTCCATCTGGCTCATATCCTCTTCATCCGGTGCATAACCTAGGCTCTTCATGCCTTGTTTGTACGTTGTGCAGTCAGCCACATGATGATCCGCTGACCCGCAGTTCGCGCATGATCTGCGCTTGTCCATATCATCTCTAGGTTTGTACCATGATGACCTCTGGGGTTGGCTTCCCCCTTGCGTGTTCCTGTTTTCGGAATATGAGTACTTCTTAGGTTTCATCAGCATGTATTCTCTTGATTTCTGTCTCATTTCTTCTGGGGTGGGTGCGCTGTCCTTCGACAATGTGTAGTATGTTGCTAACATTGTCCTTAAGTCATCACTTTTCACCCCATCGATGAACTTCGAGGCAATGCTAAAGTTCCGTCTATTTGTCGACTCCTCTGGGTCACTCCTCCTTCTCAAGCTCTCGAGGTCATCTAGGAACCGATCTATTGACTCGTCGTCCCTCTGCCTTCTCTTTTCAAATCGCATCATCGCTTGGTGACCCTTCATGCCTGACCCGAATCGATTCAGCAATACCTCGAAGATCTTGTCCGCGGTGTCACGTTCTTCCTCCTTCTTTGCGACCACGCATTTTAATGCCGTTCCTTCCAAGTTGCTCAGTATGGCTGTACATGCTTGTCTTTCGTCACTCAAGTTGTCTTGTTCTAGATGTAATCTCATCACTTCCACCCAAGTGTCAATGCATCCATCGGAGTCGTCCTTGAATTCTTTTGGCTTCTTGAATGTCTTTCTTGATTTTCCCTCTCTCCTGTCGCTCGAGTCAGTGTTCCTCGTGGCGAAGGCCTCTAGAGTCCTGTTCATCATCTCCCAAGTGCTGCCCCATGTCATAGCATCCGGTCCTGTGTTGCTGTTAGCTGTTGAATCTCCCGGAGCAGTCGTTGTATTCGACGTTCCATTCTTCATTATTGTTTTCGCAGCTGTTGGTGCTATGCTTATCGCATCCCTGGTTAAGGGCAACGGTGTCGATTGCCGTTTGTTCCTTTGTGGTTCTACAAAGTCAACTCTGGTGCTTTGCGTACGATCCGCTGCCGGTCTTTCTTGTGGAGTAGAACCTCTCAAGATTGCATCCAACTTCGCCTGTATTGCACACGAACTCTCGGCTTGACTCTTGCTCATTGTGTCCATTCTCCTTTCCAGGCTCCCTAATTGGCTGTTGACATCATCATATCGGTTCTTCAACTGTTGCATGTCTGTTTTGATGTTCTTTTCTCGTTCTTCATTGGTGGCTTCTACCTTATCTGACATTTCCTTGAGTCTCTCCTCTGTTGCCTTAGCTAGGTTAAAATAACTGTCTAGATACTCGTGCTTGTTGTATCTTATCTCCTTTTTTATCACCTCTCTGTCTTCTTCACTGTTCTTAAGTCTTTTGTCGATCTGATTTAATTTCGCCAACAAGTCGCCCAGCTCAATGGTAGTCTCTTCATGGTCAGCCGTGAGTTTCTCTTCGGCCGTAGCCTCTGCTTTAGCTTGTTCCTCATTCTGGCCGGTTTCTGTCGTTTTCGTGCTCACTGTACCAAATGTTCGTGCTCTTTCTGCTTTTGGTTCTTCAGTCACGTTTTCTTTCGTTTTTATTCCGAACATTATTCCCAATTTTTCCGTAAAAGATGTCCTCTTTACTTGAGAGTCTTCTTTCACCGTTTCTTCGGTGTTGCCTATTGCATCTTCCGCGTCATCTATCGGTGAGAACTCTATGGGTTTCTGGTTCGGTTCCTCTGCATTGGGCATTGGAGTTGACTCTGTCGCCATCTTCCTTGTTTCATCCACACTTTGATCGGGTGTCTCTAGATCAATCTCGATGGTGGGTTCTACTCGCTCCCCTTCCGTGCCCTCTTTCGCCCTGTTCTCCGCTGTACTCCTTGTGCTGACCATGTTAACTGAAAAGTTCGTCTTCGTTATCTTTGGGCCCGTTGATGTCGTTCCGCGCAGCGATGAATTATATTTCGTGTTTGATCCACTTGACCTTTTTTCGAGCACCGGTACCCTACTCCGCCTCATTATTTCTATTTACAACTGCTTTTATTTACAATTTTCTTATATACACGATTCTATTCTAAGGGTAAAAAAAAATATTTTTTTTTTTTTTTTTTGTGGTAACAAATTCTGTACAACGTGTTAAAAACCTTATCCAATTCTCTTTCTAAAACCTCCGAAAAACTTTCCTTAATTTGGTCTTAACCGTACCTATTTCGATTTGTCTTATTCTGTCTTAAGACACACTTGTTGTGATTCTACTTCAATTTTTATACCGTCCCAAGACTATTCGTCACTATCACAGTACTCTCCGCTAGTGTCCTAAGACCCTTGTACCAAGACTACTGTCCCAAGACTAGTGTCCCAAGACTACTGTCCCAAGACTACTGTCCCAAGACTAGTGTCCCAAGGGTAGTGTCCCAAGACCAGTGTCCCAAGGCTAGTGTCCCAAGACTAGTGTCCCAAGGCTAGTGTCCCAAGACTACTGTCCCAAGACTAGTGTCCCAAGGGTAGTGTCCCAAGACCAGTGTCCCAAGGCTGGTGTCCCAAGACTACTGTCCCAAGGCTAGTGTCCCAAGACTACTGTCCCAAGACCAGTGTCCCAAGACCAGTGTCCCAAGGCTAGTGTCCCAAGACTAGTGTCCCAAGACCCTTGTCCCAAGACCCTGTCCCAAGACCACTGTCCCAAGACCCTGTCCCAAGACCCTGTCCCAAGACCACTGTCCCAAGACCCTGTCCCAAGACCCTTGTCCCAAGACCACTGTCCCAAGACCCCGTCCCAAGACCACTGTCCCAAGACCCTGTCCCAAGACCACTGTCCCAAGACCACTGTCCCAAGACCACTGTCCCAAGACCCTGTCCCAAGACCACTGTCCCAAGACCCTGTCCCAAGACCACTGTCCCAAGACCCTGTCCCAAGACCACTGTCCCAAGACTGCTCTGTCCCAAGACTTCTTCGGTACTGTCCCAAGACTCGTCACGGAGTGTCTTCCTCGTTGTAGGGTCTTCTTGAACCACCGTACCTTGTACCACCACTCAAGCTCTAGTAAAATTTTCCCAAAAACCCTCTCTTAAAAGCCAAATGCTGACCCCCCTCTTCTTTTTGGTTGTTTCTATTTCAATGTAGGTGCGCAGGTATCTTGTGATCACCTGTTCGTATAAAACCAAACACAAATCCTCAATAAAATGCAACAAAAATTTTAAGTAAGAAAAATAATAAAAACAGAAAAATGAGCCCACCTAAAATTTAAAGGTGACCAATGTCTACCTTTCGTCTAAAAAAAAAAAAAAAAATTGTCTGGTACCTAATTGCCACGCGTTTTCCTCCCCCCACTAGTGATCTTATGGGGTATCACAAAAGCTGTCTATATCCGGTCCCCCCTACCAAACCAACCAGCGTACCAGTCTTAACTCGAGTTGAATTTTGGATCTCCACCTAATATTACCAACGCGTGTTAATTTCTAATGTAACTAAGTCAACGATGTCGACTAATTAGTTACTCTAATTTCCCCCTTTTTACAATTTACAACCGCCAACCTCTAACTTAACCAGTCCCCCTTCTAACCTCCCCCCTTTCTAGCCCCCCTTCTTAAGCCTAAAAATTACTTTAAGCGCCGGGTGCTAAACCTCTCAAGAGAAAACCGTAGACCTGTTTCCAGGCCTGCTCAAGTAAAAACGTTCCTCAAAACTGGGGGATTTCGCTTATCCAATTTTACACTTATCTCCTATAATGTAATGTGGATTCTAACGATACCCGTTCTGCCCAACTTGAGAACTCGAGAATTGCCAAATCCTTCTTGGCTGCTTTCCCACTCGACTGGTCACCTGTTCCAGTCCAGTCTCCTATTGGTTCAGCCAAGTGTCCCTGAACCACTTTCCCACTCGGCTGGTCACCTCTTCCAGTCAAGTCTCCTATTGGTTCAGCTCAAGTGTCCCTGAACCACTTTCCCACTCGGCTGGTCACCTCTTCCAGTCAAGTCTCCTATTGGTCCAGCTAAGTTCCAAGCTATCTGAAAACCCTTGACAACGCCCCACTTCGGGCACTTTATTCAGTTTACTGGTTTAAATTGCTAGGTTGATCGAAACGATCGAACTTGTAAAACAGTATGGGTATACTATTTAATTAATATAAAGGTTTGATCCAACTAATCTGGTGTCAAAGTCACTGTCTTTTTTCGTTTTATGGTTTTTGTTCCTTTTTCTATTCTTTTTTTGGTTTTTGTTTTGCTTTTTGTCTTTTTGCTCGTGTTTTTGTCCCCCTAGTTGCCCCCCTTTACTCGGTTAGCTAAGCCTCGTTCGGAGAGCGTACCAGGAAATTTTCTCGAGTTTTCTTAAAAAGCTATCACGGTACAACCGGAAGGTTTGCACGTTCCTGTCGAACCGTACCGCCGGTACTATAGAATGGGCATTCAGCCCGAAGCTGTCTCAAGTGGGTTCGACTCCGTAGTCTTGATGTCGTAAACACCCAGGAGCGCCATAAAAACACTATGTAACATTCGTCTACTACAGTCACACATGAGGCTTAAGAAAAATAGGCCCTATAACCACTGGCTCAAGGGTCAGGGACACTATCTCTTGTGTTTTTCCACCTCAAGAACGGTCGGAGCCAGTTCGGTTCGCTTGTGACATGAGACTACGACCCGTTACAGCTTAAAGGCTACTACTAAAATATCCCCCCACTCTAGAATTAGAAACGTCCCCATACTTAGGTCTCTAGATACCCAAAATACATGAACGCCGTTAAAAACCGGGTTGGAACAATCCGTTAAGTTACTTTTTATTAGACAGTGGAACTTTGATCCATTTCAGATGGATCAACCTAAAACTCGCCTTACCTCAACATAACAATCATAAAACACACTCTAGAAATTAAATTAAGTACTCACATTGTAGCACGCTCAAGAACCAGGAAGTAAATAAGTCGGTAAACAACTCAAGAATCAACAAAGTAACTAAAATAAGTTTAATGTCAGTCAGTTTTAACAACAAGAACAAGTTTTTACTCTAGACTGCAGTTTTATGTGGACCATTGGGACACTCAAGCTGTCCACCTTTCCGTCGAAGGTTCACTCTGGTCCAGTTCGAATAATTGTTCTCTCGGGAATACTCTGTCTTCTATTTCAGATAGGACAGCTCTACTCTTGTTCACTATGATGGAAATTGCGAATTGCAATTTCACACTCGTTTTTATCTGACAACTTTCCCGCAATTGTTCTAAAATTGTTCTCTTTTCTTTTTCTGATTTTCAGTTCTCGCGAGAAAATCGTGCATGACATGTTCCATTCGAAATTTTAAAAATTTAAATTTCACTCCAAAATCAAGTGTTTTCTGCTCTTCTCAAGGTCAAACTTCCAAATATGACCGACTGGCACAAGTGACGCCACTCGTGGATAACGGGGCAGCACTAGAGGAAGCCTTAAACAACATAGTGGGCAGTTTAGGAGAACAAAATGAACAGATGTCGATAAGGATGAGTGAACTAGAAAGAGCAGTTCACATTGAGAGGGAAAGGCTGCGGGAAGAAATAAACCGCAACAGACAAGAAGTTGACAGGAGCGAAAAACGCTTGAAAGAAAGAACGGACGAACATATGACGAGGAACTTGTCGCGAATGACAAGAGAGGCGGAACAGAGGGAGTTACGCTTAAGAGCCGACATGGAGAAATTAAGAATTCAGCAAGAGCAGTCTCTTGGGTCTCTTGACACAAAGATAGACGCGATGATGGAGAGGCGAACTCAGGCTATCATGGATAGGTTGGACGGGCTACTAAGCAGCAAGAGTGGACCAAAAGAAGGAGAGCCGAACTCGGGAGGTCCCAGCAGGGAACCGAGGGTGAACTTCAATGAACATCAAAGGAGGGAGACGTATGGATCCACTAGAGGCAGGGGCAGTTCATCAGGCTATGCCACAAGGGGTAATACAGCATGGGGCCCGAACAGTAGAGCAAATTCAACGGGGAACAGACAGACCTCTGACGAACGACCAACGCAAGGCACACATGCGACTGGGAGAAGTGATTCCGGCAACAGGGGGCATGCAAGCCCGAAGAGGAGTCATGTAGGTCAAGCGGGAAACGCTCATGGTGATTCGGATTGCAGGGATGCACCGCACACAGAGCCTTCGACAAGGTGTGAGGACACTCAAGCGGGACACTCAAGGGATGCTACGGCAATGGCCACAGCATTTGAACCCCTGAATAGGTCTTTGGAGACATTCCTGACGAGGTTATCTAGAACCAATGAACGCAGTGAGAAGTCCAGAAGAGTCTTTAAGAAGCCAAGATGCTACAAAGACGAATCTGATGGCTGTATTGATACCTGGATAGAGGTAATGAAGCTGCATTTCGAGGAAGAGGACTTGTCGGAGAGACAGGAATGCAGCGCGCTCACCAGCAACTTAGAAGGGACAGCTCTGAACTGTGTCATGGCCAAGAAACAGTATCAACGTGACACTGCTGAGAAAATCTTCGAAATCTTGTTAAACCGTTTCGGATCAGGGGTGCAGGGGCACCAGGCGATGATGCGCTTCGAGAAACGGAGGCAACGAGAAGATGAAACAATAGACAAGTTTCTCGATGATTTGGAAATGCTGAGAAGACGCAGCCAACCGGATGAGTCAAACCGAAGGATGAACCTGGCCGTAGCCTCAAAATTCATCGATGGTGTGAAAAATGATGAACTTCGTACGATGCTAGCAACGCATTACACACCACTATCAACTAATGCGCCAACACCAGAGGAGTTGAGGCTCAAATCAAAAGAGTATCTTTTGTTGAAACCTCCTTCGAGATCTGGATATTACAAGAACAATTATGGAAATTTTAACAACCAAGGGAACAATTGGTACAAACCGAGGGATGATATGGACAAGAGACGTTCTTGTGCTAATTGCAGTTCAACAGACCATCATGTGTCAGCATGCCCAGCTTACAAACAAGGCATGAAAGCAATAGATTTGAGCCTCGAGGACGAAGATGCGTCAGAGTTGGATCACGAGGATTTCATGAGAGGGGTAATTGCGAAATTCGGCCCGAGGTGTTTCTTTTGTAACTTAGAAGGTCATTTTAAATCAGATTGTCCGCAATTCTGGGATGCAGTGGCAGACATCAAGCATCCAAGACATGAAGAAGCTTTGTCAGGAGTGAAAGCCAGCAAGGCTCGACTTTTGAGTGAAGCGGAGGCACGCAGAAAGGATAAACCTCAAGAGCTGGTAGCAAAGAAGATGCAAGCGGTAACAGAAGAAGCACGTGAACCGGAACCAGCAACTGCGGCCGATGACTTCAAAATCGATTATAGGGCAGCTGCGAGGGATGCTATAAATAGAGTACAGCAGGAACTAGTGACGAAAGAGATTGAACAAAAGGTGAAACTCGAGCTGGAGAATGAAAAATTAAAGGAGCAACTGAACGCCTTCGAAGCAACGGAAGTTGAAGAGGCAAAAGCACCAAGCAGCTTGAGCATAAAACTTAATGTTATCTCTGGTCAGAGGTTCGGTATGGCACCGCAAAGAAGTAAAATACAGTCGATAATCTCGGTGGCAGGGCATCAGGTAATCAGAAATCTGAGTGAACCGTCTGAGTTCACTTTGATGCATTTGGACACATATGCGGACTATCTGAGGCAGATGGAGCCACGCACCGAGTCGAGGGCTGTGAGGGCACTACTAACGACGGGTGGCCCTCGCATGAAGAAACTTCATGGACGCTACCTAGAAGTCTATGGGCCGTATCAAGTGATGCTGAACGTGGATGGGATCAGTATCTACACCAGGACTTATGTAACAACAGATGATGACCAAATAGGGCAGATCTATTTGGGAGAAGAGGAACTCAAGGTCCGCAGGATAGGCCATGACGCCATGATGGAACAAGACGCAGTACACATTGGATATGAAGCAGATGTGACAGCACATCTGCTCGACACCAACGGAACAAAAATCGGAGTCACAGGGCTTCTGGACACAGGAGCGGTAGTGAGTGTGATGCCGATAAAAACTTGGGAAAGAATGGGCTTCACGCGGGAAGATCTAATTCCAACGAATCTCCGACTGGCCGCAGCCAATCGAGGGGCTATCTACGTAGCCGGAAGAACACCAATAATGGTCCTCCACATGGGAGGACGGGATCTTTGGATGAGCTTCCTGGTGGTAGAGAATCTGGACGATGCCGACCAATTCATCTTGGGCAGAGATTTTGTCAGGAATTTTGACGTGATGATTGACTTGAACAACGGTCTGATACGGATTAGAAACCCGGACCGAAAGTATGTTAAGAGACCAATTAATAGGATAATAACAGACGAAAGCAAGGTACCAATTTTTTTGGATAGAAAAGTAAAATTACAACCAGGACAAGCTGTAGTAGCAATTTTTAGAATGAGAAATTTAAATTCGTTGAGTGATAGTAAACAGGTTTGCTTGGTACCGAATCCAAATAGTCAGAGTTCGGTGATTTTAGGCCGGAGCTTCTCGGTAACGCGAAACGGACTGTGTGTCAGTGTGTTGTTGAACACACTGGACACCACGGTTTCAATCCAGCGTGGAAAGAAGCTTGGCTACGCTTTGCCGATGAGGACCGACTATGAGGAGACACAAAACTTGAAGAAATATAGTGTGAAAGACTGTCCTTATCATGCAAATAAAGATAAAATTTTAAAGAGAAATAATGAATTAAAATCTATTCATAAATTGTTTTCAATGAAATCCGAAACGGACGACGGCTTATCAAGCTGCTCGAATTTTCCGGAACGCCCCTCGTCATATGAACTAGACTCTGACAAACCGGTTTTGCCAGAAATAGAACATTTAAAAGGGAAAATATGTGAGGGAGATTTTGAAAAATTGCGGGACCTCCTAAATCGGAACGCCGAGGTATTTTCAAAACATAAGGCGGACATCGGTTGCTGTAACTTCGTCGAACACGAAATCGAACTAGAAGAGGGCGCCGTTCCCCATAGGGAAGGCGCAAGGCGAATGACGCCACATAAATCGGAAGCGTGCCGAGCGGAAATAGAAATGTTGCTTGAATACGACATGATAGAACCCTCGAAATCGCCATGGGCTTGCGGAGTAGTAATGGCGAAAAAGAAAGGGGGCAGCTTAGATTTTGTTGCGACTTTCGTTGTTGAACGCGGTAACGATAAAAGATGCGTACCCGATACCGCGAATAGACGAGAGCCTATCTAAACTTGGTGATGCCAAGTTCTTCACCACATTGGACTTAGGTTCTGCCTTCTGGCAGGTTCCTTTGCGGAAAAAGGATAGGGAAAAAACCGGTTTCGCGTGCAAATTGGGGTTGTACCAGTGGAAGAGGATGCCCTTCGGCTTGTGCAATGCAACAGCAACCTTTCAAAGGCTGATGGCTCAGGCTTTGACAGGAGTGACTAAAAAGTACGGGAATCTCTTGATGTGCTACGTGGATGACGTAGTCATAGCGACACCGACCCTGAAGGATCACATTGACCGGCTCGATGAGGTCTTCGGATGTATGAAAAGAGCAGGCTTGAAATGCAAACCATCGAAATGTGAAATCCTTAGGGATTCGATCAAGTACCTGGGAAGAATGGTGGACAGGCATGGTGTGAGGCCAGATCCGGAAGCAGTAGAGGCTGTGCTGACATGGAAGGCTCCGAGGACGGACACACAGCTAATGAGCTTCCTGGGGTTTGCCAATTATTACCGTGAATTCATTAAAGGATATGCGGATAAGGTGTACCCGATGCAGAAGCTGATGCGCAACAAAGGGAAAAAGTTCGAATGGAACGATGAGGCACAGGTTGCTTTCGAGAACATAAAGCGGGAACTGTGCGAAGCGCCAGTGCTGGGCATGCCTACAGAAAAGGGCATGTATGTTCTCGACACAGACGCATCGGTGGTGGCCATCTCAGGAATCTTGCATCAAGAGCAAGAATGGAACGGAAGAACGGTTCTCCGTCCCATTGCATACGGCAGCAAGGTCTTGAGTGACACAGAGATGAAATATGGCGCACCGAAAGCAGAAATGTTTGCAGTAGTCACCTTCGTGGAAAAGTACCGTGCATACTTGGGGAGCGCTCCCTTCAAGTTACGCGTGGACAACAGAGCGTTATCCTGGTTGAAGACCTACTCGATGGATCAGAGTTATATTGGTAGATGGATAGTAAGATTAGATGGCTACCATATGATAATCGAACATAGGATGCGTGATAAACACCAGAATGCTGACAGCCTCAGCAAGAAAACTGAGTTCTATGAAAGATTGGAGCAGAAGCAGGCCAATCAGGCGGAAATAAAGGAGGGATTCTCGTTTTTGGACAAAGAAACTTATGAAACGCTTCCCTTAACGAGATGGTTGGATAAGTCTGGACATCCAATTCCAGGGCACCCTGAGCTACCTGTAGAGAAGGCAGCCGAGATAAAGATCCTGTCCAAGGAGGACCCGGTCCCCTTGGATTTGTTGCTGCGCTCGAACCTGGTCCAGCAAGAACTCTCTCGCATGAATATAAACAGCCTCTCATTATTGGATAAAACGGTGCAAGTCACACCACAAGTAATGAGGATGCTGGGTGGATTGTTAGAAAGAGAAGTGACCAGAGATGACCCCGAGTGGACAGCAGCAGTGGCATCGCTGACAGTCAGTGAGAAGGTGAAGATCATGCCGTCCAGACGACAGCACGAAGAGAACAAAAGGGATTGTAGGACAATAGTTCAGCAACTAGTATCCTCAATACCCCAGGAGATTTTAACAAGTACTTCTTACGGACAGAAAGAACAGGGGAGCAGCAAGCGAAAGAAAACCGTCACCTTTGTAGACCGGGATAAAGAGCGTGAAGTTGTAAAACAAAATCTACTGCAAGACTATTTGTCCGGGGAGAAGGATAAGGAGAAAAACCAGCGATCACAAGATCAACACCCGGGACAAGTGAATTGGTCCGGGGAGTCCGAGATAGACGAGAAAATTCCTGATGAGAAACAGGACCTAGAGAACAAGGTTTTGTCCGGGGAGTTCAGATGGATGCGAAGGAAATACAGACATGATCTGGAGGAGCGTGCAGTCTCCAGCACAACACCTTCGACGGATGATGAATCCCGAAACTCAGGAATGGATACCTATTCCGACAGGAATTCGACCTCGGGATCGGAACTGTCAGAACTAGCGATACACACGCTACTAGTGGAAACTCGGGCAAAGGACCTGGACAGAGAAGTGTACCAGGATCCTGATAGTGATCGCTACCTAATACCAAGCGAAAGAGTCTTTGACAACGCAGCGGATGACTTAGAAACAATAGCAGTATCAAAGCGGTCGATGAGCTTATTGCCACAGAAAGAGGCAGTCAGGACTGATCTTCAACCGTTTCAGCAAGAAACACAACCGTTGGCGAAGATTTGGTGCGTTAAGATGGAAGAAGACACACATCAGCCCAACGAGCTGAATAGTCAGATGAGGGTCATGAAGACGTACTTGAAGGCGAGATACAGACTCTCGGACCTTCTAAGGGCGCAGAGAAATGATCGCATGACAAGCAACCTAAAAAGGTGGATAGAAAACGGTGCACCTGACAAAGGTGACCTGGAAGAAGACAGCTATAGGATCCTGAGACAATACTTCATGCAGAAGGAGGGGAGATTATATCTGAACAAGGACGGGATCGTGGCTTGCAGGAGAAGAGAAGAAGACAAGGTCTTATACAAATATAACGCGATAGTGTTGCCGCAACTCTATCAGACAGAACTATTATTCAGGTCGCATGATCAGATGGGCCATCAAGGGATCGACAAAGTGTATCAGAGGATCCTGAAGCGCTTTGAGTGGCCTGGGATGAAAAAGGCATGCGAGAAATGGGTGACAGCATGTCTGTCATGCCAACAGGTCAAGGATCCTAGGAAGTTGCGATTTTCTTTACAATCAATTGAGTCGTCTGAATTCAACGAGGTGGTGCAGATAGATCACCAGAAGATATGCATGACAGACAGCGGTTACAACCAAGTCTTGGTCATGATAGATCACTTCACGAAGTATGCAGAGGCCGTGCCCTGCATAACTGCCTCGGCGGAAGAGACATGCGACCACCTGATCAATACGTGGATAGCAAGACATGGTTGTCCAATGACGTTTCAATCGGACAATGGAACGGCTTTCGTAGGCGAGCTTACGAAAGAGCTTATGAGACGGTCACAAGTCGCTCAGGCTCACTCCACGACATACCACCCTCAGACGAATGGCTTAGTGGAAAGACAGAATAGGACGTTAGTGTCGATGCTGAGGGTATATTGTTCCAGGTACATGACCGATTGGGACAGATACCTTCCACAGGTGATGGGAGCTTATAATAGCACGCAACACTCCACCACTGGAGTTAGTCCACACATGATGCTGACGGGACACGAGAAGTCTTTACCCTTGACTTTCTTCTACCCAGAATATGAGGGAAAGAAAACGTCCCCACAGGTCTACGTGAGGGATGTGATCAAACGCCAACAGGAGTTGAACGATTTGTGTAGACGAAACACTCAGCAGGCACAGGCAAGGCAGAGGAAAAGATTCGACAAGAAAGCAGCTGGTGCAAAGGCTCACTCGGTGGGAGACTACGTATGGGTATTTCAGAACGTTATACCACCGAAAGGGACAAAGAAGCTTCTAAAGAAATGGAGGGGACCCTTCATGATTACAGAGGTGCACCAAGAGGGACGCTTTTATAGACTGAGTACTGGCCGAGCCGCCCACTACGAAAACATCAAGCCACACAATCCATCGACAGAAGACTGGTGTATACCTGCAGACATGGAAGAAGGGGATTATCTAATGATGGATCCTGCTTGTGAGGTGAATGAAAAAGGCACCAGGGAGAAGAACGATGGAAACGAAATCGTAGAGGAAGGTACGGATACACCGCTGGACCTGGATCCAAACGAAAAGATCGAAGCGGACGATGAAACCTTACCCTACGCAGAAGAGGATTGGCAGGATCCCGAACAGACAGAGGTTCCCAAGAACTTGGAACCAGATCTTCCGTTCACGATTCAGACTCGTCAGAAGGACGGGACGAGACAAAGAAAGAAATACAATCCTTACGGTGACGACTTTGTAGTGGATAGGATAGATCTAAAGAAAATAGTGGAGGAAGTAGTGGGTTTAGAGGAAATAACCGTGTCACAAGACATTGACATAGTCGATGATCACAACGATGAGTGGGTTGACGACTGGTCGAAACCCGAAGTAGAATTCGACGATGAGCAACAGCAGTCAAATGAACAAGACCTGACGAACCTGCGCGTCTTAGAGTGGCTACACGAAATGACATCAGACCCTAAAGAGACCAGCGTTACGATTCAAGACGTAGATCGCGAAAGCGCGAAATACATTAAGACCGAACGCGATGATCCTTCCTGGGCTGCCCAGGAAGGACAACTTCTCATTCCAGCTTCTAACCTTGACTCAATACCCGGTATGCGATCGACGGGGACGCCGATGGATATTTTTGTCCGGGGAGTGGGGGTAGGACTTACCCACACTGAAAACTTGATAATAAAAAAATTAAGAATAGCAAGAGAAACAGGAGACTTAGAAGCAGAAACAGGCGAAGAACCTAAGAAACCTGATATAGGCAGGCTAGTTGAGTCATATTTTAATTTACCAAATGAATATTCTAGTAACATAATACTAACAGACAGTGATTTCATACTCACAAACAGAACATGTGCAGTAGCAATCACCGCAGACATGAGTTTTAGGACGGCGCTAGCGGCAGATTTTAAGAGGGAATATAAAAACGTGGAATTCCTTTGGAAGCAAAGACCAGGGATAGGGGGCGTAGCAGCCTTACCTCCGGCGGTGTCGCAGATACCGGGAAAGTACTTGTGCTTCTTGGTAACGAGGGCGACGGAGAAGCAGCACGTGGACCCAGAAAACCTAGTCTTGTCTTTGACGAGGCTGAGGGACTTCCTTGTGGAAATGGACGTGAAGGAGCTCTCGCTTCCAGTGTACGATCCAAACAGAGGAAGACTGCATCCTCGGGAATTGTACGCGCTTGTACACGTGATATTCTCTGATACAAACATACAAGTATATCTACATAAGAAATATTACTTAAGTATAGGCTGAGTGAAGTGTGAAAGAGTGTTAGGCCAAAGATTAAGTTGTGTGTAATATGTGATATGTGTGTTATGTTATGTTATGTTATGTGTTAGGTTATTAAGATCATGGGTAAGTAGGCGTTAGTGACCATGAACAACTAAATGACGATCTTGGGAATAGATCCAAAGTTTGGACTGTCCAATCTTAGGTCGAATTCCAAAATTTTAGAAACCAATTGATTTTAATAATTTTTAGGATAAATATCTTTTTATCTGAACTGTTTTAAGCAAATTTTAACGATATATGTTAAGGTGAAACTGACAAGTGTGACATTCGTGATTTCTTTTCTAGATCCTGATTGATCATTTAAATTACTCACTTGAGTCAAAGAATCGAATCAAACTTGAAAAGATTAGAATGGACAACTTGAACCTGGATGAATTGATGGACCTGGCAGAGGTTATTAAGATCATGGGTAAGATCTTGTCTTTGACGAGGCTGAGGGACTTCCTTGTGGAAATGGACGTGAAGGAGCTCTCGCTTCCAGTGTACGATCCAAATAGAGCATCTACCATCGGTGGTCATGTTGCTGACCGCCCTGATCAACATCTTGGGGCACGACAACCGTGGGGATCGCCCCACGGAAGTCCTGTTGATGGCAGCATATGGAGAAAGAGGAGTACTAGACCGCCCGAACATAAGAGTGATGAGGTGGAGAAACGGGACTCTCTCAGGGAGTGACTTGGCGAATGAGCCTGGATTGGGAAGTTCTAGGACTTACCAACCAGGTGAGATGCCAATGCCCTCTAAGCCTAAACCTGGGCTGACGAGAATGCATCGGGAAATGAACAGCGAGGCGACCTCGTCTGGTTCACCACTGAGAGCAGCTGTGCCACCAAAAAGGGCGAAAGTAACGCAGAAGGTTCAGACGAACCAAACCATACAAGATCTGGACGAGATGAACGATCAGCTGAGAAGTACGAAGAAGGAGTTAGACGATATGACGAAGATCAAGCCGATGGAGGAAGACGACAGGGCATCGACAGGAGGAACATCCAGCCTGGATTTCAATATCTTCAGTGATCTTGAGAATAATGCCTACACGTTGGAAACGACTGAGCCAGCGGATGAAGGCATCTCGACACTGGAACCTCCGTCAGCCTTTGAGGAAATGAAACGGAATTTGCCGAAGAGCAGCTCTCCTGGCAATTCAAGAAATAACGACCAGAGAATCCTCATGGAGTCACCTCGGAGGAGAAGAATAGAGGCCTCAGCCAGAGTACCCTTCTTGGGAACGCTGCCCGAAGAAGAATGGGAAGTACATCACCGAGACCACGAGAGTAGGACGGGATGTAAGCTGGACAGAGTGGCGTTCATGGAAGAAGTCTGGACTGTGATTCAGAGCTATGGGACCCAGTCCATTCTCAAAACAGGTCTCAATCAACCCTTGATGAGAGAAGTACTTGACAAGCTTGATGAGTGTGAAGGAAGACTGAGTGAGTTATTGATCGACTCAGCCACTGATGAGAGTGAAGCGAATTATCCCATCAAGATGACACCGCAGGACGATGGAGAGGTGGTGTACCTGTCAAGGATCAGGAGAGGAACGATGCGATCGAAAATGGTGATTGATAAAATCAATGCGATGAAAATGAAGCTAGGCTGCAGAGTGATGCCGAGGAGAATTGGAAAGACGAAAGTGGATTCTGAAATATCGATGAAAGCTGGTAACTCAGCGAAAAGGAAGCGAGTCGAAGAAGTCATGGATTTGGGGCAAGGTGATTATCAATTGTCTGGCACAGATAGAATATTAACCGATATAGCGATGGTGCCACCCATTCTCATGGCGGGGATAAAGTCAACCGGTTATAAATCCAAAAGGAGTGACCGCACTCTGACTGGAGCAACGTTAGAAATGGAAATACTCAGCCAATGTGGAGAGAGCAAAATGAGGGACTTCAAGCCATCTCCCATGAATCATGAAAAGGGAAGTGTTGCAGGACAACTAACACCAGTGGAATACAACCGACTAACCGTGTCGGAGACAGTGTCGATAGATGAACCCATCGGTGGATACATGGAGATGTTGGAATACCGAAACTCGGCTAGAGGGTATGTAATGGCCCTGGAAGACGAAAAAGCCATGGAGGGTTATCTGGAAATGATGTTGCAAGGCACCACCCTCAAGCAGAAGGCGTATGGAACTTTGGCGTCGTCTGACGTAGAGGCGGAGACGATCGAACAGTTAGTGAGCCTTCCATGGAAAGCAGTAGTGTTGAGGTATTTCGAGGAAGAAATGAGAACTACGCCAAGAATACATTCTCTCGTGGCAGTACCTTACGTAAGGACAGAGTTACAACTCAGGTTCGCCTGGTGTATGATGGGACTGACTCGCGAAGAATATGATTCAGAAGAAAGAAAGAGATCAAAAGAAGAAAATGTTTTCCTTATGACGAATCTGAGGGATCTGATAGTCCAGGAGGGAGCAGCAGTAGCGTGTGCGAAGCGGGGAGACGCTCTCTGTTTCATTCGATTCCTGATAGAGCAGATTTCAGTACCTGCATTAAACACTTGTGTTAAAATGTTGAGGGAAGGCGATGAGCGAACGAAAGCCTTGTTCTTACTAGCAATGCTGGAGATGCAGCAAAGTAAACCGATGAGGGTGAACATGAAAGAACCTGAAGAATTGGAACCCATGAAAAAGATAGACGAGATCAGGAGATTCTCAAACAAGGAGTTGAGACTCACTAAAGAATCTATGGGAGCATTGCCGAAATCCAGTGAATACTGTGGACCGATCAAGAAGAAGTCATATAGCTACGTATCCGGGATTATAGGAATAGCGTACAATCCTTTCCTGAGTGAAGACATACGCGATTGCTTCTTTGATTATGAGCAGGCGGTGTTACTAAGATTCTGGACGTCCAGAATTGTAACGATTAAGAGCGTTAACAATCCACAGGCCAAATTGGGATTGGTCTTGGAAAAAGAGGTGACTGCACCTTCAGTACCAAAATCCGACAAAAGAGTGGAGTTTGGGTTGGGATTCTCAGATGAATTACTGAGAACGAGCTTGATGGCAGTGTGGGAATTGATGAGGCCATCATGGTGTCCTAGTCCCAACGCTGACTCAATATTACGGGCGACACAAGACGTACAGAGGGAACTGAATGCAGACTGTAACCTGCGTGACCTCAACATCATATATAATGTGATGATAACAGCCTCTAAGAACAACGGAGAAGATAAAGTGGAGTTGCCTGGCTGGGGACCAGAAGACTGGGTCAAACCTGGTAGCTGTCTGGCGGAAGTCTGTGGACTGGAGGGTCATGTTTGTGGAGGTCTAGACTGTGTGAAAACCCTGGATAAACAACACAAGCAATTGACAGTATTGTTTGGAAATGTGGTGATGAAAGCAAGAACGGAGACGGAACTGATAGCAGATTGCCATGGAGGAACTGATGTGAATCTAGTGACTGCACTAGGATTCTACAGCATGTTTGGTTCTTTAGAGTCACTATTGAATCTAGAACAGAAACATAAGATGGTCACAGCCATCAGCGTAGAAATATTTCCAGGAGTTCTGCAGACTGAGCAGAAATATCTAGAAAAATGGAGGGAAGCAATCGAAACTGAGATGAACATCAGACACAGCGAAACTTATTGTAGACCATCAGGAGCACGATATTTGGTGGGTTCAACGTTGGCTCCAATGTGCAAGAGCAGATATCCTGTACATTTCGTAGCTGTGGACGTAAAGAGTACAAGAACGATTGTGGATCAAGCCTTCTCAGTGCCGAAGTGTGTTAGATTAGCGAGGATGTCTGAGAAGTCTTACGAGTTACTATGTAAGATGTTCTCAGCAATTCCAGAGAGAACCAAAGAAGAGTTGGAGTCAATACTAGGAAAGAAGTTCATGGGATATGTGAGCGGGAACTTCAGTGACTTCGAAAAACAGAAACAGGGAGGATCAACTGTCACAGATTACAATGCAGTAGATGAGAATGATGAAATCCACCGAGTGATGATGGAAGTGGAACCATTGCTGGAAGCTTCGGGAAAACGTAATTGGAGGAGCATCATGTTGACGCATGATGAGTTTCCTTGCCACTGCTTGCTGCAGACCTGGTGGTATCCCAAGCGTAGTAATCTGATGTTGATCTGGGACTCTGGAGAGCTGCTCTCCATGGGTTTACCAGATTCATCACAGCCCGTAACATTAGTGATGGTGGGAGTTATGATGGCAATACGATGGCTGGAAGCTCATGTGAGAGAAGATAATAGACAGGAGGCACCGACGAGAGAACAATTGCGGAAATTAGATTGTCTGAAAGATTTAGATCTTTTTGAGACAATGTGCAAAGTTCTAAACATTCCGATGGAAGTGAAGAAGATATGGGCAAGAAAACGATTGATGCCATGGTTCAGAGCTAACATGACTGCATGGTTGTACGAGTATGCGAAAAAGCATATGTCGAAACATGGCAGAGTGTACAGTGAATATCAGCTGGACATTGTGGCAGGAGCTTTCAAGCGAGCTTTCGTGACTCATCGGAATGCAGTGACCACCGCTGTGAAAAGAATTTCCAGGACGAGCGAGCGTAGTGGAAATGAGAAGGCAGAGATGCTGAAAGAAGATTTGGAGAGAAACGTGACGTTGTGTCTCCACAACAGCTTCTGTAGAAACAGAGAATCAAACGTGGATCCCCTACCTTGCTGTAAACAGAGGGTGGAAGAGCAGAAGTGTTGGAGGACGGCTTCCAACAGCGTCAGGATAGTCAATGACGTGCTACAAGACACGGAAACCGAAAGTGCGGAGTCAGTGTCACAAGAGGAGGAAATGGAGCATTGACGAATGGTCGAGAAAACAAGAGGCAGCAAGAAAGAAAATTAGAAGAATTTAGAAGTTTTAGAGTTTCTAAACGACGAAAAAGAAGAGAACAAAGCGATGATGAAGAAAAGTCAAAACTCAGAATTGTTTTGTGTGTGTGAAAAACTCAAGTGAGAAACCAAGCAACCAAGTTGCAATTGAAAACTGAAACATTTAGTTGAGTTTTGAAATTGTTGCATTTATAAATTTGCATTTTGATTTTAGCAGAAGTGGCTTTAGAGACACTTATTATTTATTTAGAAAGGCTTAAGGGAAGAGTATATTTAAATATTCCAGCCTGCATGATTGTTTTTAATCACTTAGGAAGATTGATCACTTTGTGGTGACGTGGAAGGCTTGAGTAATCTCTTGAAGAGGGAGGTTGTTGCATTGTTCTTTCTAACCACAAAGTTTCTTAGTTTTAATATTCAGGACAATAAACAAGCAAGATTTCCGAAGGGAAGGAGCGTAGTAGGATAATTTTAGCTTGTTGGTTGGCAGGACTGTCCTGCAAGCCAACACCTTTTAAATATAAGAGAAGAAGTTTTAATCGGGACATTGACACTGGAAGTCAGAAAAAATGTTTTATCTTAAGTCATATCCTCAATGTGCAGATTAATGAAAGAATTTGAAGGCTATAGTGATGTAGTATGATGCCATTTATATTCTGCAGTGAGTCGATGTGACGTAGATAAAAGTAATTTCGTGCATTTTGTAAATTCTGTTCGATGGCACTGTAACCATTTAGAACATTGCGCGATTCAATGAGGACATTGACCGGACTGTCCGGGGAGTATGTGACATTCGACCAGAATGTGAAAAATGCAATCTCTGCAGAATTCGGAATTTTAGCAGTAAGCCTTCCGGATTGGTGGTTTTTAAGAACTAAGGGCGTTATTGGAACGTTTAGCCAAACGGTGAAGGCTGGAATATTCTAGTATTTTAAAATTTCAAAAATTCGAATGATGACGTCACATTTCTGAGAAATGCTGAAACGGCCATTTTAACAAAAAACGAGTGAAAAAACACAACAACAACATTAGTTGCGCTGACGAGATCAACTTTATCGAAATTGAAGAAATCGAAATTGAAGAAAACGACAACGAATAGCAGAGGACGTTCCGAGTTGCAACTATTGTGCTGCTACAATAGTTGCAAGGCCGTTGCGAGCAACGGTGAAGGGTAAGAGACAGCCTTCCGTGTTATTGTAAAATCGAACTTAAGGAGCTTGATTCACCGGATTCAAGAATCCGGAAGGGTTTCGGGACTGAAACTTTTAGCCTATTATATGAACTTTTAGCATCCTGTCATGTCCTGACTTGAATTTAATTGATATTTGGATTAGTTTTGACAAGGATGAGGTGCTAGGAGTTGGGGGAAAGGGTTGATCCATCTTCGATGGAGATGATGATTTTTATCTACTGAACAAAAACAATAGTAATATAATAAATAGTAGCCCTGTTTTTAGGAGTGACCTCGTGGTCTGGGGATACTGAGACCCAGCCATGAGCTCACTATTTTTGCATGTAATTCAGTTAATTTGAGCGTTCTGGTCGAAGCCGGAGAACAGTAACGTTTTTGTCGACCCGATGTAAGAAAGACCACCGAAAAGTACTGGCTTGGTAGAGACGGTGAAAAACATGCAAAGCTCTGTTTAGACGCTAGCCAGTCGTCTTAAGACTTAGTTTTGTTATCCGTCGATATGTATCTTCCGGGCGAATGTTACATGAAGAATAACAAGAGAAAATGTAAAAACAAAGATTGCTTTAAACCTTCAGGACTGATAAATTGGATTGGATGTGATTGTTGCTCTAGTTGTTATCTCAATAGTTGTGTAAACCATTCTCTTAGCCACTCTAACAAAGTCAAATGTTTCCAATGTCCCTTATACGTTGATGTAAAATCTGTCAATGAAGCATCAAAAAGTAAGGATTTAGTGCCAGACAGTTATGTTAAAACTGCCATCTCAAATGTCCGAGTACTCAAAAGAAAACCAAAAGACTTGCGTGTTTCCTCGCAGACAGTATCGGAAAACTGAAGGACATTTTCTACAATGTAGCGGATGTTAGAAAATGTGATTTCTTAGCTTTTGTCTTGTATATTTTTTGGAGCAACTGAAAATAAATAGACGCAGACAAACCACAACTAAGAGCTTTTTGATAGAAAAAATTCGAGGAAATGCCATTTCACTTCCAAAACCCTGCAGAAATTGAAGCTAGTAACTTCCGAGCAGAATTTGAAGCCAGTAAGAAGTAAGCTCAATCAAGGTTTTAAAAAAGGATGGATAAAGCTTGCTACTTTGGATGACAAAATTGCAACTTTTTCTAGTGATAATAACTATGGAAAAAAGGTTGTCTGAACAAACGTCAGCTGTGATATTCGACCGGAATGTACGAAAATGCAAAGTCAGAATTCGAAATTTTATTGTGACATCGGAGTGAGAAGATTAACGGTTTTAACGAGTTATTAGTTTTAATCGTTCATTTTGACGAACACGGAAGCGTTAATTTGGAGTTTCAAATTAATTTTTTAAAATTCGTTCAAAAAGAAAGACACGTGACAACGTCAAAATTTCGCACCAACTGAAACAGCAAAAACACAACAACAACAACAACAACAACAGTTAGTCTCAACGAGAACAACGTTAAAATTAGACAGAGAAGAGCCAGGCGAGAAAAACGAACAAAAAAAGATTATTGGGACCCACAACCATTCCAAGTTGTGACAATTGTGCCTTTCAATTGTTACAACGCGAATCCCGAGAAAAAGGAAGATTGTTGGGACGGCGTGTCCATCCTTCCTGAAAAATATAAGGACGTTATTTCCCCGGATTCCAGAATCCGGAAGGGTCTCTGGAGGGAGACTCAAACTGTATTTTATAATATTTTAGCTTCCTGGAGATGCCCTGAATTGAATTAACAACATCTAAATTCGTTTTCAGATCATGAGAAGCTAGGAGTTGAGGGAAAGTGTTGATCCATCTTCGATGGAGATGATGATTTTTATCTACTGAACAAAAAGCATAGTAATATAATAAATAAGGAGTAGCCCTGTTTTTAGGAGTGAACTCGTGGTCTGGGGATACTGAGACCCAGCCATGAGCTCACTATTTTTGCATATAATTAAATTAATTAGAGCGTTCTGATCGAAGCCGGAAACAGTAACGTTTTTTGTCGACCCGATGTTAGAAAGACCTCCAAAAGAACTGGCTGTGGCAGAGACGGTGAAAAGCATGTAGAGCAGTGTTTATACGCTAGCCGGTCGTTTTAGAACATAGGTTTGTTTTTCTTCGATATGTACTTCCGGGTGAATGTTACATAGATGTTTTTATGGCGCTCCTGGGTGTTATTCTTTTTTAACATCATGACTGGCAGAACCGCTAACGAGCATTCCGCGCCGAGCGGATGCTCAAAACAAGGCTCTAACCACCGGGGCGGAAGATTAGTTTTTGGCGTTTTGGCCTTCACGTTTTGGATTTTTTTTTGGCCGGCAGAACAACTAACGAGCATTCCGCGCCGAGCGAATGCGCAAAACAGGGCCCTAACCGGAAGTTTAGTTCGGAACGCGGAAGCCTTCGGCATTCCCGTGAATAGCTTTTTAACCTAGTTAAGTCCGAAAACTCACGTACCAGGAAGGGTGGGGGATTGGCCGTCCCGTCGTTCCCTGAGAGGTTTGTGACCAAAAACACTTGAGGATATACAGGAAACCAAACAAAAAATAGAATAGTACCTTAGGAATAAAAACATAAAAAACAACCAAAAAAACCAAAAACGGTAAAAAGTATAAAATCAGTAGAAATCATCCCCACCAGACGAGATGTGATCCGACCCTCCCATTTGTTGTTGTTAGATATATTGTTGTTACAGGCATTTGTATCAGTCAGGATCGTTGCGATCAAATTTGTGGCCCGTTTGTGCTGCTTGTACTGTAGGGTTTTATGAGTATTTAAGCACGTTAAAGCTAAATTGCGCTCAATCCGGAAGGGTCTCGGGATTAGAGAAGAAGACTGATCAGGCAAGCAATGCAAGGAGCGACAAGAAGGGGCTCAAGGACAACAACAATCGACTGTTGGGTATCCCTAACGAGTTTTGTATCCCTTTTGGTACAAAAAGTAAGATATCAATCTGTGGGGGGCTAGACCGTGACTGCACTGTAGTGATCCTTCATCGAGTTGCGAATTTCAGATTAAGCACCTTAATTCGGGTATTGAACAAACCCGGAGGGGTATAATATTACTAGTATTACTATTTATACAGCCTATATTAATACTCCTATACCGTTTTTCAGTGAAAAACACAGTAAGCAGACCGGTTGTAGCGATATTTTGATCCCCCCACAAATCGCGCTTTTTGAGATACCGATATTTTTTGAAACAAAAAAAAGCGCAAAAATAGTAAGTTACATCGTAACTTTACTAGTATAATAGGTAGAACCGGTTGAGTTTAGTTCAGAAGTGGTTGGAATTAATTGGGTACCAAAAGACTAATTTTTCTTGATTTAAAAAAAAACACCAATGCTACAAAATAAGAATTTTTTAAAAAATTTTTTGAGTTAGGACAGTAAAAATTGTTGTTCGGACAACGCACACTAGTGAATCGACATGTTTTAAAACCCGTTTGCCAATAACCTTCCGGGTCACAGTGAAATAAATCTTAACGTATTTGATTTAGTGGATTCATCAATCCGTAAAGGTCCAAATAGCAATGTTTTTGGCAAACATTTTCAGCTGGAATGTTTTAAATCGGGTCGTTTGTATTGCACTTGGAGAGTATAGGCTTTTTGAGCTCGGATCAATAACTTTTAGGTCAAAAAATCAAGAATTGCTAGGCGGAACCTATAAGTGAGATAATTTTTGAACCCTAGAAAACAGAAGTTTTGGTTAATAACTTTGGAACTACTGGACAGATCCAGTTGATCATGGTACCACTAGATCAGAAATTAGGTGAGCTTACTCATAAAGCCTTCAATTATTCGAAAAAGAAAGCGTAAAGTTTTTTTAAGTTTGTTTTTAGCAAAATTACCAATTTGCTAAGGTAGACCCTTCACGTTTTGGATTTTTTTTTGGCCGGCAGAACCACTAACGAGCATTCCGCGCCGAGCGGATGCGCAAAACAGGGCCCTAACCGGAAGTTTAGTTCGGAACGCGGAAGCCTTCCGCATTCCCGTGAATAGCTTTTCAACCTAGTTAAGACCGAAAACTCACGTACCAGGAAGGGTGGGGGATTGGCCGTCCCGTCGTTCCCTGACAGGTTTGTGACCAAAAACACTTAAAGATATTCAGGAAACCAAACAAAAAGTAGGATAGTACCTTAGAAATAAAAACATAAAAAACAACCGAAAAAACCAAAAACAGTAAAAAGTATAAAATCAGTACGAATCATCCCCACCAGACGAGATGTGATCCGACTCTCCCATTTGTTGTTGTTAGATAAATTGTTGTTACAGGCCTTTGTATCAATCAGGATCGTTACGATCAAATTTTTGGCTCGTTTGTGGTGCTTGTACTGTAGGGTTTCTTGAGTATTTAAGCACGTTAATGCTGATTTGCGCTCAATTGAGAAGGGTCGTGGGAGACGACTGATCCGGCAAGCAGTACAAGGAGCAACAAGAAGGGGCTCAACGACAACAACAATCGACTGTTGGGTATGGTTAACAAGGTTTGTATCCCTTTTGGTACAAAAAGTAAGATATCAATCTGTGGGGGGCTCGACCGTGACTGCACTGTAGTAACCCTTCACCGAGTTGCGAATTTCAGTGTTAAGCACCTTAATTCGGGTATTGAACAAACCCGGAGGGGTATAATTTTACTAGTATTACTATTTATACAGCCTAAATTAATACTCCTATACCGTTTTTCAGTGAAAAACACAGTAAGCAGACCGGTTTTTAGGGTCAAAATAGCGATATTTTGATCCCCCCACAAATCGCGATTTTTGAGATATCGATATTTTTTTAAACAGAAAAAAGCGCAAAATTAGTAATTTACATCGTAACTGTACTAGTATAGTAGGTAGAACCGGTTCAGTTTAGTTCAGAAGTGGTTGGAACTAATTGGGTACCAAAAGACTGAATTTTATTGATTTTTGAAAAAAACGAATGCTACAAAATAAGAATTTTTTAAAAACAATTTGAATTAGGACAGTAAAAATTGTTGTTCGGACAAAGTACACTAGTGAATCGACAGGTTTTAAAACCCGTTTGCCAATAACCTTCCGGGTTACTTAACGTGTTTGATTTAGTGGATTCATCAATCCGGAAGGGTCCAAATAGCAATGTTTTTGGCACATTTTTTCAGCTGGAATGTTTTAAATTGGGTCTTTTGCATTGAACTAGGAGAGTATAGGCCTTTTGAGCTCGGATCAATCATTTTTAGGTCAAAAAGTCAAGAATTGCTAGCGGAACCTATAAGTGAGATAATTTTTGAACTCTAGAAAACAGAAGTTTTGGTTGATAACTTTAGAACTACTGGACAGATCCAGTTGATCATAGTACCACTAGATCAGAAATTAGGTGAGCTTACTCATAAAGCCTTCAATTATTCGAAAAAGAAAGCGTATAGTTTTTTTAAGTTTGTTTTTAGCAAAATTACCCATTTGCGAAGGTAGACCCTTCACGTTTTGGATTTTTTTTTGGCCGGCAGAACCACTAACGAGCATTCCGCGCCGAGCGGATGCGCAAAACAGGGCCCTAACCGGAAGTTTAGTTCGGAACGCGGAAGCCTTCCGCATTCCCGTGAATAGCTTTTCAACCTAGTTAAGACCGAAAACTCACGTACCAGGAAGGGTGGGGAATTGGCCGTCCCGTCGTTCCCTGACAGGTTTGTGACCAAAAACACTTAAAGATATTCAGGAAACCAAACAAAAAGTAGAATAGTACCTTAGAAATAAAAACATTAAAAACAACCGAAAAAACCAAAAACAGTAAAAAGTATAAAATCAGTAGAAATCATCCCCACCAGACGAGATGTGATCCGACTCTCCCACTTGTTGTTGTTAGATAAATTGTTGTTACAGGCATTTGTATCAATCAGGATCGTTACGATCAAAATTGTGGCTCGTTTGTGGTGCTTGTACTGTAGGGTTTCTTGAGTATTTAAGCACGTTAATGCTGACTTGCGCTCAATTGAGAAGGGTCGTGGGAGGCGACTGATCCGGCAAGCAGTACAAGGAGCAACAAAAAGGGGCTCAACGACAACAACAATCGACTGTTGGGTATGGTTAACAAGGTTTGTATCCCTTTTGGTACAAAAAGTAAGATATCAATCTGTGGGGGGCTCGACCGTGACTGCACTGTAGTAACCCTTCACCGAGTTGCGAATTTCAGAGTAAAGCACATAATTCGGGTATTGAACAAACCCGGAGGGGTATAATTTTACTAGTATTACTATTTATACAGCCTAAATTAATACTCCTATACCGTTTTTCAGTGAAAAACACAGTAAGCAGACCGGTTTTTAGGGTCAAAATAGCAATATTTTGATCCCCCCACAAATCGCGATTTTTGAGATATCGATATTTTTTGAAACAGAAAAAAGCGCAAAATTAGTAATTTACATCGTAACTGTACTAGTATAGTAGGTAGAACCGGTTCAGTTTAGTTCAGAAGTGGTTGGAACTAATTGGGTACCAAAAGACTGAATTTTATTGATTTTTGAAAAAAACGAATGCTACAAAATAAGAATTTTTTTAAAAACAATTTGAATTAGGACAGTAAAAATTGTTGTTCGGACAAAGTACACTAGTGAATCGACAGGTTTTAAAACCCGTTTGCCAATAACCTTCCGGGTTACTTAACGTGTTTGATTTAGTGGATTCATCAATCCGGAAGGGTCCAAATAGCAATGTTTTTGGCACATTTTTTCAGCTGGAATGTTTTAAATTGGGTCTTTTGCATTGAACTAGGAGAGTATAGGCCTTTTGATCTCGGATCAATCATTTTTAGGTCAAAAAGTCAAGAATTGCTAGGCGGAACCTATAAGTGAGATAATTTTTGAACTCTAGAAAACAGAAGTTTTGGTTGATAACTTTGGAACTACTGGACAGATCCAGTTGATCATAGTACCACTAGATCAGAAATTAGGTGAGCTTACTCATAAAGCCTTCAATTATTCGAAAAAGAAAGCGTATAGATTTTTAAGTTTGTTTTTAGCAAAATTACCAATTTGCGAAGGTAGACCCTTCACGTTTTGGATTTTTTTTTGGCCGGCAGAACCACTAACGAGCATTCCGCGCCGAGCGGATGCGCAAAGCAGGGCCCTAACCGGAAGTTTAGTTCGGAACGCGGAAGCCTTCCGCATTCCCGTGAATAGCTTTTCAACCTAGTTAAGTCCGAAAACTCACGTACCAGGAAGGGTGGGGAATTGGCCGTCCCGTCGTTCCCTGACAGGTTTGTGACCAAAAACACTTAAAGATATTCAGGAAACCAAACAAAAAGTAGAATAGTACCTTAGAAATAAAAACATTAAAAACAACCGAAAAAACCAAAAACAGTAAAAAGTATAAAATCAGTAGAAATCATCCCCACCAGACGAGATGTGATCCGACTCTCCCACTTGTTGTTGTTAGATAAATTGTTGTTACAGGCATTTGTATCAATCAGGATCGTTACGATCAAATTTGTGGCTCGTTTGTGGTGCTTGTATTGTAGGGTTTCTTGAGTATTTAAGCACGTTAATGCTGACTTGCGCTCAATTGAGAAGGGTCGTGGGAGGCGACTGATCCGGCAAGCAGTACAAGGAGCAACAAGAAGGGGCTCAACGACAACAACAATCGACTGTTGGGTATGGTTAACAAGGTTTGTATCCCTTTTGGTACAAAAAAGTAAGATATCAATCTGTGGGGGCTCGACCGTGACTGCACTGTAGTAACCCTTCACCGAGTTGCGAATTTCAGAGTAAAGCACCTTAATTCGGGTATTGAACAAACCCGGAGGGGTATAATTTTACTAGTATTACTATTTATACAGCCTAAATTAATACTCCTATACCATTTTTCAGTGAAAAACACAGTAAGCAGACCGGTTTTTAGGCTCAAAATAGCGATATTTTGATCCCCCCACAAATCGCGATTTTTGAGATATCGATATTTTTTGAAACAGAAAAAAGCGCAAAATTAGTAATTTACATCGTAACTGTACTAGTATAGTAGGTAGAACCGGTTCAGTTTAGTTCAGAAGTGGTTGGAACTAATTGGGTACCAAAAGACTGAATTTTATTGATTTTTGAAAAAAACGAATGCTACAAAATAAGAATTTTTTTAAAAACAATTTGAATTAGGACAGTAAAAATTGTTGTTCGGACAAAGTACACTAGTGAATCGACAGGTTTTAAAACCCGTTTGCCAATAACCTTCCGGGTTACTTAACGTGTTTGATTTAGTGGATTCATCAATCCGGAAGGGTCCAAATAGCAATGTTTTTGGCACATTTTTTCAGCTGGAATGTTTGAAATTGGGTCTTTTGCATTGAACTAGGAGAGTATAGGCCTTTTGAGCTCGGATCAATCATTTTTAGGTCAAAAAGTCAAGAATTGCTAGGCGGAACCTATAAGTGAGATAATTTTTGAACTCTAGAAAACAGAAGTTTTGGTTGATAACTTTGGAACTACTGGACAGATCCAGTTGATCATAGTACCACTAGATCAGAAATTAGGTGAGCTTACTCATAAAGCCTTCAATTATTCGAAAAAGAAAGCGTATAGTTTTTTTAAGTTTGTTTTTAGCAAAATTACCCATTTGCGAAGGTAGACCCTTCACGTTTTGGATTTTTTTTTGGCCGGCAGAACCACTAACGAGCATTCCGCGCCGAGCGGATGCGCAAAACAGGGCCCTAACCGGAAGTTTAGTTCGGAACGCGGAAGCCTTCCGCATTCCCGTGAATAGCTTTTCAACCTAGTTAAGACCGAAAACTCACGTACCAGGAAGGGTGGGGAATTGGCCGTCCCGTCGTTCCCTGACAGGTTTGTGACCAAAAACACTTAAAGATATTCAGGAAACCAAACAAAAAGTAGAATAGTACCTTAGAAATAAAAACATTAAAAACAACCGAAAAAACCAAAAACAGTAAAAAGTATAAAATCAGTAGAAATCATCCCCACCAGACGAGATGTGATCCGACTCTCCCACTTGTTGTTGTTAGATAAATTGTTGTTACAGGCATTTGTATCAATCAGGATCGTTACGATCAAATTTGTGGCTCGTTTGTGGTGCTTGTACTGTAGGGTTTCTTGAGTATTTAAGAACGTTAATGCTGACTTGCGCTCAATTGAGAAGGGTCGTGGGAGACGACTGATCCGGCAAGCAGTACAAGGAGCAACAAGAAGGGGCTCAACGACAACAACAATCGACTGTTGGGTATGGTTAACAAGGTTTGTATCCCTTTTGGTACAAAAAGTAAGATATCAATCTGTGGGGGGCTCGACCGTGACTGCACTGTAGTAACCCTTCACCGAGTTGCGAATTTCAGAGTTAAGCACCTTAATTCGGGTATTGAACAAACCCGGAGGGGTATAATTTTACTAGTATTACTAATTATACAGCCTAAATTAATACTCCTATACCGTTTTTCAGTGAAAAACACAGTAAGCAGACCGGTTTTTAGGGTCAAAATAGCGATATTTTGATCCCCCCACAAATCGCGATTTTTGAGATATCGATATTTTTTGAAACATAAAAAAGCGCAAAATTAGTAATTTACATCGTAACTGTACTAGTATAGTAGGTAGAACCGGTTCAGTTTAGTTCAGAAGTGGTTGGAACTAATTGGGTACCAAAAGACTGAATTTTATTGATTTTTGAAAAAAAACGAATGCTACAAAATAAGAATTTTTTTAAAAACAATTTGAATTAGGACAGTAAAAATTGTTGTTCGGACAAAGTACACTAGTGAATCGACAGGTTTTAAAACCCGTTTGCCAATAACCTTCCGGGTTACTTAACGTGTTTGATTTAGTGGATTCATCAATCCGGAAGGGTCCAAATAGCAATGTTTTTGGCACATTTTTTCAGCTGGAATGTTTTAAATTGGGTCTTTTGCATTGAACTAGGAGAGTATAGGCCTTTTGAGCTCGGATCAATCATTTTTAGGTCAAAAAGTCAAGAATTGCTAGGCGGAACCTATAAGTGAGATAATTTTTGAACTCTAGAAAACAGAAGTTTTGGTTGATAACTTTAGAACTACTGGACAGATCCAGTTGATCATAGTACCACTAGATCAGAAATTAGGTGAGCTTACTCATAAAGCCTTCAATTATTCGAAAAAGAAAGCGTATAGTTTTTTTAAGTTTGTTTTTAGCAAAATTACCCATTTGCGAAGGTAGACCCTTCACGTTTTGGATTTTTGTTTGGCCGGCAGAACCACTAACGAGCATTCCGCGCCGAGCGGATGCGCAAAACAGGGCCCTAACCGGAAGTTTAGTTCGGAACGCTGAAGCCTTCCGCATTCCCGTGAATAGCTTTTCAACCTAGTTAAGACCGAAAACTCACGTACCAGGAAGGGTGGGGAATTGGCCGTCCCGTCGTTCCCTGACAGGTTTGTGACCAAAAACACTTAAAGATATTCAGGAAACCAAACAAAAAGTAGAATAGTACCTTAGAAATAAAAACATTAAAAACAACCGAAAAAACCAAAAACAGTAAAAAGTATAAAATCAGTAGAAATCATCCCCACCAGACGAGATGTGATCCGACTCTCCCACTTGTTGTTGTTAGATAAATTGTTGTTACAGGCATTTGTATCAATCAGGATCGTTACGATCAAATTTGTGGCTCGTTTGTGGTGCTTGTACTGTAGGGTTTCTTGAGTATTTAAGAACGTTAATGCTGACTTGCGCTCAATTGAGAAGGGTCGTGGGAGACGACTGATCCGGCAAGCAGTACAAGGAGCAACAAGAAGGGGCTCAACGACAACAACAATCGACTGTTGGGTATGGTTAACAAGGTTTGTATCCCTTTTGGTACAAAAAGTAAGATATCAATCTGTGGGGGGCTCGACCGTGACTGCACTGTAGTAACCCTTCACCGAGTTGCGAATTTCAGAGTTAAGCACCTTAATTCGGGTATTGAACAAACCCGGAGGGGTATAATTTTACTAGTATTACTAATTATACAGCCTAAATTAATACTCCTATACCGTTTTTCAGTGAAAAACACAGTAAGCAGACCGGTTTTTAGGGTCAAAATAGCGATATTTTGATCCCCCCACAAATCGCGATTTTTGAGATATCGATATTTTTTGAAACATAAAAAAGCGCAAAATTAGTAATTTACATCGTAACTGTACTAGTATAGTAGGTAGAACCGGTTCAGTTTAGTTCAGAAGTGGTTGGAACTAATTGGGTACCAAAAGACTGAATTTTATTGATTTTTGAAAAAAAACGAATGCTACAAAATAAGAATTTTTTTAAAAACAATTTGAATTAGGACAGTAAAAATTGTTGTTCGGACAAAGTACACTAGTGAATCGACAGGTTTTAAAACCCGTTTGCCAATAACCTTCCGGGTTACTTAACGTGTTTGATTTAGTGGATTCATCAATCCGGAAGGGTCCAAATAGCAATGTTTTTGGCACATTTTTTCAGCTGGAATGTTTTAAATTGGGTCTTTTGCATTGAACTAGGAGAGTATAGGCCTTTTGAGCTCGGATCAATCATTTTTAGGTCAAAAAGTCAAGAATTGCTAGGCGGAACCTATAAGTGAGATAATTTTTGAACTCTAGAAAACAGAAGTTTTGGTTGATAACTTTGGAACTACTGGACAGATCCAGTTGATCATAGTACCACTAGATCAGAAATTAGGTGAGCTTACTCATAAAGCCTTCAATTATTCGAAAAAGAAAGCGTATAGTTTTTTTAAGTTTGTTTTTAGCAAAATTACCCATTTGCGAAGGTAGACCCTTCACGTTTTGGATTTTTTTTTTGGCCGGCAGAACCACTAACGAGCATTCCGCGCCGAGCGGATGCGCAAAGCAGGGCCCTAACCGGAAGTTTAGTTCGGAACGCGGAAGCCTTCCGCATTCCCGTGAATAGCTTTTCAACCTAGTTAAGACCGAAAACTCACGTACCAGGAAGGGTGGGGAATTGGCCGTCCCGTTGTTCCCTGACAGGTTTGTGACCAAAAACACTTAAAGATATTCAGGAAACCAAACAAAAAGTAGAATAGTACCTTAGAAATAAAAACATTAAAAACAACCGAAAAAACCAAAAACAGTAAAAAGTATAAAATCAGTAGAAATCATCCCCACCAGACGAGATGTGATCCGACTCTCCCACTTGTTGTTGTTAGATAAATTGTTGTTACAGGCATTTGTATCAATCAGGATCGTTACGATCAAATTTGTGGCTCGTTTGTGGTGCTTGTACTGTAGGGTTTCTTGAGTATTTAAGAACGTTAATGCTGACTTGCGCTCAATTGAGAAGGGTCGTGGGAGACGACTGATCCGGCAAGCAGTACAAGGAGCAACAAGAAGGGGCTCAACGACAACAACAATCGACTGTTGGGTATGGTTAACAAGGTTTGTATCCCTTTTGGTACAAAAAGTAAGATATCAATCTGTGGGGGGCTCGACCGTGACTGCACTGTAGTAACCCTTCACCGAGTTGCGAATTTCAGAGTTAAGCACCTTAATTCGGGTATTGAACAAACCCGGAGGGGTATAATTTTACTAGTATTACTAATTATACAGCCTAAATTAATACTCCTATACCGTTTTTCAGTGAAAAACACAGTAAGCAGACCGGTTTTTAGGGTCAAAATAGCGATATTTTGATCCCCCCACAAATCGCGATTTTTGAGATATCGATATTTTTTGAAACATAAAAAAGCGCAAAATTAGTAATTTACATCGTAACTGTACTAGTATAGTAGGTAGAACCGGTTCAGTATAGTTCAGAAGTGGTTGGAACTAATTGGGTACCAAAAGACTGAATTTTATTGATTTTTGAAAAAAACTAATGCTACAAAATAAGAATTTTTTTAAAAACAATTTGAATTAGGACAGTAAAAATTGCTGTTCGGACAAAGTACACTAGTGAATCGACAGGTTTTAAAACCCGTTTGCCAATAACCTTCCGGGTTACTTAACGTGTTTGATTTAGTGGATTCATCAATCCGGAAGGGTCCAAATAGCAATGTATTTGGCACATTTTTTCAGCTGGAATGTTTTAAATCGGGTCTTTTGCATTGAACTAGGAGAGTATAGGCCTTTTGAGCTCGGATCAATAAATTTTAGGTCAAAAAGTCAAGAACTGCTAAAAAAAAAAGTTAGGCAGAACCTATAAGTGAGATAGTTTTTGAACCTTAGAAAACAGAAATTTTGGTTAATAACTTTGGAACTACTGGACAGATCCAGTTGATCTTGGTACCACTAGATCAGAAATTAGGTGAGCTTACTCATAGAGTCTTCAATTATTCGAAAAAGACAGCGTAAATTTTTTTTAAGTTTGTTTTTATCAAAATTACCAATTTGCGAAGGTAGACCCTTCACGTTTTGGAATTTTTTTTTTTGGAAAGCCCTTATACCCCTACCAGATGGTAGTAACGGTTGAATAAGGCAATTTTACGCTGTTATAGACAAAAAGAGAGGGCTAAAGAACCAAGGAAACCATTGTCGAGTCGAAACTAGGCTAGTTAGAAGATCTTTCACAGTTGAGTAGAATAGTAAAATAAGAAGCTTAACTACGATCCGGAAGGGTCTAGGGACGGAAATACACGCTTCCTAGTTAGTTTCTACAGCATAATAGCATCGTAGTAGGTATCCGGAAGGGTCTCGGGTGAGTTTTTTAAAAATCCACGAAAAGCTATTTTTACAAACCCGAAGGGGTCCCAATCCGGAGGGGTCCTATATTTATCAATCTGGAAGGGTCCTATTTTTGCCAATCTGGAAGGGTCCCAATTTTGCTATTCCGGAGGGTTCCCAATTTTGCCAATCCCGGAGGGGTTCTATTTTGCCAATCTGGAGGAATCCTATTTTGTCAATCAGGAGGGGTCCTATTTTGCCAATCCGGAGCTGTCCTTATTTTGCCAATCCGGAAGGGTACCAATTTTGCGAATCCAGAGGGGTCCTATTTTTGCCAATCCGGAAGGGTACCAATTTTGCCAATCCAGAGGGGTCCTATTTTTGCCAATCCGGAAGGGTACCAATTTTGCCAATCCAGAGGGGTCCTATTTTGCCAATACGGAAGGGTCCCATATATGTCAGTCCGGAGGGGTCCCAATTTTGCCAATCCATAAGGGTCCCAATTTTGCCAATCCGTAAGGGTCCTATATTTTGTCAAAACTTAAGTATACAAAAGAAAAGTATATGGTAAAGAATATTCGGTTATTAAGTGTCAGTCTAGAAACCAGTGACTGCACTGGTAACTTGCCTTTTAAAAGGACCAGAGTAAAACAAAACAGGTCTCAACCCGGATATTCGCGACACTAAGTCAAGTTTGAATAAGAGTTTGTCACTGATTTGTATTGTTTTTAAATCCAAATCAATTTTTGGAAAAGTAATTGCCTTAGGATTATAGTAGGTCTAGCTCGGGCAATCCGAAGACAGATACGTAACACAGGACTCGGTGGGTGCAATAGACGCCCACTTGAGAAAAATACTGCCGTCAAGTTTTTGAGATATCGATATTTTTTGAAACAGAAAAAAGCGCAAAATTAGTAATTTACATCGTAACTGTACTAGTATAGTAGGTAGAACCGGTTCAGTTTAGTTCAGAAGTGGTTGGAACTAATTGGGTACCAAAAGACTGAATTTTATTGATTTTTGAAAAAAACGAATGCTACAAAATAAGAATTTTTTTAAAAACAATTTGAATTAGGACAGTAAAAATTGTTGTTCGGACAAAGTACACTCCGAACACTCCAAGGAAACCATTGTCGAGTCGAAACTAGGCTAGTTAGAAGATCTTGCCAATCCGTTTTGCCAATCCGTAAGGGTCCTATATTTTAACGTGTTTGATTTAGTGGATTCATCAATCCGGAAGGGTCCAAATAGCAATGTATTTGGCACATTTTTTCAGCTGGAATGTTTTAAATCGGGTCTTTTGCATTGAACTAGGAGAGTATAGGCCTTTTGAGCTCGGATCAATAAATTTTAGGTCAAAAAGTCAAGAACTGCTAAAAAAAAAAAGTTAGGCGGAACCTATAAGTGAGATAGTTTTTGAACCTTAGAAAACAGAAATTTTGGTTAATAACTTTGGAACTACTGGACAGATCCAGTTGATCTTGGTACCACTAGATCAGAAATTAGGTGAGCTTACTCATAGAGTCTTCAATTATTCGAAAAAGACAGCGTAAATTTTTTTTAAGTTTGTTTTTATCAAAATTACCAATTTGCGAAGGTAGACCCTTCACGTTTTGGAATTTTTTTTTTTGGAAAGCCCTTATACCCCTACCAGATGGTAGTAACGGTTGAATAAGGCAATTTTACGCTGTTATAGACAAAAAGAGAGGGCTAAAGAACCAAGGAAACCATTGTCGAGTCGAAACTAGGCTAGTTAGAAGATCTTTCACAGTTGAGTAGAATAGTAAAATAAGAAGCTTAACTACGATCCGGAAGGGTCTAGGGACGGAAATACACGCTTCCTAGTTAGTTTCTACAGCATAATAGCATCGTAGTAGGTATCCGGAGCTGTCCTTATTTTGCCAATCCGGAAGGGTACCAATTTTGCGAATCCAGAGGGGTCCTATTTTTGCCAATCCGGAAGGGTACCAATTTTGCCAATCCAGAGGGGTCCTATTTTTGCCAATCCGGAAGGGTACCAATTTTGCCAATCCAGAGGGGTCCTATTTTGCCAATACGGAAGGGTCCCATATATGTCAGTCCGGAGGGGTCCCAATTTTGCCAATCCATAAGGGTCCCAATTTTGCCAATCCGTAAGGGTCCTATATTTTGTCAAAACTTAAGTATACAAAAGAAAAGTATATGGTAAAGAATATTCGGTTATTAAGTGTCAGTCTAGAAACCAGTGACTGCACTGGTAACTTGCCTTTTAAAAGGACCAGAGTAAAACAAAACAGGTCTCAACCCGGATATTCGCGACACTAAGTCAAGTTTGAATAAGAGTTTTCTTTTTATTCGAAAAAGAAAACTCACGTACCAGGAAGGGTGGGGAATTGGCCGTCCCGTCGTTCCCTGACAGGTTTGTGACCAAAAACACTTAAAGATATTCAGGAAACCAAACAAAAAGTAGAATAGTACCTTAGAAATAAAAACATTAAAAACAACCGAAAAAACCAAAAACAGTAAAAAGTATAAAATCAGTAGAAATCATCCCCACCAGACGAGATGTGATCCGACTCTCCCACTTGTTGTTGTTAGATAAATTGTTGTTACAGGCATTTGTATCAATCAGGATCGTTACGATCAAATTTGTGGCTCGTTTGTGGTGCTTGTACTGTAGGGTTTCTTGAGTATTTAAGAACGTTAATGCTGACTTGCGCTCAATTGAGAAGGGTCGTGGGAGACGACTGATCCGGCAAGCAGTACAAGGAGCAACAAGAAGGGGCTCAACGACAACAACAATCGACTGTTGGGTATGGTTAACAAGGTTTGTATCCCTTTTGGTACAAAAAGTAAGATATCAATCTGTGGGGGGCTCGACCGTGACTGCACTGTAGTAACCCTTCACCGAGTTGCGAATTTCAGAGTTAAGCACCTTAATTCGGGTATTGAACAAACCCGGAGGGGTATAATTTTACTAGTATTACTAATTATACAGCCTAAATTAATACTCCTATACCGTTTTTCAGTGAAAAACACAGTAAGCAGACCGGTTTTTAGGGTCAAAATAGCGATATTTTGATCCCCCCACAAATCGCGATTTTTGAGATATCGATACTTTTTGAAACATAAAAAAGCGCAAAATTAGTAATTTACATCGTAACTGTACTAGTATAGTAGGTAGAACCGGTTCAGTTTAGTTCAGAAGTGGTTGGAACTAATTGGGTACCAAAAGACTGAATTTTATTGATTTTTGAAAAAAAACGAATGCTACAAAATAAGAATTTTTTTAAAAACAATTTGAATTAGGACAGTAAAAATTGTTGTTCGGACAAAGTACACTAGTGAATCGACAGGTTTTAAAACCCGTTTGCCAATAACCTTCCGGGTTACTTAACGTGTTTGATTTAGTGGATTCATCAATCCGGAAGGGTCCAAATAGCAATGTTTTTGGCACATTTTTTCAGCTGGAATGTTTTAAATTGGGTCTTTTGCATTGAACTAGGAGAGTATAGGCCTTTTGAGCTCGGATCAATCATTTTTAGGTCAAAAAGTCAAGAATTGCTAGGCGGAACCTATAAGTGAGATAATTTTTGAACTCTAGAAAACAGAAGTTTTGGTTGATAACTTTGGAACTACTGGACAGATCCAGTTGATCATAGTACCACTAGATCAGAAATTAGGTGAGCTTACTCATAAAGCCTTCAATTATTCGAAAAAGAAAGCGTATAGTTTTTTTAAGTTTGTTTTTAGCAAAATTACCCATTTGCGAAGGTAGACCCTTCACGTTTTGGATTTTTTTTTGGCCGGCAGAACCACTAACGAGCATTCCGCGCCGAGCGGATGCGCAAAGCAGGGCCCTAACCGGAAGTTTAGTTCGGAACGCGGAAGCCTTCCGCATTCCCGTGAATAGCTTTTCAACCTAGTTAAGACCGAAAACTCACGTACCAGGAAGGGTGGGGAATTGGCCGTCCCGTTGTTCCCTGACAGGTTTGTGACCAAAAACACTTAAAGATATTCAGGAAACCAAACAAAAAGTAGAATAGTACCTTAGAAATAAAAACATTAAAAACAACCGAAAAAACCAAAAACAGTAAAAAGTATAAAATCAGTAGAAATCATCCCCACCAGACGAGATGTGATCCGACTCTCCCACTTGTTGTTGTTAGATAAATTGTTGTTACAGGCATTTGTATCAATCAGGATCGTTACGATCAAATTTGTGGCTCGTTTGTGGTGCTTGTACTGTAGGGTTTCTTGAGTATTTAAGAACGTTAATGCTGACTTGCGCTCAATTGAGAAGGGTCGTGGGAGACGACTGATCCGGCAAGCAGTACAAGGAGCAACAAGAAGGGGCTCAACGACAACAACAATCGACTGTTGGGTATGGTTAACAAGGTTTGTATCCCTTTTGGTACAAAAAGTAAGATATCAATCTGTGGGGGGCTCGACCGTGACTGCACTGTAGTAACCCTTCACCGAGTTGCGAATTTCAGAGTTAAGCACCTTAATTCGGGTATTGAACAAACCCGGAGGGGTATAATTTTACTAGTATTACTAATTATACAGCCTAAATTAATACTCCTATACCGTTTTTCAGTGAAAAACACAGTAAGCAGACCAGTTTTTAGGGTCAAAATAGCGATATTTTGATCCCCCCACAAATCGCGATTTTTGAGATATCGATATTTTTTGAAACATAAAAAAGCGCAAAATTAGTAATTTACATCGTAACTGTACTAGTATAGTAGGTAGAACCGGTTCAGTATAGTTCAGAAGTGGTTGGAACTAATTGGGTACCAAAAGACTGAATTTTATTGATTTTTGAAAAAAACTAATGCTACAAAATAAGAATTTTTTTAAAAACAATTTGAATTAGGACAGTAAAAATTGCTGTTCGGACAAAGTACACTAGTGAATCGACAGGTTTTAAAACCCGTTTGCCAATAACCTTCCGGGTTACTTAACGTGTTTGATTTAGTGGATTCATCAATCCGGAAGGGTCCAAATAGCAATGTATTTGGCACATTTTTTCAGCTGGAATGTTTTAAATCGGGTCTTTTGCATTGAACTAGGAGAGTATAGGCCTTTTGAGCTCGGATCAATAAATTTTAGGTCAAAAAGTCAAGAACTGCTAAAAAAAAAAAGTTAGGCGGAACCTATAAGTGAGATAGTTTTTGAACCTTAGAAAACAGAAATTTTGGTTAATAACTTTGGAACTACTGGACAGATCCAGTTGATCTTGGTACCACTAGATCAGAAATTAGGTGAGCTTACTCATAGAGTCTTCAATTATTCGAAAAAGACAGCGTAAATTTTTTTTAAGTTTGTTTTTATCAAAATTACCAATTTGCGAAGGTAGACCCTTCACGTTTTGGAATTTTTTTTTTTGGAAAGCCCTTATACCCCTACCAGATGGTAGTAACGGTTGAATAAGGCAATTTTACGCTGTTATAGACAAAAAGAGAGGGCTAAAGAACCAAGGAAACCATTGTCGAGTCGAAACTAGGCTAGTTAGAAGATCTTTCACAGTTGAGTAGAATAGTAAAATAAGAAGCTTAACTACGATCCGGAAGGGTCTAGGGACGGAAATACACGCTTCCTAGTTAGTTTCTACAGCATAATAGCATCGTAGTAGGTATCCGGAAGGGTCTCGGGTGAGTTTTTTAAAAATCCACGAAAAGCTATTTTTACAAACCCGAAGGGGTCCCAATCCGGAGGGGTCCTATATTTATCAATCTGGAAGGGTCCTATTTTTGCCAATCTGGAAGGGTCCCAATTTTGCTATTCCGGAGGGTTCCCAATTTTGCCAATCCCGGAGGGGTTCTATTTTGCCAATCTGGAGGAATCCTATTTTGCCAATCAGGAGGGGTCCTATTTTGCCAATCCGGAGCTGTCCTTATTTTGCCAATCCGGAAGGGTACCAATTTTGCGAATCCAGAGGGGTCCTATTTTTGCCAATCCGGAAGGGTACCAATTTTGCCAATCCAGAGGGGTCCTATTTTTGCCAATCCGGAAGGGTACCAATTTTGCCAATCCAGAGGGGTCCTATTTTGCCAATACGGAAGGGTCCCATATATGTCAGTCCGGAGGGGTCCCAATTTTGCCAATCCATAAGGGTCCCAATTTTGCCAATCCGTAAGGGTCCTATATTTTGTCAAAACTTAAGTATACAAAAGAAAAGTATATGGTAAAGAATATTCGGTTATTAAGTGTCAGTCTAGAAACCAGTGACTGCACTGGTAACTTGCCTTTTAAAAGGACCAGAGTAAAACAAAACAGGTCTCAACCCGGATATTCGCGACACTAAGTCAAGTTTGAATAAGAGTTTGTCACTGATTTGTATTGTTTTTAAATCCAAATCAATTTTTGGAAAAGTAATTGCCTTAGGATTATAGTAGGTCTAGCTCGGGCAATCCGAAGGCAGATACGTAACACAGGACTCGGTGGGTGCAATAGACGCCCACTTGAGAAAAATACTGCCGTCAAGTTTTTGAGATATCGATATTTTTTGAAACAGAAAAAAGCGCAAAATTAGTAATTTACATCGTAACTGTACTAGTATAGTAGGTAGAACCGGTTCAGTTTAGTTCAGAAGTGGTTGGAACTAATTGGGTACCAAAAGACTGAATTTTATTGATTTTTGAAAAAAACGAATGCTACAAAATAAGAATTTTTTTAAAAACAATTTGAATTAGGACAGTAAAAATTGTTGTTCGGACAAAGTACACTAGTGAATCGACAGGTTTTAAAACCCGTTTGCCAATAACCTTCCGGGTTACCTAACGTGTTTGATTTAGTGGATTCATCAATCCGGAAGGGTCCAAATAGCAATGTTTTTGGCACATTTTTTCAGCTGGAATGTTTTAAATTGGGTCTTTTGCATTGAACTAGGAGAGTATAGGCCTTTTGAGCTCGGATCAATCATTTTTAGGTCAAAAAGTCAAGAATTGCTAAAAAAAAGTTAGGCGGAACCTATAAGTGAGATAATTTTTGAACCTTAGAAAACAGAAATTTTGGTTAATAACTTTGGAACTACTGGACAAATCTAGTTGATCTTGGTACCACTAGATCAGAAATTAAGTGAGCTTACTCATAGAGCCTTCAATTATTCGAAAAAGAAAGCGTAAATTTTTTTTAAGTTTGTTTTTATCAAAATTACCAATTTGCGAAGGTAGACCCTTCACGTTTTGGAATTTTCTTTTTTGGAAAGCCCTTATACCCCTACCAGATGGTAGTAACGGTTGAATAAGACAATTTTACGCTGTTATAGACAAAAAGAGAGGGCTAAAGAACCAAGGAAACCATTGTCGAGTCGAAACTAGGCTAGTTAGAAGATCTTTCACAGTTGAGTAGAATAGTAAAATAAGAAGCTTAACTACGATCCGGAAGGGTCTAGGGACGGAAATACACGCTTCCTAGTTAGTTCCTACAGCATAATAGCATCGTAGTAGGTATCCGGAAGGGTCTCGGGTGATTTTTTTAAAAATCCACGAAAAGCTATTTTTACAAACCCGAAGGGGTCCCAATCCGGAGGGGTCCTATATTTATCAATCTGGAAGGGTCCTATTTTTGCAAATCCGGAAGGGTCCCAATTTTGCTATTCCGGAGGGTTCCCAATTTTGCCAATCCCGGAGGGGTTCTATTTTGCCAATCTGGAGGAATCCTATTTTGCCAATCAGGAGGGGTCCTATTTTGCCAATCCGGAGCTGTCCTTATTTTGCCAATCCGGAAGGGTACCAATTTTGCCAATCCAGAGGGGTCCTATTTTTGCCAATCCGGAAGGGTACCAATTTTGCCAATCCAGAGGGGTCCTATTTTTGCCAATCCGGAAGGGTACCAATTTTGCCAATCCAGAGGGGTCCTATTTTTGCCAATCCGGAAGGGTACCAATTTTGCCAATCCAGAGGGGTCCTATTTTTGCCAATCCGGAAGGGTACCAATTTTGCCAATCCAGAGGGGTCCTATTTTGCCAATACGGAAGGGTCCCATATAAGTCAGTCCGGAGGGGTCCCAATTTTGCCAATCCATAAGGGTCCCAATTTTGCCAATCCGTAAGGGTCCTATATTTTGTCAAAACTTAAGTATACAAAAGAAAAGTATATGGTAAAGAATATTCGGTTATTAAGTGTCAGTCTAGAAACCAGTGACTGCACTGGTAACTTGCCTTTTAAAAGGACCAGAGTAAAACAAAACAGGTCTCAACCCGGATATTCGCGACACTAAGTCAAGTTTGAATAAGAGTTTGTCACTGATTTGTATTGTTTTTAAATCCAAATCAATTTTTGGAAAAGTAATTGCCTTAGGATTATAGTAGGTCTAGCTCGGGCAATCCGAAGGCAGATACGTAACACAGGACTCGGTGGGTGCAATAGACGCCCACTTGAGAAAAATACTGCCGTCAAGTCTTATCTGTTTGGTGCTCTTTCATTAGAGACAGGTTCGACTATTGTTTTGCAACTGACTAAAGTACAAAAAACATATATTTTTCATTGATTATGCTTTATTTTGCTTCATTTTTGGTTTTAAATCAATAACATCTGTTCTTGATTGGGTAGAGAGCGCACTATCTTTTAAATATATTGATATCATCAGACTGTGCTAGCCTCATATCATTGCAACCAATAATCAATCATTTTGAATAAATTTATATACGCTGTACTGTGACAACATACAAGTATTCGTGGTCACTATTTAAGTGAGACTTTTGGAATTTATTGTGTTGTGTTATTATTATCAGTAGTCAAACAATAAGGACACTAGCAATCGAATTGAGCGTATAGGCAATAAAAAGTGATAAATCGAAGATGAGTCTGGACAAGTCAAGGATACCTAAACTAAGTGATAGCTCTAGGAAGTTAATACAAGAGAAACAAAGAAAAGCTATGAACGATCCTTTTGTGGAGAGGATCGCACGAACCTGGACCGACAAAGGGAAGAAAGTCTGAGGCGGAATGATTGAAACCAGGTATCAAAAGTCCTCAGAAGGACAAAAAGCAACGTTAGAAGCAGAGGTCTATCCGCACGCTGCCATGGATGAGAACCGGGAAGGACATGGACCGGACGGAAGGGAGTGGAAACAGAAGATTGGCGAGTGAACCTACTCCGGAAGACCAAGGCCAAGATTTTGCCACTTCCACCGGGACGCCAGACCGAGAAGAGATGTAGGAACTCTCCGACATCTCTACTGAAAACGTGGCTACTACAAGATCACCCACAGACAACACTATGATGGATGGTGTGACGGAGAAACCGGCAACATTCTCCTCGTTTTCAGAGAGAATGAAGAACAATTTGTGAAACTTCTTTCCATTTACCATGGGAACGGGTACCGACGATGAAGCAGAATCCCAGGAAGAAGAGGACGACGATGACGAGCAAGATGACTTTGGATCTCAAACAGCCTCAATAGTTCGACTCAGGAGAATGATGGATACACCAATAGAGAGAATGGCTCTGTGGACCGATTTGGTGTGATCAGGACAATAAGCAAGACCACAAATGGATCAGGCCAATCAGGAAACTTTGTGACCATGACGAACTCGGAGATGCCAACCGGGAAGAACAGAAACACGGGGCTATGTAACCCACCTGCGGAGCCAGAAGTGGATCATGAAGAGACGTCGAGGCAGAGAATCAAGACCCGAGTCTCGACCAGCACCAAGCTACCTGGAACCGATAGGATGACACCACCCCTTGTGACGCCATTAGTGGACAGTGGAGCATCAGTCGAAGAAGCCTTGACCAACATAGTGGACAGCATAGGAGAACAGAATGAACAGATGTCTTTAAGAATGAGTGAACTAGAGAGCGCAGTCCACGTTGAGAGAGAAAACCTGCGGGAAGAGATCAACCGCAACAGACAAGAAGTTAGCAGAAGCGAAAAACGCTTGAAGGAGAGGACGGATGAACATTTGGCCAAGAATTTGTCGCGAATGACGAGGGAAGCTGAGCAGAGATAGTTACGGTTGAGAGATAGTTTGTTTTTATCAAAATTACCAATTTGCGAAGGTAGACCCTTCACGTTTTGGAATTTTTTTTGGAAAGCCCTTATACCCCTACCAAATGGTAGTAACGGTTGAATAAGGCAATTTTACGCTGTTATAGACAAAAAGAGAGGGCTAAAGAACCAAGGAAACCATTGTCGAGTCGAAACTAGGCTAGTTAGAAGATCTTTCACAGTTGAGTAGAATAGTAAAATAAGAAGCTTAACTACGATCCGGAAGGGTCTAGGGACGGAAATACACGCTTCCTAGTTAGTTCCTACAGCATAATAGCATCGTAGTAGGTATCCGGAAGGGTCTCGGGTGAGTTTTTTAAAAATCCACGAAAAGCTATTTTTACAAACCCGAAGGGGTCCCAATCCGGAGGGGTCCTATATTTATCAATCTGGAAGGGTCCTATTTTTGCCAATCCGGAAGGGTCCCAATTTTGCTATTCCGGAGGGTTCCCAATTTTGCCAATCCCGGAGGGGTTCTATTTTGCCAATCTGGAGGAATCCTATTTTGCCAATCAGGAGGGGTCCTATTTTGCCAATCCGGAGCTGTCCTTATTTTGCCAATCCGGAAGGGTACCAATTTTGCGAATCCAGAGGGGTCCTATTTTTGCCAATCCGGAAGGGTACCAATTTTGCCAATCCAGAGGGGTCCTATTTTTGCCAATCCGGAAGGGTACCAATTTTGCCAATCCAGAAGGGTCCTATTTTTGCCAATCCGGAAGGGTACCAATTTTGCCAATCCAGAGGGGTCCTATTTTTGCCAATCTGGAAGGGTACCAATTTTGCCAATCCAGAGGGGTCCTATTTTGCCAATACGGAAGGGTCCCATATATGTCAGTCCGGAGGGGTCCCAATTTTGCCAATCCATAAGGGTCCGAATTTTGCCAATCCGTAAGGGTCCTATATTTTGTCAAAACTTAAGTATACAAAAGAAAAGTATATGGTAAAGAATATTCGGTTATTAAGTGTCAGTCTAGAAACCAGTGACTGCACTGGTAACTTGCCTTTTAAAAGGACCAGAGTAAAACAACACAGGTCTCAACCCGGATATTCGCGACACTAAGTCAAGTTTGAATAAGAGTTTGTCACTGATTTGTATTGTTGTTAAATCCAAATCAATTTTTGGAAAAGTAATTGCCTTAGGATTATAGTAGGTCTAGCTCGTGCAATCCGAAGGCAGATACGTAACACAGGACTCGGTGGGTGCAATAGACGCCCACTTGAGAAAAATACTGCCGTCAAGTCTTATCTGTTTGGTGCTCTTTCATTAGAGACAGGTTCGACTATTGTTTTGCAACTGACTAAAGTACAAAAAACATATATTTTTCATTGATTATGCTTTATTTTGCTTCATTTTTGGTTTTAAATCAATAACATCTGTTCTTGATTGGGTAGAGAGCGCACTATCTTTTAAATATATTGATATCATCAGACTGTGCTAGCCTCATATCATTGCAACCAATAATCAATCATTTTGAATAAATTTATATACGCTGTACTGTGACAACATACAAGTATTCGTGGTCACTATTTAAGTGAGACTTTTGGAATTTATTGTGTTGTGTTATTATTATCAGTAGTCAAACAATAAGGACACTAGCAATCGAATTGAGCGTATAGGCAAAAAAAAGTGATAAATCGAAGATGAGTCTGGACAAGTCAAGGATACCTAAACTAAGTGATAGCTCTAGGAAGTTAATACAAGAGAAACAAAGAAAAGCTATGAACGACCCTTTTGTGGAGAGGATCGCACGAACCTGGACCGACAAAGGGAAGAAAGTCTGAGGCGGAATGATTGAAACCAGGTATCAAAAGTCCTCAGAAGGACAAAAAGCAACGTTAGAAGCAGAGGTCTATCCGCACGCTGCCATGGATGAGAACCGGGAAGGACATGGACCGGACGGAAGGGAGTGAAAACAGAAGATTGGCGAGTGAACCTACTCCGGAAGACCAAGGCCAAGATTTTGCCACTTCCACCGGGACGCCAGACCGAGAAGAGATGTAGGAACTCTCCGACATCTCTACTGAAAACGTGGCTACTACAAGATCACCCACAGACAACACTATGATGGATGGTGTGACGGAGAAACCGGCAACATTCTCCTCGTTTTCAGAGAGAATGAAGAACAATTTGTGAAACTTCTTTCCATTTACCATGGGAACGGGTACCGACGATGAAGCAGAATCCCAGGAAGAAGAGGACGACGATGACGAGCAAGATGACTTCGGATCTCAAACAGCCTCAATAGTTCGACTCAGGAGAATGATGGATACACCAATAGAGAGAATGGCTCTGTGGACCGATTTGGTGTGATCAGGACAATAAGCAAGACCACAAATGGATCAGGCCAATCAGGAAACTTTGTGACCATGACGAACTCGGAGATGCCAACCAGGAAGAACAGAAACACGGGGCTATGTAACCCACCTGCGGAGCCAGAAGTGGATCATGAAGAGACGTCGAGGCAGAGAATCAAGACCCGAGTCTCGACCAGCACCAAGCTACCTGGAACCGATAGGTTGACACCACCCCTTGTGACGCCATTAGTGGACAGTGGAGCATCAATCGAAGAAGCCTTGACCAACATAGTGGACAGCATAGGAGAACAGAATGAACAGATGTCTTTAAGAATGAGTGAATTAGAGAGCGCAGTCCACGTTGAGAGAGAAAACCTGCGGGAAGAGATCAACCGCAACAGACAAGAAGTTAGCAGAAGCGAAAAACGCTTGAAGGAGAGGACGGATGAACATTTGGCCAAGAATTTGTCGCGAATGACGAGGGAAGCTGAGCAGAGATAGTTACGGTTGAGAGATGAAGTGGAGAAGTTGAGAATTCAACAAGAGCAGACTCTTGGGACTCTTGACACTAAGATATACGCGATGATGGAGAGGCGAATTCAGGCTATCATGGATAGCTTGGATGGGCTACTAGGAAGCAGGAGTGGATCGAAGACTGGGGAGACAAACTCAGCAGAGCCCTGCAGGGAGCCGAGAGTAACTTCAATTAACAACCCAATAGAAGAAGGACATATATATCCACTAGAGGAAGAGGCAGTTCATCCAGCTATGCCACAGGAGAAAATAGGCCACGGGGCCCAAACATCAGAGGAAGTTCGACTGGCAATAGACCGACCTCAAACGATCGACCGACGCAAGAAACACATGCGACTGGGAAATGCGATTCCTTGAACTGGAATCATGCTAACCAAGGAAGAATTCATCCGAGCGATTCGAACAGAAGGGAAAACCCAGAGCCTCTATCGGGGGCAATGATGCTCAAGCAGGGCATTCAAGGGACGCAACATCAATGACCATTGCCTTTGAACCTCTCAACAGGTCCTTGGAAACATTCCTAACGAGGTTATCTAGAGCCAGTGAACGCAGTGGACTTGAACCAAGATGCTATATAGACGAATCTGATAGCTGTATTGATACTTGGATAGAGGTAATGAAACTGCATTTCGAAGAGGAAGACCTGACAGAAAGACAAGAATGCAGTGCGCTCACCAGTAACCTGGAAGGGACAGCCCTAAGCTGCGTAATGGCCAAAAAGCAATACCAGCGGGGCAAAAAGCAATACCAAGAAAATATTTGAAATCTTGTTAACTCGTTTTGGCTCAAGAGTTCAAGGACACCAAGCAATGATGCGCTTCGAGAAACGGAGGCAACGTGATGACGAGACGATTGACAAGTTTCTAGACAATTTGAAGATGCTTAGAAGGCGTAGCCAACCAGATGAATCAAACAGGAGGATGAACCTGGCAGTAGCCTCAAAATTCATCGATGGTGTGAAGAATGATGAGCTTCGAACGATGTTAGCGACACATTATACACGACTTTCAACCACTGCGCCTCCATCGAGATCTGGATATAACAAAAACAATTACGGTAATTTTAACAATGGACCAGCAAACCAAGGTAACAACTGGTACAAACCAAGAGACGATATGGATAAGAGATGCCTTTGTGCAAGTTGCATCGACGGTCATTATGTGTCAGCATGCCCAACCTACAAACAGGGCAATGGAAGCAAAAGACTTTAGCCTCGAGGATGAAGATGCGTCAGAGGTCGATCATGAAGATTTCATGAGAGGATCAGTTGCGAAATTCGGCCCGAGGTGCTTCTTTTGTAACTTGGAAGGTCACTTTAAACCGAATTGTCCGCAATTATGGGATGCTGTAGCAGACATCAAGCAGCCAAGGCATGAAGAAGCTCTATCGGATGTGAAAGCCACCAATGCTCGCCTATTGGGTGAAACGGAGGCGCGCAGAAAGGAAAAACCGCGAGAGCTGGCAACAAAGAAGTAACTGAAGAAATGCGTGAACCTGAAACAGTGACGGCGGCAGATGACTTCAAGATCGACTCTAGGGCAGCCGCGAGGGATGCTCTAAAGAGAGTCCAGCAGGAATTGGTAACGAAGGAGATCGAACAAAAGGTGAAGCTCGAATTGGAAAATGAGAAAGTACAGGAAAGCCTGAACGCCCGCCTTCGAGGCATCAGAATTCGAAGAAACGAAAGCACCAGGCAGTTTGAGCATGAAGCTAAACATGATCTCTGGGCAGACATTCGGCATGGTGCCACAAGGAAGCAGAATACAGTCAAAAATTTCAGAATACAGTCAGTTGCGGGACATCAGGTGATCAGGAAATTAAGTGAACCCTCAGAGTTCACTATGATGCATTTAGATACATATGCAGGTTATCTGAGACAGGTAGAAACACGCACTGAGTCGAGCGCTGTGCGAGCGTTGTTGACAACGGGTGGCCCTCGGACAAAGAAACTCCACGGGCGCTACGTGGAATTCTATGGACCGTATCAGGTGATGTTGAACGTTGACGGAATCAGTATCTATACTAGGACCTACGTCACAACCGATAGTGACCAAATGGGGCAGATCTCTTTGGGTCAGGAAAAACTCAACGTAGAAACGGCCATGATGCCATGATGGAGCAATATGAGTACACATAGGGTACGAGGCAGATGTGACTGCACATCTGCTAGACACCATTGGGAAGAAAATTGGAGTAACAGGACTACTGGATACAGGAGCAGTGGTAAGCGTGATGCCAATAAAGAGTTGGGAAAAAATGGGCTTCACGTGGGAAGATCTAATTCCAACGAACCTCAGATTGGCGGCGCCAACCTCGGAGCAATCTACGTGGCCGGAAGGACACCAATAACGGTCCTTCAAATGGGAGGACGCGATCTTTGGATGAGCTTCGTGATGGTTGAGAACTTAGACGACTCAGACCAATTCATCTTCGGTCGTGATTTTGTCCGGAATTTTGATGTGATGATTGACTTGAACAAAGGCCTAATAAGGATTAGAAATCTGGACCGGAAGTATGTTAAGAGACCAAATAATAGAATAATAACAGATGAAAACAAGGTACCAATTTTTTAGATAGAAAGGTAAACTACAACCGGGACAAGCTGTAATAGCAATTTTCTGGATGAGAAATTGAAATTCGTTAAGTGATAGTAAGCAAATCTCTCTGGTATCCAACCCAAATAGTCAAAGCTGGGTGATTTCAGGCCGGAGCATTTCAGTAACACAAAACGGGCTGTGTGCCACTGTGTTGTTGAACACACTGGACACCACGGTTTCAATCCAGCGTGGAAAGAAACTTGGTTACGCTTCACCGATGAAGACCGACTATGAGGAGACGCAAAACTTGAAGAGATATAACGTGGAAGACTGCCCGAATCATGCTGATAAAGATAAAGTTTTAAAGAGAATTGATGAATTTAAATCTATTAATAAACTGTTTTCAATGAAATCAGAAACGGATGATGCCTTGTCGAGCTGCTCGAATTTTCTGGAACGCCCCTCGTCATACAAACTAGAACCCGACAAACCGGTTTTGCCGGAGATAGAACAATTGAGAAGGAAAATAGGTGAGGTAGATTTTGAACCATTAAGGGCGGTTTTAAATCAGAACGCGGACGTAATTTCAAAACATAAGGCGGATATCGGTTGTTGCAACTTCGTCGAACACGAAATAGAATTAGAGGAAGGCGCCATTCCTCATAGGGAAGGCGCAAGGCGAATGACGCCCCATAAATCGGAAGCGTGCGGAAATAGAAATGTTGCTTGAATACGACATGATAGAACCCTCAAAATCGCCTTTGGCTTGCGGGGTCTTCATTGCCAAGAAGAAAAGAGGCAGCTTAGGTTCTGTTGGGACTTTCGTTACCTGAACACAGTGACAATAAAAGATGCATACCCGATACCGCAATTAGACCAGAGCTTCTCGAAACTTGGTGACAGGTCTCTCTGGGGAAGAAAACAGAGAAAAAATCGGATTCGCATGTGATTTGGGGTTGAACCAGTGGAAGAGAATGCCCTTTGACTTGTGCAACGCTACGGCCACTTTTCAAAGACTGATGGCTCAAGCTTTGACCAGAATGACGAAGAAGTACGAGAACCTTGTGATGTGTTACGTGGATGACGTGGTCATAGCAATACCCACCTTGGAGGACCACAATGATCGGCTCGATGAGGTCTTTGGTTGCATGAAAAGAGTAGGCTTGAAGTGCAAACCATCGAAATGTGAAATCCTTAGGGATTCAATCAATTATCTGGGAAGAATGGTGGACAGGTATGGCGTAAGGTCGGACCCGGAAGCAGTGGAGGCTGTGTTGACATGGAAGGCTGCCAGAACGGACACACAACTCTTTAGCTTCCTAGGGTTTGCCAAATATTACCGTGAGTTCATAAAAGGATACGCAGACAAGGTGTACCCTATGCAGAAACTGATGCGCAACAAAGGAAAGAATCTCGAATGGAACAAAGAAGCTCAAGCCGCCTTCGAGAACATAAAGCGGGAACTGTGCGAAGCGCCAGTGCTAGGCCTGCCAACAGAGAAGGGCATGTATAATCTTGACACAGATGCATCAGTAGTAGCCATCTCAGGAATACTACATCAGGAGTAGGAGTGGAATGGGAGAACAGTTCTCCGTCCCATTGCAAATGGCAGTAAAGTGTTGAGTGATACTGAAATGAAATATGGTGCACCAAAGGCAGAAATGTTTGAAGTAGTCACATTCGTGGAGAAGCACCGCGCATACTTAGGGAGCGCTCCTTTTAAGCTACGCGTGGACAACAGAGTGTTATCCTGGTTGAAGACGTACTCGATGAACCAGACGTACTCGATGGACGTACTCGATGAACTAGGTCGGTGTATAGTCAGGTTAAACGGCTACCACATGATAATCGAGCGCAGGATGCGTGACAAACACCAGAATGCTGACAGCCTCAGTACGAAGACTGAGTTTTATGAAAGACTACAACAGAAATAAGCCAATCAGGCGGAAATCAAGGAAGGATTCTCATTTCTGAACAAAGAAATTTATGGGGCGCTTCCCTTGACGAGATGGTTGGACAAATCTGGACATCCGATTCCGGGACAACCCGAGTCACCGGTGGAGGTGGAAAAGGCAGCGGAAATAAAGTTCTTATCAAAAAAGGAACCAGTGCCTTTGGATCTGTTGCTACGTTCGAACCTGGTCCAACAGGAACTCTCTCGTATGAACATAAATAGTCTCTCATTGCTGGACAAAACGGTGTAGGTCACTCAGCAAGTGATGCGGATGCTGGGTGAATTTTTGGAGAGAGAAGTGACTAGAGATGACCCCGAGTGGGTAGCATGGCATCGCTAACAGTCAGTGAGAAACTAAGGATCAAGCCGTCAAGACGTCAACACAAGGAAAATGAAAGGGATCGTAGGACAATAGTTCAGCAACTACTATCCTCGATTCCCCAAAACGTCTTGACAAGTACATCATACAAACAAAACGAACAGGTGAAAGGGATACAAAGGAAAACCATCACCTTTGAAGATCAGGATCAGAAAGGCGAAGAAGTTGAACAAAACCTGGGACAAGAAAGTTTGTCCGGGGAGTAAGACGAGTGGGTAATTAGGCAGATAGTTAGAAATACTGGCTAGAATAGCTAGGCAGGTAAGAGTATGTTTTTGCTCTTTCACCTATGTTTTTTCACGACAAGGCATGAATAAAAAATCAAATATTAGAACGCATGAATGAAAGAAAAATCACTTGCCTAGTTTCGCGCACTTTTCTCAATTTTCCGGGCTCTTATTTAAAAGAAGCCCGATTATAACAATTGAAAGAGCAGAAGCGGCTCTTTTTCTTTTTCCCTCACCTGCAACTTTTTAAAAGTAAATTTATTGTTCCCACCAACCGATTAACAAGAAAAGTAACCTTCACAATTAACCTTGTAAAGGTACTCATTACATCATAAAATTTATGCTCATACGAGTTGGGGAAAAAAGGAAAAAGAGCCGCAAAAACAAACAGAAAGAGCAAAGACGTTCTTTTCAACAGTTAGAACATAATTGAAGATGGCCTCGGGCAAAAGAGCCGCCATCGGCCACTTCGTGCCCTCAGGACGGGCTTTTTTTCCCTCGGGCATCTTTCAACTATGTTATAACCACTACATAGATAGCAAGAGTAGATGGTTTGGATAAATAGCTTGAAGTGATATCTAGAATAGAGCTATGATAGACAATTCCCGCATCCAAGTTTAGGCGTAAGTAATCGATTATAACGGATTATTATGATGATTTTTTGACAATTATAATCGATTATAGTTACCAAATTAGGTCTTTAAGGGATTTATAATTGATTATAATCGTGATATTTTCCAAGAGATTATTATCTCTTATAATCGATTATAAGTGATTATAATTGATTATAGTTCTTACTAAAAACCCTTAAAATCAATTATAATCGATTATAATCGATTATAATCTCTTATTTTGCCGAAATTTTCTTTCATTCGAAATATATCTTATGGGCTATTTTTTGTGTCAAAAAAAATTTCTAAAAGAGAGATCTCTTGAACACTTTGGTTCATCTGAACACAAATTTATACCACGAAACAAAAGTTTCTTAGAGATCCTTTCATATGAGTGGAAAGGTTCTCGCGGGGAGATGAAAAATAAATTTTCCGAATCAATCATGAAACTAAATTAATCTGCTGATGTTTTGGTGTTTAAAAAAGCTTAAAATATGCATGACAAAACAACTTTAATGGGGAAGAATTGAAAAAAAAAACTTATAAATTTGAATTAATTGGAAAACTTTGAAAACATTTTTCTCATTTTTCATAGGAACCAACGTACACAAAAAGCATAAAATATAAGCAATTTAGATGCAACTTCGAAGACAAAAACGGACAAACAAAAGGAATTATAATCAATTATAATGGATTTTTGTGCAAAACTAATAAAATAGAAATTTGAAAAAAAAATAATGGATTATAATCAATTATAATCGATTATAATTGTATCAAAAAATAGACGAATAAATAATCGATTATAATCGATTATAATGGATTATAATTAAATATAATTTGAATTTAAAAAGACAGATTATAAACGATTATTAATTGATTAAAATTGATTGTTTCTCAATTATCGTGAGACTGGTACTAAAATCGTAATATAATCGATTATTAACGCTTGAAATTGGATGCGGGTTGATAATAGTAGCTAAGATAGATAGCAGAAGGATAGCTAGGGTACCTAAAGTTTCTAGGATAAGAAGCTAAGATAAATAGCCAGGATTTATAGCTAGGGTAAATAGGAAGATAGCTAGGGGAGATAGCCCTGATGCCTAGCAAGGTTGGATATCTATAATAAATAGCTAGAATGGATAGCTATAATATTCAGCTAGAATAAATAGCTATGATAGTTAACTAGGAAGGAAAGCAAGGATAAGTAGTCTAGAAATATGTCATTTTAGTATGCATCCGCATGAAAATCACGCCAATTACAAAAAAAACATAGAGCACTTAAAATAATTCGTTTATTTTAGCATTCTTGTTGTTTTTATTGTCTCTTTTTTATGATCTCTCTTTTTAAAAACCTCGAATAACTCTGTGAACAATAATATTTACTCAATTCAATGCTCGCATTTCGTTGAGGCTGAAGAAGAAAAGCATTAATGTCGCATTGCAACAAGAACAAAATAATTGCAATCAAATTTAAACGATTATAGAAATTTAATTAACATTTACGTCGAACTCTATTGGTCACGAGACCCAGGCTCGAATCAACGTCATAAAAAATTGTTTTAAATAGTAAAAATAGACGATTTTTAGTCCATGTTGTAGTTTTCGTCGATGTCCACGTCAAGTCAAAACCTTGATCAATCTTGACGTTAAACTAATTGAATGGAACCGTCTGCTAAAATTAGTTTTTGCTGTCATTATCTTCCCGTTTTTTAATTATCATCCAGGTTCTGAAGCCAAAAAAGGAGTTATACTTTCCTCAAATCTTCCATTACACAAGATGGCTCTTGTTTTTTGGTTGTAATGTTGTGGTTAAAACCGACTAGGGTTAATTACCTTAAAATTTATACTCTTAGCTGTTTTTTTTTTAGGAAACCAATATCCGCGAGAGAAGTGAAAGTTTTCAAACATAATTTTTATACTATGAAGAGTTCATATACAAAAACAGATTTAGCTGCGTTAATTTTTGATTAATTAAAGGACAATCGGAACATATAGTCTTTTCCATTGGCACGAGTAATATTGTGATTTTATTTTCTTCTGCTTTTTAATTTTCAATTTTTCGATTGCTTGTGGGTTCTGCGATTTGCAGTGGATCGAAAAAAGCTATCCAGCCTGTCTTAGCATGGTCCGCTTAGCGTAGTCCTATCCAGTTTGTCCAACCTAAGCATAATCTTATCCGTCTTCCCTTAGCAAGGTCCATTTTCAACCAAATCGTTTAAATTATCAGGTGTAAATTTTTGATACTTGTTTAATTGTTTTTATATATGTAGCTGTGAACAAAAATGCTTTGAAAGAAATCAGCTCTAGTTTCTGAGGTATTTTCTAATAGGAAATGATAGAAAAGTGTTGAAAAAAAAACTTTTTGTCTCCGAGCAGGGGCGGATCTAGGATTTTCTCGAGGGGGGGGGGGGGGGGGCGGATTTTTTTTAGGTCGACCAAATTGATTTTTCAAGCTCTCCCAAATCACTGATTTGCCCCTATTTTGGCTAAATTTTCTGCGCCGCAGGCAAATTTAGAAAAAAAAACTGTCAAAAAAGCTGTTTTTGGGCGCTTTTTGAAAAAATTGGACAAAAAAATTGCGTTTTTTTTTGGCGCGCGCTCCCCCTCAAAGTTAGTATATATAGGCGCCGAAGGCGCTCTTAGAAAAACTTTAGGGTCGGTCGGCCAAAAATGGATTTCGAAACTGTATCAAAGGGGGGACCCTTTGGGTCGGCAGGGGGTCGAATCCCTGAGGGGGGGGGGGGCGTCCGCCCCCCCCCCCCTAAATCCGCCCCTGTCTCCGAGCATTATAAAGGCATTTAGGATTCTTCAAGGTCGATCATATATGTACGCAGCGCTAAATTTTAATTAATTATCCTTCGTTAGTGTTTGGGAGTTTTCTGAATAATAGTTTGCGGAACTAAGGGTGCTAAAAATCATAACCAGTTCTCCGCATATGCATGATTTGTACTTGATTAGATAAAATTTCGTTGAAAAGTTATTGTAATTCGTGAAATTGATTTGCACTGAAGACAAATTAAACTTTTGATAACTATGCTGTGACACACCGTATGCATAACGTTATGCTCATATACACCTATTAATTTTTTATTACTTTTTTATTCAGATAATGTTATGTATTAAACCTCTCTTTAACCTGAGAAAGTATAAAATTGTATAATCTGAGACCTATGGGTTGTTGCTTGGACTCCTCAGGACAGTGACTTAATATTCATGCTCACGCTGGTTTTTTAACCAGACTTTTTTCAATTTTTTGAATGGAACAGTTATGATCAAAAAATTTAAAGCCATCTGGAAGGTATTACTGACATGAGCTCATTTTTTGACAGATTTTTCATCTGTGATTGTTTTTTTGTAAGTTATTGTCTTTAACAATTGAAATATTAGTCAATTTGAGACATTCAAAGCTGGAAAAAATTCACTTTTTTATTAATGCATTGCAAATGTTACGTACGTTGAATTGGGCGGAGGAAAAAAATTTCAAATTAGATATTTCATTATTTTTTCAGCTGTTTACGAGTTTTCCACTAAAGTTATTGAGCGAAATGTATTTTGAACAACCTAAATGACAGTAGGAATATTCAAGACTGCGCACTGATACGAGAAATTTTTCAATCTATCCATTTTTGACTTTCTAATTAACCAATTTGACAAAAAATTTTGAGCCATCCAAAAAAATAGCAGGGGGATATAAAGTACCACTTTCGCATAACAAACCCGCAAGAAACTTCCGGTTGTCGTTAGCAACTTCACTGAATAAATCCGGCTCAAAAAACAATTCAAAAAATTATCGAGCCCTGATAAAATGCCCTGAACAAAAACAGCGCCAGAAAAAATTCCAAAAAGTTTTGTCTGCCCCTTAAGGTATCTGCAGTAGGTTTTTCCAAATCTAAAAAATTTTCTAAAGAAATTAAAAGTTTTGAAAACTTTTTCTTTTTTGTTGTTTATCAAGTCACACTCTGCACACAAAACGCAAAACAGCACACACACACACACGCATAAACGCACAAACAGCACGCATAAACGCACTTATACAAGCACACACACACATTACTTCAGGTACAAATTGATAAATATCTCAACTAGCAACAAGTTCTTCGAAAAATTTCAGTAGCTTCAAATGATTTGTGAAGCTAGCAACAAGTTCTTCGAAAAATTTCAGTAGCTTCAAATGATTTGTGAAGCTAGCAACAAGTTCTTCGAAAAATTTCAGTAGCTTCAAATGATTCATTTGTAGCACTCGATACGCGTTAGAAAAAAATTTGTAAAAAAGGTACACCAATTTTTCCAGGGGCGGATCTAGGATTTTCTCGAGGGGGGGATTTTCAAAAAAAGTTCGAAAATTTTTTGGCAAAATTTTCTGAGCCGCAGGCAAATTTTTGAAAAAACAGTAAAAAAAGCCGTTTTTGGGCACTTTTTGAAAAATTTTGACAAAAAAATCCCGTTTTTTTGGCGCGCGCTCCCCCTCAAAGTTAGTATATATTGGCGCCAAAGGCGCCTTTAGAAAAAATTTAGGGTGGGTCGGCCAAAAATGGATTTCTGAAAAAGTTTCAAAGGGGGGACCCTTTGGGTCGGCAGGGGGTCGAATCCCTGAGGGGGGGGGGGGGGGGCGAAGGCGTCCGTTATCCCCCCCTCCCCCTAAATCCGCCCCTGAATTTTTCTATTTTATACAAATTGGTCAATTAAACCAAAGAGTTTTGCAAAAAAAGGACGCAATTGAAATCTGTGATACTAATTTGACAATGGGAAAGATTCGGGTGCGTTTTAGTTTTTTTGTGTTCCATGCACAATCAAAAACACAAATAATCATCGAAAAAATTGAGTGAAAAAAAAACATAATAAACCTTATTCAGCCAGCCGTGATTCGGACGACATTGAACAAGTGAAAAAATTTTGTGCTGAGAAAAACCGGTTTGTTTTTTAGTCTAATTTCGAGTGGGTGAAGCAGTTAGTGGAGCTATTTTCGAGTAAAAATCATTGCTCAAAAACTAAAAGCTGGGAAAATTTGATTCTACTGAAAAGAAAACTCGTTATAAATTCCTATGCAAAAATTTAAACGACTTCAATTTGAAAAAAAAAGAAAAGAAAAACTTGTTTTTTGTTGTAGTTTTTATGAAAGTGATTGGAAAATTCTGTGCTTTTTTTCCACAGCAACCGGCTCTCTTTGTCTCAAATTTGCGCTCAAACTATTATTGTTTTGCAAATGCTCTAAAAAGCTTGTCAAAAACATGTTGCTAAAACGTCAAGATTAGTCTGAATAAAAAAAAGACTTCAAGCATAAGTTTTTCCTCCATTTTGTTGAAAGTCAGTACAATAAAGTCTTTGTAATTTGCGTTTCTAATTCAGTGTTTTATTTTTCGTTGAAAAATTTAATCAATAATATGAGAAATGATTAACTGAATGAGACAGCTGAAAAATAAACAGAGGAAGACTCAAGGCTTCGCCTTGATATGAGCAGTTCTGTCAAGTTTTTTTTCAGATTTATATCATTTCTTCAAATGAACTTGCAGCGATATTATTTGTTGATTCAGCTGTACTGCACAATACATAGCTTTATTTACACACTTGAGCCATAGAAAAAATCACTTAAATTTACGCAGCAGTCAATAGCAGTCATATAATCAATAACGCGAAGTTTTTCATCAACTAAGCAAAAAAAGTGATCAAAACTGGGAACTCCAGTACTGGTTGAGTGATGTTTTCGAGGTTTAGTCATTCAACTACTAGGCATGGATATGATAAATGTGTCACACGGCAGTTTAGCAGATATCATCCTGGGTGACCTCCTGTGGTACTGCTACTGCAATAGCAGTAACGTAACGTAACCTTGAGTGATTTATATACCTATTTATTTAGATTCTATTATTGACCAAGGTCACTGTAGTTGAAACCTTCGGTGTACCACTGAGTCGATCAGACCAGAATGATTATACGTAGATCTCAGCAGTTCTCAGCAGTTTTACCTTAAGATAGTCACCTAAGATATCATACACAAAAAATGCTTGTCTTACAATTCCATACAATAAAATTGTTTATCATAAAATTCCACACATTGAGTGTATAGAAGAATGGCTTATAACATAATTTTGTTATTTGAAAATTCTATGATACGCATTGTCTTACATGACTGGAACATGACGAGGTCAAAATGTGCACTGGATAAGCGCAAAATTTTGTGTCTGGATGTTCCTGGATTCCAGAGACAACTTGTAAGACATGTTAAAACTTTGTCGGAATAATCAAAGAGAATGAAAGAGCGGAAGAAGAACAAAGGGAGCGTCCGTGTAGCGTAACCTGCTTACAATTCACAAAACGCCCCGGTTGACCAAAAATGCTAATCATACAATTTTCATATATGGAAATTGCTAATCATACACTTTTCATGCAATTCCATAATTACAAAAATTTGCATGAAAGGTCTATGATTAGTGATTTTTAATATGTGGAAATACCATTTTCCCATAAACAAAGAAACATAAATTTATTTTCTCAAAACATTTGATGTGTTCGTCAACGAACACAAGTGACAAAACCATGGTTTACTCAAAGCTAGAGTATGATCGTATTGTACTTGCAATGCATTGGAAAGGACCTGAAAGCTATAAGAGTTTTTTATACAAATCTCATACTGAAAGCATCAAACTTTTAAGTTTTAGAAAAATTTTCAAAAATGATTTTTTTTTAATTTTAATTTCTAAATTATCAGACATTGATCAAAGCATACATAAATATGCCACACAAAAAGATGATTTTTTTAAAATTTAATTTCTAAATTATCAGACATTGATCAAAGCACACATAAAGATGCCACACAATAGAAATAGCAGTTTTTAGCAATTTCGAAAAAAAAAATCCAGAGTAACGGAAAAACACGCAACTTTTTTTGTGCATCCAGGACTACGTTGTGCACGAAAAAAACTTAAATTTTGTATGCATCAAATGTTTCTTTGATTAAAAAATTCGATTTGCGGTTGAAAAAAAAAACAAAAAAATTGAGGGCAATTTCAAAATTACTTTTTGTTGTCGCCATCAAGAAAAATGCAAATCATACAATTTCAATATCTGGAAATTGTATGTTAAGCATTTTTTGACAAAAATGTTTCTTTTTCATTTAGTACGATACACCGACTTTTATGTTAAAACAAAAAAAAATTCTTTGAAAATTCGATGACACCATTTTAGCAAAGTGTATGAAACTTCTATGATTCTCTTGTATTTATTTGATAAAATAAATTTGATTCTGTCAATAAGTTGAGCCAAAATTTTCAAACAGCAATTTTTTGTCGGATTAAAATTTTTCTACTCATATAAAAAAGTTGGTCTTATAACTCTACTTACAATTCTGACTGAAATTATAAGCAAAATTTGTTTTGTAGAATCTTCAAATGCAGTTTTCCTGTGTGATTCTTGCCAATTATCTTATGGGTTATGTTGCTCAAGAGAAAACCTTGGTTTTTTTGTTTTCAGACATAACATATATCATAATGAAACTCGAAATTTTTACGGAAAAAAAGGCTCGTTATACAACTCTCATACATAGAAAAATGGTTGTCTTTTGAATCTTCATATATGAGAAGTTATTGAATTTAATACAATTTCTCAGAGTACGCGCCTTTAGGTTTTTGTATAAATTTACCGCAAATAAAGATAACTTTACAAATCACTAAACTATAACTTTGGTTACCAATAAAATTTACCAATTATACTAAGCTGCAGTTGACGCTATTGAAAACTAAAGGCAATTATTGACCAAAATAATAACGTTTATAGGACTGAGAACGAATATAAAAAGATTTTGTAAGGCTCAATTTTCTTGGTGCTCAAAAAAAAGAAGCTGCGAAAAATAAGCAGGAACTCGAAAACGCGCATTATTTGTTTTAATTCAATTTTGCCATTTTTATAATAAACTTTCATGTCGAGTAACAGCATTTGAAAAATCAGAGAGCCAAAAAATCAAAAAAAAAACTAGTACAGATTGGCGTGAATTTTTTTATTTCTTCTTTTAGTCATTAATTGAACTTTGTTCAGTGACATCTTTAAGTATGAATACATTTTGTTGTGAAACCAGGCCAATAATTGTGCTGCTCAGTTATGGTCGGAAATCAGAGCAAATTAAAACACATGAAAACAAACCCTTTTAGTTAACAGGTGTGTATATAAATTCGATATGGTTGCTTTTGATTAGTTTTTCATGAAGTTGCTGGCGTTTCAGGAACTCGGCATAGGACATTTTGGAACTGGCTGGCTTCGGCACCTAAAATCATAAAAAAAAGATCAGAAGAGTTGATTCCTCAAAATGGCAATGAACACACTAATGCATGGCATGGCCTATTACTGTTTAATTTACAAAGCTTAGTTTCAATCATTTGAATATACCATTTATTGCGAGATTGGAGATGATAACAAAGGACACTTAAGATCTCGATCAGACTCTGAACTTCACTAGACGTGCTCTTTTTCTGTTATCAGCGTGCGCAACGTTTTCTATCTTCCCTTAAACTAAAAAAGCGGTGGCTTGGTTTCAAAGATCAATTTCGTTGTAAAATGAGGAGGCAAAAATATATTGCAATTTGCAGAAACATCTGTTAGTTTTGTTTCTAGAAAAATTCTATTCCGCCTTATTTCAATTAATGTTGTGTTTTGATTGCTTTTTTTAGCCAAATATTTTTGTATTTGAATTCGGTTTTATTTCGTCGCTATAAAGAAGTCGCTGAATCATCACAACGCAATCACGAGTTTCGAAACGAAACATTATTGTTCCGACTTTCGATACGAAAGTTACGGAATATTTGTGCTCGGTGTGGGTTTTTTTTTCTTCAGATAAATTTCGACTTTTTAACTAGCCATTTTTGACGGAATTTTTTTATATCATTGAAAAGGTATTGTTGTCCTGAGCTTAAATTTGAAAAGATATTTCACCTGTGATCTTTTTTCGTAAAGTTATGAGGGTTTAAAGGTTGCCATTTTGGCCATCTTGACCAATTTGGGACAATTAACGCGCAATATAATTCGAGCTATTAACGCGTAAGCGGAGACTTAATCCGTCTTAGAAATTGTTCCAAATTGGTTGAACGAAGCTTATTTGCCATAATTGATTTGTTACAAGGAATGAAATCTATCCTTTTGTACTTTATATGGCGTGTGGGGTGATGATTTTCATTAAAAAAATTTCAAATTTTAGAAAAAACTTTTCTTTTTAATTTTTTTTTTGATTTTTTAAAGTTATAACTGCTCAATAAACCTTAACAGGCAATTGAAACATTCAGGGCTTCGCCTTGATACGAGCAGTCGTGTTGTTCCGACTTTCGATACGAAAGTAACGGAATATTTGTGTTCGGGGTGGGTTTTTTTCTTCAGACAAATTTCGACTTTTTAACTAGCCGTGTTTGACGCAATTTTTTATATCATTCGAAAGCTATTGTTGTCCTGAGCTTGAATTTGAAAAGATATTTCACCTGTGATCATTTTTCAAAAAGTTATGGGGGTTTAAAGATTGCCATTTTGGCCAATTTGGGACAATTATCGCGCGATAAATTTCGCGCTATTAACGCGTAAGCGAGATTTAATCTGTCTTAGAAATTGTTCCAAATTGGTTCAAGGAAGCTTATATGCCATAATTTTTTTGTAAATAGGCGCAAATTTTATCACTTTGTACTTAATATGACGTGCGGGGGGATGATGTTTTTTCATAAAATCTCAAATTTTTTCAAAAAATTTTTTTATATTTTTTATTACTTTGAAATTTTTTATTTTATTAATACTCCATAGACCTTAAAAGGCAGCCGGAACTTTCAGGGCTTCGCCCTGTTACGAGCAGTCTTGTTTGTTTTCACATCTTTTTTTTTCATGGTGTGAAGAAGTTCAAGTGTGTTTTCGAATTTCAGACAACTTCGTGTAAAATCTGAATTCGGCTGCACTAAATCTAGTGAGCCTGATTCTTGTAATAAACTTTTTGAATAGTTTAAGAGATTAGTAGACAGGAAGTATCATTTTCAATTGAAAACCACAATGGACCCAAACTATTTTAAGGTTCCAAGACCAGACACTTATTCCCACCAAACCCAGAAAACATGAAATTGTGCTTGTTAATCGTTCATGCTGACAAAGAGTCTATCGTCAACAATTTGTTAATAATCCCGGTTTTTGTCCGAATACTTACTGAGGGTTTTGAATTAACAACCAAATGAATGCTAGCTAATTTATCAACTACCGTTTGTGAAGAATAACAAACAGCAATTAAACATTTTTTTACGGATCAAACAAAATCACAATTTTAGAACAATGTGAGCATAAAAATGAATTTTTATTAGCGCTAAAGAAGTATTAACAAAGAATAAAAGTAACCTTTACAAGCGGATTGATAAGTTCTTGGATCTGCAAATTTGTAGTTCAAAATCTCATTCACAGCCTGGCCTGTGTATTTACTAAAAAAACTGCCTGTTAATGTTGGTTACTCTATTCAAACATAAAAATTTATCATTTTATCGGTTGGAAATTGGTTTGCAATGAGTTTCATATCAGCTCAGTTTAAATTGTGG